>NC_137961.1:12948232-13464058 GCF_963924665.1 Micromys minutus | reverse complement strand
ACGTGGACAGAAAGAGAATGAGTAATGTAGGGTGAGGTCTGTTTTTATCATAACTTGCTTAGTGAGAATCAGAACCAAATCAGAGACCAGCACATTGGGGTATAAACTCCCAACCCAGGAGCCTTAGGGATGAATCCAACCTACACTTAGTATATGTAAAATGAATTTGCATATTCAAACAGTCATGCATATAGATGGATAAAGATGGTTGAATTAAACTATGAACACATTTTTGGGATTCTTAACAAATGAATGCACATCAAACGAAATGTCTTATTTTCCTTAAATGTAATGTAATTAAAACTGAATCATATTGCACAAACTTTCCTCTCTATAATCAGTAATAATTTAATTATTTTTGCAATAAAAAAGAACATTATGATAAAGCAAATCCTGGCCAGTTCTTTTATTCACCAAAATAACCATTTCCTAAAGGTCTGTTATGAACAGGTCAACACCATTATTCTAGCCAAGATGAAATTACTTAAATTAGCCAAAATATACTATTATTACTTATCTAAGATTAAATAGGTTCTTTGATTCTTCTAACTTTCTTACTACATGGGTTTTTGAACATGTAATAGTTCATTATTCTTTATTATCTCTGCCAGATGAAGGGCGTGTAGAATAAAATGAAATCAAAATCAGATCAAACAACTCTGCTACTTGTCTGCAAACCTAGTAGACAAAGACATTATACTATTTTGTTCTCTTCTTTGTGATTTTTCATCAAGCTTAGTCTTTGAGTGACTAAATATTTTAGCAACATTATTATAGTATCATCGTTGCCTCTCTATTATCTAGTGAATTGGTTACTTGAGACTTGAATAAATTCAGATTTTCCTTTTGGATTGTACTATTGTAACTATGCTGCCACGGAGAAGATGTGATAAGACCAGATGCATACGGAAGGAGTAATAAGAACATATTCTGCAAAATTATTACGGTCTACTTATGATTCCCAAGATATAACACAGTACAGCACAGCATATGCGGTTAAGTGAGGAATCACCAGGCTTTCATGCAGTAGTAGTAAGGATATACTATCTATAGGCAGGCTTTCACTGTGACATCAGGGAACTGGAAAGGTGTGGGGCAGTGGAGAGTGCCACCAGACAGAAGAAGTGGTAAGGTAGCAGCAAAGTTCGGAACCCTGATAAAACTCATAATTGAGAATGGCAGGAGTTCAGACTAGCTGCTGACCAGATTACTATCCTGGAGCACATGACTACAACACACCAAGGACCATGACATAGAGCCTAGAGTTCTTCATGCTAATGAAGTATCTAGGGACCTTGAGTGTTTAGCCAATGAGCATACCTTTCTAGGCATCCCTTCCTACACAAGATATTTAACCTCTGGTTAACCCTGAGTAAGTCAGATGCAACCTGATCTGTTAGGATAAACACTTTGGACAAGCCAGAACTGTCTCCATCAAGAACTGCAGCAGGAAGGAGGTTTTGTTATACAGTGTAGATTTGATGTCTATATTCAGGTGAGAGCAGGCACAAGATAAGGCAAAGCCTGTGATTGAGCTGTGAAAAAGAGAGGCAGGGGCAGAGTTTTTGAGAGAGGGAAGAGATAGGAAGAAGAAGGAAGAGGAGGAGAAGAAGAAGAAGCCAAGATGGAGGAGAAGGATGAATCAGCCCCATGTGACCTTAAATAGTCACAGGTAGCTATGACTATCTTATAAGGGATGAATTATTATAGGGCAATTTGTCTTATCTAGGTGGGCAGTTTATATCATTGTCAATTGGCTCTGAGTTTATTTCGTGGACATTTTGTGGAGTGAGAATTTACTGATATAAATCTGATTGATAAATTACAAGCCTCTAGAGATTTTGTTTTGTCAGGTTACAGGGAATTATGACTATAACCACAGTGGGCAGATACTGTTAATGTGAGCAGAGTTCACAGCAGATAGCCACGAGAGGGCAGCCACCGCTGGGGCCAGAGAGTATCAGGCACTAGCATGGCATGGTGCCATTTTTATTTTTTTAAACCTTTATTGTAAAAATACAGTCACGCTTAAGCCTCCCATGGAAGACCAGGCTCTTCTGCACTCCTGGAACCTGACCCTTGTTTATTACAGGCTCATGTCCCCTCTTCCCAACTCAGAGGCATCTGGGTTCCCAGGAGTTTGAGGACCACACCTTCTGACCCAGCCCTTGCCATTTCTCACCCAGAAAAACATGGGCTGGGACCACATCTTAGACTATGTTTTGCCTCCCTTGAGTGGTATGTTGGTGTCCTACCAGCCTGGAATTCCAGCTTCAAGAAAGAAATGCAGCATAGCACCCTTGTTTTTCAAAAATGTATAACCACAGAGGGGCAGAGTACATAGGTTTAGAGCTGGGTCGTTTAATTTTTTTTTTTTTTTTTTTTTGATAAAGAGGTGTTTTTGATATTGGGTGCCTGGCCTTAAGATGTCTAAGGAAGCTCTGCAGGGGCCTAGTGTTTGAGTTCTGAGTAAGGGAGGTAGGTGTAGGTGTGGACTTAGCTCTTCAAGTAGCCTAGTTGCTAACCAGAACTTCAAAATATGAGAAGACAGAAGTTGTAGAATCTATATTGTATACTCATTAAAATACTTTAAAATATTGCTACACAATGCCCACTCTCCTTGTCATCATTTAGTATCGGGTATTTACATCATGATTTACAACAGTAGCAAAATTATAGCCATGATGTAGTAATGAAATAATTTTATAGTCTACCGTAACATGGGGAACTGTGTTAAAGGGTTGCCGCATTAGGAAGTTGTGAATCACTACCTAAGTCCTGTCTCCTGCTTCTCTGGGCTTATGTACCTTTTCAGACTTTGTGCTTATAAAAAACCATTTGTTTAAGGTTCATTTGGGGCCAGTTCTCTACCATGCAGTCGAAGAGAAGTGTACAATTCTCTCTGCTTCTACCCTAACTCCATGTATGCTGGAAAACTTTTGTGCTATCACAATACTTGTAGGACAAAAGTCCTACTTGGATGAGACCTTGAATGACTAGATACACATGTTGCCTGTCAGTTTGCTGCTAGATAAAACTGTCCAGTATGGAAAGAAGCTCATTAACTTGCCAGATGTTTACAGGAGAGGAAACAACAGGCTGTATGAAAAGAAGGTAAAAGTTTCCACCCATCAGGGAAGCTTCTTATGCGTCAGAAGCAAATGTAATACAGACTCAGAAGTCCTTGAAACTGACCAAATTTTCTAGGTTGCTCCATCTCTGATGTGGGACATTAGCACATAGGCAGTAAAGACTGCCTGGAGTCTGTCTGGGACAAGCCAAGCTACCTGAAAGAAGTAGAGACCAGTAGAACCGCCTAACTTCTGTAAGTCACCCTAGTAAAACCTGTCACCAAATTGGACTGTGATGTCTTTCATACTTTGGTCAACCATTGGCTCCCTACCTGGGATGAGCGGATGTTTGTTCATGTCTCCCCAGGTATGGTGTCATATACCATGTCCCTAACTTTGTAGGTTTATCCTTTGGAGCCTTTGTCTCATCTCTTTTCTCTCTGAACAAGTAGCACTTTTTTTTTTTAAATACACTGATCCTCTGTTCTTCACTACTTCTCACTGGTTGCATGATATTAACTTGGTAGCTTAATGATCATAAGAGACATCTTCATAGTTTTACCCAGGGGAGAAAGCTGTTAATTAAACAGTGACCCCCTCGTTTATAATCCTGGGCAACACAAAGAGAAGCCCTCCCTTCTCATCTTTTTATTAAGCTTTTTTATTGTGTTTGAAGGGGTGGGCCACTTCAGCTTCAGGTGTCAAGAAGACACCCCAGTTTCAGATATGTGTAAGGATATAGGATTATTCTTCTTTATGAATATCATTATTATTATCAATATTATCAAAGAAAATATCAATTTGCATCGCATCCTTCAATGGCAGCGTTCACCTCACTAGCATCAGGCCATGTGTTTTCCCATTGTTTATCCATCTTCCTGTATTCATGATAATCTTTTATTCTAACGGCAGGCTTTAAGCACTCCAAAACATTTTGACACCCGTCAGAACAACCGTTCACATAAGTCAGCTGAGAGCAGACAGCTTGAATAGTAACAGTGAACTCACACACAAACCCAGTAATAACAATGCCACTACCAGGCCCATCCTCTCCTAAGTGGGCCTCCCTTTGTACGTCCCTTTTATTCTCTATAATTACACTTATTTGTCAGTTTGGGTGCCATTTCCTCATGAGTCCTGATGGATGACAAGCAGCTTGTTATTTAGGAGTCGGGAAGTGTGGGAGTGTCTGTAAACAGGAAAGCCGAAGTCTCTTTTGAATGAGGCCTCAAAGGGTTCAAATAGCTGATTCCAATTAAGGCTTCTCCACCTCAAGGTATGTCTTCTTGTTGCCCATTTCTCGTTCATACAGAGCATCCTCTTACAATTCCGTATTAACTGACCTGAAATGGAAATGTAGACCCTGTACAGAATCCCTTACTAGCTACTTGAAAATCTTAAAAAGATAACAAATGATCTCTTCTTCTGTACTTAAATAGAATTGATTTTCCTTTATTTAAAGAGCTCTGCCCCAATAGGCTGTGATTGCATTACCATCACCACCAACTTTGGCATTTCTACGACATTTGGTATATTTCAAAGGGTTTTTAACATAAATTATCTCCTTATGTGCTCTGTGAGCCTTCTGTCCATTTCACCCTAGCCATGTAAGAAATGTATGCAAGAAGTATGTCCTGCTGAATAAATGGATGAATGAGCTGATGAGTGCTCAGCTTCCTGGTGCTACAGCCTTAAGAATTCCAAGGGTCCTCTGGCAGAGAGCATCCTCAGCAGCATCTGCACTGTGTTTCCTCCTTCTGCTAGAACTTTGTCATAATCAGCAGTGGGCTGCGAATCAGATGAGCTTCAGATTAGGAGACTATGAGAAAAATCCATATTTCTTCCAGATTCTTGCTTGGAAAATTTGGATTTAGGTAAATAGAAAAATGGTCAGAAATGACTACAGGCTGAATAAACTATCCAGAAGGAGCACCAACTTTCAGTTACTCTTTCGTCTTGCAGAATTCCGATTTTCCAGTTATCCACCAGCTTCCAGGTAGCTATAGTGCATGCTTTAACCCACTGCGGCATCAGATTTGACTGCATTTTCTCTTTCAATCGCTGTTATTCATGTCCAAAGTTATTTCTTTCCTGCTTCTCACAAAGTTGCACATTCTAGGCTAGGGCAGTAGTTGAATCTGTCCTGGGTTTGATTCCTGCAATTCATGTAAAAAAGGCTAGTCACGGCAGTGTATTCTTGGAACCCAGCAGTGAGCAAGTGTAGACAGGACCATTCCCTCGGTTGATTGGCAGTCAGATTGGCCTATGCACTGAACTCCAGGCCAATGAGAGACCTCATACCCCAAAACGAGGTAATAGAACCTGAGGAGTGACCCCTGGGATGGACCTCTTCCTTCCACACACAAATGCACACACATACACATGCATTTGAACACACAGGCATGCACTTGAACACACACAAACACATACTGTTCTCTGCAAACCCTACTTCCCAAAGCGATGCAGATCTCTCCCGTGAGCTGTCAGTGTTTTATAAAATGCATTGATTCCTCTGTTTTCCTGTGTCAAACTCCTTTCCATCTGCATTTTCTCTTCCTTGAGTCCTGCCCTGAGGGGCTGAGGCTCAGGTTTTGGTGTCTCTGTTATGGCTGATGCACCCAGGCCACTGTCCTTTGTTGCTCTGAAATGTCTGTTCTGTGAAATCCAGAAAGCCACCCCCCCCTGCCCCAACAAACACAAACACACAAACAAACAACAAGAACAACAACAACGGAACAAACAGAAAGAAAAGTAAAAATCAGTTAGGATTGAAGAATCATTTGCTACAAGCTGTACAATTCATTGACTGCTCCATGGCCTTTCCTTCTCTTTTGGTTTCTGGGAGGCTGCTTCGAGAGGCAGAGGAAACACAATGGCATATTTACCAACGTTGTGAATGAGAAAAGCAACTGAGAATTTTTTCTGCTTATTTCCTCTGATAGGTGACCTTTATCAGCCAACAGGCATGCTTCCAACATTCGCTGTAACTGCTTTGCTTCCATCGAAGATCCGAGTGAGCAGTTGCTATAGTCACAGTGACGACTTTGTTATTTGCTTGTTTCAAAATGTTCTATGTTTTGTTGACTCACAATCCAATGGAATGAATACCAAAAAGTACATAAAAATCGCATTTGCATTTCAAATAATGAAGCTCCCATAATATTGGGAGTAAATGAACCCCCTATTGCATGTTTGTTTTTCCATTAAGGAGGAGAAGATTTATAACCTACCAAGTCTAATGAATGCTGCCTGTATATTTGAGCACTGCTGTGGGTTAGCCATGGAGAATGGCCAATCATATTTCCTCTAAGAAAAGCATTCAGCTGACCCTCAGTCAGTGTGGGGTCTTGAAGTGGGACGGGAAATATATTTGTGATGTCTGGTGTAGGTAAGGGAAGGGAGTTAGGGTATGATTAAGATTATATTATATACACTGAGGTGGTGGCACATGTTTCTTAATCCTATCATTTGGGAGGTGAAAAAGGTGGATCTCTTAGTTCATAGGAAGGTGGATCTCTGAGTTCGAGGTCAGCCTGGTTTACAGAGTGAGCCCTAGGACAGCCAGGGCTGCATGGAAAAATCCAGTTTCTGAAACCTCAAAGCAACCAACTAACCAAATCAAACCAAAACCAAAACAAGATACATAGTATACATTTATGACCATTTCAAAGGATACAAAAGTAAATATAAAAATGTATAAAAAGTAAGGGCAATTATATTGTGTGTTGTAGAGATTAGGTGTGTTCAAAGTTTGTCTTTGTTGTCATGGTATATACACAACAGTACGCATATCGCATTACATTGCTACTTTACCTACTATTAAAAGGAAATAGTTGAGATGTTGATCTTGATGTTGGATTCAAAACATTGAATTAGAAATTATGGTGAAAACCAGTAAAGCCAGTTCTCTACCCTCAAGCAAAGATTTAAAAAATTTCTTTGTGGTTAAGATCTCTGAGGGCTCAGAATCCACATATTAAGAAGCCACCCCTTTCTCTCTTCAGCTTTACCTACTTCCATGGCTTCTTACATTTTTTTTTAACTGAAAAATTTGGAGAGACATGGCCCTTAGAGAAGATTCCACTTCATACCCATGTGACTTAGCCTACTCCAGCTGCATGCTCTGATTCACCAGACGGTTCTTCACATCTTGCTGATGTTTGTACATTTAGCTTGCTAGGAAATAATCTTAACCCTTTCCCCTCAAATTTCCGTGTTTGCAATTTATGAGGCAATACACAGAATTTCAACATGCTGTCTACATCACTTACAATTTCACTATCCTCAGGTACAATTTTCATGATAAATTCTTTTATGACCAATTGACAAGAAAATTGTTACTCTCAGCACATCTACACTTTCATAGGTAAGTGAATGAGAGAATGTATGTACACACACACACACACACACACACACACACACACACACACACACACACATATAGGCACACATGCACACATAAGCACGCACACATGCACCCATGCACACACACATCCGCAGAAACGTACTTGAATGAGCACCTGCACACATTTAATTCAAAAACGTTGTTGGAGAGATGGTAGCTTAAAATAATCCTTGCTTTGCCTTAATTAAAGATTTGAAGGTTTATTTAGCATAGGAGCTTTTCCAATGTGAGGCTGAAGATTTGATTTGCCACGAACTCTCAGCAGATCCTTCTGTGGAAGCACATACATGATAATGACATGCTCAGAGGTTTCCAGAGCTCTCAAGTGTGCGGATGGAGATGCCTATGATGTCTAGTTGACCATCATTGCGCACCCTACCGCTAGCTCCTGATGAGCTGGATGTCCAAACCGTTTGTGTGTAGATCCCATAAAGTGGTGCATTTATAAAACTACTGTGAAGATTACACCTTCTCAGAAACAGTAATGGAGCTCCTGAAATCACCTCTCCAGGGCAACTGTAAAACATCACCATTGTGTGATGGTATAATTTATATAATATATAATTTAACAGTGGCCTGCTCTGTGTTAGAGACTTGAAGAAAGAGAGGAGGGCTCAGTTGTCTGGCACAGGACACTGAATCACAGAGGATTGAGAAGAGGGCTCTCTCAGCACAACAAACTCTGATCATTACCCACCTCACAAGATGGGAATTATGCACTGTGGTGTCTGGACTGCCTTTGAATATTCCCCACTGTGTCTATTTTACCCTGTTACTGGAGCTATTCAGGTGAGATGATCTCTCAACAGAACAGTGGAGTAGTCAGGGAATTCTTGGAGTGAGTAATTAATCACCTGCCTAAAAGTTGCAGAGATTGCGATCTCTTAGGGTCCTGCTGACTAACATGTTTAGTCTAGATACACACCCGGAATTATACGTACACGTATCTGGAATCTAGTTCAGTCCATGAGGTTGGATCTCTCACTTGGTCAATATATTCTGGAACAGCAAAGAAGTAGGTACTAATGCCAGTGACAGAATGCCCCAGGGCGAGGACAAGCAAAAAAGAGCAAGCTTCTCCTTCCTACGATCTTCACATGGGCTTCCATCAGAAAGTGGGGCTCAGATGGAAGCTGGGTCTTCCTACCTCACAAGATCTGTTTTTAGTGGTGGTTTTCTCAGTTTACATAATTCCATCAGGAGAAATCTCTCATCAGTGTATGCAGAGGCTTGGGTTTTAGTTAAACCCAGACCTATTCAAGTCGACAACCAAGAAGAGCCATTGGCTCTCCTCGTAAGACTGAATGTTACTGCTGCTGTTCAAACGTTCAAATGCTGCTGGGTGGGGAGTTATGCCAGCTGTGGCCAGATAATTCTTTTTCTTATACCGTCTGTCACTGAAAAGGAAAAGTGGTTTTCGTTTTCCTTCATTTTGAGGTGCAGTTTTAAGGTTGGTCTTTCCCGTATGTTCAGAGTCATATGTTTCAATGGGCCACCAAATGATTTTACTTGATCTGCTATGTATTGTCTATCTTTGGAGGTAATAATAAAATATGTGCTTAGAAATAAAGGATGTTGCTTGGTTGAACTAACAATTGGAAGGAGGCAGAGTTGTTTATTTCCTTTAAGGCCTGGGAGAAGCTGCTATTTCAACATGCTGCAGGACCAGAGCCACCAGGGGGTATAAGAGGAACTTAACGTAGTTTTATTAATGCCAGTGTTTGATTTCATACACTAACTTTGCTATGCAGGATAAAACTGTTTATCAGTAAATTTTTGTGGATTGCTTCACTCTTCCCTTTGGATGAAAGTTGAAAGATAATTCCTTATCTCATTGCTTCAAGCACTGGCACAGAAAAGGGTAGAAAAGTCTAAAGCCTGAATTCCAGGGAGAATTTAGGTTTTTAATAAAGATACCTTCTTTTTTTGTGCTTTCCTGTGTGTAATAGATTATATTTAGTATTCCGCCACTTTCTGGAAATACTTTAGGTTTTGGATATTTTCCTACCCCTCTCAGGTCTTGACAAATTTGTACAGTTTTACAACATATCTTGACTTAGACCGCATTGCACGGTGGCATTCAGAGAGGCCAAGCAACTTGTTCATGCTCACAGTTATACCTGGAAAATATTTCTTCCAAACTTAAGTTAGGGTCGCTAAAAAATCTTTATCCTTTCTGGTTCGTAGTACAATTCTGGTGGTATGAACATTCCAGACCCCCACAGCTTACTGTGTATAGAAGACAATTATAAAATTTGGCTTTCTTCATTATCTTTACTATGACTTTATGTTCATCAATATGATTTTACATTTTTAGGAGATACATGCTTCTAAACGTTAATGTATGCATATGTCTATGTGTTTGTGTATGTGAATGTGTATGTGTATGTGCATATATATATATATATATATACCAGAAACCTATTGGAAAAATCCACTTAAGCAGATATTATAGGAAAGCTTTAAAGGACCATTTATAATCCATAGTCTGTTCTTCATGCACTGAAACCCCCTCATTTGCTTTGTTCACCTATTTGAAATTATTGGATTATGATGTTTCACTAATCCCAGTTAAGCCCAAACATGGAGGCAGCTGCTTCAAATCTGAAACACTTTAAAATACTGGCCATTGCTTTTCTACCCCAGCATGCTACCCAGACTGTCAAGGGAGAGTTCTGACTTACCATATTAAGTGTTTTTCTTTTCTTGGCACTGTATTCTAGGTTCTAAGGTGGGTGGATTTTTCTTGAATTTCCTTTATTCCAAAGTTTCTAGGACATAAATACTAAGTGGCTATTTATTTTTAATTTATTAAAGAGAATACGAATTGTCCCTTTGATTTTATCCCTAGATCATCTGGACTGAGAGTTTGAGGGAAGCTGCTGGCCTGTAATTTTGTCCTCTGAGAGATAATGATATGGTTTGCAGAGTGGATGTAATATTTAATGAGATGAGGTCTTTGAAAATATGCTGTGGAGGGTGGTGTGAAGGCAAAGCCATACTGTCATTGGTGTTACTTATTACTGCTACTTTTAGTAACCACTAGTCAAATAGAACATAGATTTCTGAGTGAGGTATGCATGTACCCTGGTTGAGGTCTCTAAGCTATAAGTGTGTTTTATATTTCTATATGAGACAAGATGGCTGTTTGTCATTTTCTTGGCAGGGGAAGGTGAACAAGGACTAACAGGCAGAGGAGGAAGTGTGAGGAGGAAGTTAATAATGGAAAAATGGAGGAAGCAAAGGGTAACTCCTTTTCACAGAATTAACGACTAGGTAAACAAAAATTTTCTTTAGACATATCTCTTCGTTCCAATTTTTATTCTTCCAAATAATCTATCTTCCAAAACTTTGGATATTGGTAGATATTAAAAACTTGTGTCCCTCCAAATTCTGAAACCAAATTCCTTGTATCATTTCATTATAGATTGTGGCCCGGGACATTGGAAAATGATTAAGTTACAGTGTTCAAATCTTTATGGATGGAATTTTTGGCTTTATAAAAGATATTCCAGAGATTGCCTTTGCTAATTCTTCCAAGGACAGGCATAATGATGAGTAGATGGCAGGGCAGAGCTTCACAGTAGGACCCAGACATACTGCCATCTAGTGTTTGGAAGTTTAGCCTCTAGAATTCTGGTAAATCAATGTTCATTATTTAAGGCATTTGGTCTATGTTGTTTTTTTTCTTTTTTAATTATAGCAGCCTGAGCAGGCTAAGGCAGATCGTGACCCTTCCTTGATAGCTCTTATAATAATACTGCTACCTAGATCTTGAGTTTGATTTAAGTCTAATTTGACTTTCCCACTGTGGCTTCAACTGTGACCTTTCAAGTAACAGACTGAACATTTCCTTCTTCTTAGCTAACAGGAGGTGCATCCATGAGGTTAACCAAATGATCTTAACATTTTGTCCTCCCTCTGTCAGTTCTTCATCAGATATTTACTGAGAGTCTTTAGTGTCTGGCTATTACTGTAGCTTATGCATATATAGCCATTAAATCAAGTAGAGAACACTTGACCACTTGGAGTGAACAGTCTTGAAAAACAAAACAAAGCAATGCAAAAATGCGTCTTTTGTGCATTTCTATCCATAGCTTTTAACCACTACAGTGTTATTTCTCAAAGTTGTGGATCATAGAGTCTCAGGGAATCGTTAAGTGTTAAATAACATACAACAGAACAAACAAAAACAAAGATCATGTGAGAGGAAAATGGGAAGGACTAATTAATGTGAAGTGTTCCGTAGAGCTGGATTTTTCTGAATTTTCAATTTGTCTTTGGATTTAACACATTTTGTCAATGATATTGCCAGTGGCATTGAGCTTACTCAAACAAAAACCTTTGGGGACAGGCCACCTAGCAAACTTGATGTACAGAACAATATTTATAATGTTGCCTTAATGAATAGTTGCCCACGTGCCTACTCTGTGCTTGTCACTGATGCTCTGCTAGGACTTTGGGAAGACGAAAAGCAAGTACAATATTTCTCAAGGTTTCTATTTCAAAAGTGCTTCTTTTAAGCTAATTAAAAATCACATAATTCGGTTATTGTGAAATATACAGAAAAGTTTGTATGTTTTCATGTGAGAGCATTCATTGATAGAATTGCATATGAATATTATTTATTTATAACATATTTCTTTCAAGTAATAAGTAAAATGTGTATGCATTTCAACTTTCTTGGACAAAATATTATCCACATAAGTTCTAAAGGAAGGTGGATTGAAGGCCAGGGTCACTTCTTTCAAGTTTGAGAAGTTTCAGGGACACGATGATAGTTCATTTCAATCTTGGTTTCTGTCAGCCTGTGCTCAGAGCAAGGATGGCGTGACACTATAGCATAGGCATAAGATGCAGGCCCATACTGTTTTAATTTCTGCAGTAGAACACAGATCATATGTAGCTGGTATATGTAAATTTCCCCAAAAATAATTACATTAAAACACTGTTTCAGCACTCATGGGATGTACTCATACTAGCCCCAAAAGCTTAGAATAACTAAGAAACCATCCACAGAACTTATGAAGCTCAAAGAGAAGGAAGGCCAGAAAGTGGATGCCTCCGTTTTTCTTAGAAGGAAGAGAAAAATGTTCATGGGAGAAAAAAAAGGGACAAATAGAGGAGCAGGAATTGGAGCAAAGATCATCCAGAGATGGCCTCACCTGGGGATACACCCCATGTGTGCCCAATAAACCCAAGCACTATTGCTGATGCCAAGTAGTGCTTACTGGCAAGAACCTGATATCGATGCCTCCTCAGAGGCTTTGCCAGAGCCATACTGATACAGAGGAGGATGCTTGCAGCTAACCATAAGACTGAACACGAGGACCCCAATGAAGAAAGGAGCTGAAAGGGTCTGCGACCTCATAGGAAGAACAAAATTATCAACTAACAAAACCCACCATAGCTCCCAGGGACTAAAACGCCAACCAATGAGTTCACATGGGAAGACCCATGGCTTCAGGTGTATATGGAGCAGAGGATAACATTTTCTGACATCAATGGAAGGAGAGACCTTTGGTCCAGTGAAGGCTCCTATTCCCAGTATAGGAGAATGCCAAGGTGTTGAGGTGGGAGAGGGTGGTTGGGAGAAGGGGCACCTTCATGGAGGCAATGGGAGGTTGAGGAGAGATGGGATTGTGGGAAAGGGATAACATCTGAAATGTAAATGCAGAGAATTTCCAATAAAAACTTTTTGGGAAAAATTGTTGTTTCAGTAAGAATGATAGACGCAGTCCTACATACTGTATTCTAGTTACCTTCCGAGGTAATTGATAGGATGGAATAAGAGTGATTAAATAATACCAAAATATTTCGGTGCAGGTCAGAAGAGGCATTGGAAACAGAGAAAAGGAGCCAGAAGATTAAAAAAATTATGATTTAGTTTGAGGACAAGCAGAGCAATTCAGCAAGAAGCTGAGTGAAACCAAATTAAAACAGTCAGCTTGGAGAGAAGTTTGGATCAGAATAGCTGAGCTGAGCTATCCACCCAGAGTACAGAAAGAACTAGAAAAGATGCGCTTATTGAGCGTTAAGTGTCTGAGATAACAAGTGAATCAGGCAAATAAAAGTTACTTTTACAAGGCAACACATTGTTCTTGCTTCTAGGTGTTTCAGGGCCCTAGCCTTATGTAAGCCTCTTTCCTCGTCCTTGTCCAGATTCATATGTACTTACTTTCTGAAGGAGCTAGGTTATGTTTGTTTTACTTGCAAGCAAGGGTTCTGAGTAGGGGAGACTTCAAAAACAACCAAAGGAGAATGTTTAAGGGCCCTGATAGATAAGTTAGTTCTATTGAACCAAGTAAGTTTGCTTTACTCAAAACAGTTGATCCTCATCTTTGAGTGTGCTGCCATTTCAGGAATTAGGAGACACTCATTAGAGAAGTGACTGAATAGAAAGAATAAGAGGAGAGGGCATAAAGTGGCTTTAATATGTATGTATGAAACTATAAAACAACAATGCATAAAATTGACATGTTTTCAAAGAATAGATAATCTTTGTATGTTGAAATACATTATATCTCACTATTTTTATACTTCTTAGGTCATTTCTCAGTTTACAGCTTTCTCCCAGGATACTTTTGTGACTTTTCTTTATTTAAGTCAATATCGACATTCTCAGAATTTATCAACATAATAATATACTCCCAGATATACCACTATTAATGGAAATATATTTATCATCCCATTATATTTGTCACCTTTTTGTTGTATTCTGAAAGCAGTGAATCATCTTTTCATTAACTCTATTGGTTTTCAAGTTTCTTCAGTTTTAGAGAGAATAATTAAAAAAAAATACAACAAAGCCTGAATTATATATTCATGAATACAGTGATTAGAACCAAGAAAAATAACCTATAGCATGTATAAAATTAATGTTTTGCTCATTTCTTCTACCTTTATTTCCACTCGTGACACGTGGAGCTAATTGATTAAGGTAAAACTCAAAGAACTGTTTCCTGGCACACTCAGTTTTGAATTCCCATGTAGCTGTGATGTTATATCAACTCATATGCATTAATATTGTAAAAGGTAGATGAGGGAGCAAATGCCCTGAGGTGGCAGCCATGGCCCCATGTGCGGGTACTTAGGTGCCCAACATGACTCCTCCGGTAGCCTCAATGAGATCTCAGACAGCACTGGAGCTGTAATCTAGCATTTCAAGAGGCTGAGACAAGGCCAATTTAAAATCAACCAAGAGAAAGAAAGAGCTGGGTCACTACCATCAGGACCCAGACTGCTGAGCACCCAGAAAAACCCCAGAAGCACTCTTGAACCTGAGCCTATGGGTAAACCCTCACTATCCCTCTACAGACTGTCAGTGAGAGACCACCAGAAACTATCAGGGCGCAGGTAGCAGGGTGCTCTCTGGGAACAGATCTGTTCCAGCCCAGAGACAGAGCCAGGTCACCACCATCAGAACTCACTGCCTGCCTACCAAGAGTTGAACACCAAAGAACAATTTTCCTCCTGAGCCCTCAGACCCACAAGAGAGACAAGATTCAGTCAGAGACAACAAGATCATCTAACATCACAGATAACAAGATGGCAAGAGTCAAGCACAAGAACCTAAGCAATGGAAACAAGGACAACCTGGCAGCACCAGAACCCAGTTCTCCCACCACAGCAAATAATGGATTTTCCAACACACCAGAAAAACAAGATTTAGACTTAAAATCATACTTCATGATTATGATGAAGGTCCTTGAGAAGTACGTGAATAACTCCCTTAAAGAGTTATAGGAGAACCAGGAAAACACACACAAAGAAATTGAAGTCCTTAAAAAGGATACACAAAAATCACTTAAAGAGCTACAGAAAAGCACAGTCAAACTGGTGAAAAAATTGAAAGTAGAAATAGAAACAACAAAGAAATCAGAAAAGGAGACAACCCTCGAGATAGAAAACCTAGGAAAGAAGTCAGGAGTCATAGATGCAAGCATTACCACAGACTACAAGAGATGGAGGATAGAATCTCAGGGGAAGAAGATAACATTGAAAACATTGGCATGACAATCAGAGAAAATGCAAAAATCAAAAAGCTCCTAACATGAAACATCCAGGAGATCCAGGACACAATGAGAAGACCAAACCTAAGGATAATAGGTGTAGAAGAGAGCGAAGACTCCCAAATAAAAGGCCCATTAAATAGCTTCAACAAAATTCTAGAAGAAACCTTTTAGAACAAGTAACCTTAAGAACAAGATGACCATGAACATACAGGAAGCCTACAGAACTCCAAATAGATTTGACTAGAAAAGAAACTTCTCCCAACACATAATAGTCAAAACACCAAATGTTCAAAACAAAGAAAGAATACTAAAATCAGTAAGAGAAAAAGGACAAGTAACCTACAAAGTCAGGCTGATAAGAATTTCACCAGACTTCTCAACAGACTATGAAAGCTAGAAGATCCGGGACAGACATCATACTGACCCTAAGGGAAGACAAATGCTAGCCCAAGTTACAATATCCATCAAAACTCTCAATCACTATAGATGGAGAAACCAAGATATTCCAGGACAAAAGCAAATTTACACAATATCTGTCCACAAACTCAGCCCTACAAAGGATAATATATGAAAAACTCCAATACAAGGAGACAAACTACACACTAGGAAAAGCAAGAAAATAATCTCCTTGCAACAAAACCAAAAGAAGAAAAGTACACAAACTTCACTCTACCTCCAACAACAAAAATAACAAAAATCAGCAATCACTATTTCTTAATATCTCTTAACATCAATGGACTCAATTCTCCAATAAAAAGACATAGATTACTCAACTAGATGTGTAAACCAGATACATTTTGCTGCATACAGGACACGCATCTCAGAGACAAAGACAAACACTACCTCAGAGTAAAAGGCTGGGAAAACTTTCCAAGCAAATTGTCCCAAAAAACAAGCTGGAATAGCCATTTTAATATCAAATAAAATAGATTATCAACCAAAAGTTATCAAAAATAATGAAGGATACTTTTTACACATAACAGGAAAAAATCTATCAAGATGAATTCTCAATTCTGAACATTTATGTTCTAAATACAAGGGCACCCACATTCATAAAAGAAACCCTAGTAGAGCTCACAGTATATATTGCACCACACATAATAATGGTGAGAGACTTCAACACTTCTTTCTCATCAAAGGACAGACAGATCATGGAAGCAGAAACTGAATAGAGACACAGTGAATAACAAAACTAGAAATGAAAGAGGAGACATAACAACAGAAACTGAGGCAATTAAAGAAGTCATCAGATTCTAAAACAAAAGCCTATACTCAACAAAATTGGAAAATCTAGAGGAAATGGAAAACATTCTAGACAGATACCAGGTACCAAAGTTGTAAAAGGATCAGACAAACCATCTAAAGAGCCCCATAGCCCCTAAGAAATAGAAGCAGTCATAAAAAATGTGCCAACCAAAAAACTCCGAGGACCTGATGGATTTAGTGTAGAATTCTATCAGACCTTCACAGAAGACCTAATATCAATAATCTCCAAACTATTCAACAAAATGGAAACATAAGGAACACTACCCATTCATTCTTGGGTATGGATCGTTCTGAGTGAGGTAACTCAGTCACAAAAGAAAAAACATGGTATACACTCACTGATAAGTTGATACTAGCCCTCCAAAGATTTGAATACCCAAGAAATAATCCACAGACCTTATGAAGCTCAAAAAGAAGGAAGACCAGAATGTGTATGCCTCATTCCTCTTAGAAGGGAGAACAAAACACTCTCATGGAGGAAAATACAAGGTCAAATAGAGGAGCAGGGATTGAATAAATGATCAGTTGGAGAATTCCTCACCTGGGGATTCAAGCCACATGCATTCACCAAACCCAAGCACTATTGCTGATGCCAAGACATGATTACTGGCAGAAACCAGGTATGGATGCCTCCTCAGAGGCTCTGCCAGAGTAATACAGATACAGCTGAACATGCCTCAGCTAACCATCGGACTGAACACGGGACCCCAGTGAAGCTGCTAGAGAAAGGACTGAAGGAGCTGAAAGAGTTTGCCACCTCATGGGAAGAACAAATTATCATCAATAAAACCCTCCACATCTCCCATGAACTGAAACACCAACCATTGAGCACACATGGAGAGACCCATGGCTCCAGTTGCATATGTATCAGAGGATGGCATTGTCTGGCATCAATGGGAGAAGAGGCCTTTGGACCAGTGAAGACATGTTTTCCCAGTGTAGGGGAATCCAAGGTGCTGAGGTAGAGAGGGTCATTGGGAGAGGGTGCACCTTCATGGAAACAAGTGGAGGGGGAAGGAGGATATGTGCAGAGGGGAATAACCTTTGAAATATAAAAACATGGAATATCGAATAAAATAATAAAAATCAAATCAAATCAAATAAAAAAAGGTAAAGACACAAAGCAGTGTCTCTCTTGTAGGACCCATCTTAGATTTTATGTAAGTCTTGCCAGTCAGTCAGAAAGCATCTTATCTATAATTTAAAAAAAATCACTACAAATTCATAACTTACAACTGTAATTACCTTATTTTCAATAAGCACATTGGCCTGTAACAAAGTCTAGGAGTCTCCTGCATCACATGGCATCCCATCCTAGGCTGAATGTCCCCTTGTGACACTTGCTTTTTAGGACATGATGGTATTCTCAAAGCTCTTTCCACTGTCTTGCTTCACCCCACTCATTTTGTCTTTGACTGTGCTTCTAAGTTAGGAGAAAGGATTATGTCTTAGACTAGAAATTTTGGAGACACTATGGAGTCATGCCATCCATTTATACTGAGGCTCCCGAGACATTCTTTTATTGGAAAAGAAGTAGCAATGCCATCTTCTTGAAGTAGTTATGAGAAAAAATGAAGCCTTTAGAAAATCTACTGAGTGAGGATTAAGCATGTGCCTTCAAGCTCATCACCTACTGCTTGTGACAAACAAGAGATGACAATAGGTGACATGTGTGAGAGTGACCATTGCTAAGGAGGAAATAAAAGTGGACAAATGGATTGGTAATTGTCCCAGTTGCTTTAACTGTGAATTTCATGTACTTTAGTGTCATTTGAGAAGGGAGTCTCTATAGAGTGAATATCTAGTGTGCTGTGTGGACGCATCACCGGTCCATTAAAAAGCCTATGGTCTATGTCTTAGGTAGGAAATAGAAGCTGGGACATCCAGGAGGGGCAAGAACTCTGGGATAGAGCCAGGCAGAGGATATGCTGGGAACATGTGATAAGATAGACACATGGTACCTGAGCATAGGTACCCATCCATGTGGCAGAATATAGACTAGACTAACTGGGATATTTTAAACTGTATCTAGTCAGAGAAGAGCCTAGCTATATAGCTCTGGTATTTGTAAGTATATTTTATCTCTGAGTCTTATTTTGTGGAGCATAGGGCTGGGAGGACAAAGCAGAGCCTAATTTCTACAAGTCTCAATTGAGGGATTACCCAGACTGCCTCGCTCATGTCTGTGAAAATTCTCTTGACAATGAACTCATATGGAAGGGTGCCACCCCATGTGAGCAGCACCATTCCCTAGTCAGATGGTCATGGGCCTTGGAAGAGAACTAGCTAAGCATGAGCTTTTGAGAGAGATCAAGCAACACTCCAGCAATGGCTTCTACTTAGATTTTCTAATTTCTCTCAATAAAGGACTGTGACTTATAAATCAAAATAAACTCCCCTTTCATGATTGGAGGGTTTTTGTTTTTGGTTTTTGTTTTTTATCACAGCAACATGAATCAAACAAGAACACGAATTCATAGAAACATTGCCTCTTTGCAGTAGGAAGGGCATTCTTGCTGCCGTTATCTCATGCCTTAGTAGGGTGAATGATAAGGGAAAGGTCACGGATATGTCTTTCTAGGTCTTTGAAAGTCCCTTGACCTCTGCTTAAGGGAACTCTTGAAATAGTTTTTAACTGCTGCCTTGAAAGTGCTACATATGTTTTGACATGTTGTAGGTTGAACTTGTTAGTTGCAAATAAAAGGGTTTAGTTTGGTCTTTCCCCAGTGTTCTACTTTAGTAGAAACATAAAGGGTTGGGCCTGGAGCACACCTTAGAGTATATAGCATTCCTCTAACTTCCTGAGAAAACCTGGAGCAGGTTGCTGTTTGTTTCCCCATCACAGGTATCACTCCTTGCAGAGCTGTGAGGAGGTAGTCAATGATGGCTTAGCATCCATGGTACCATAGACTGATATTCCTACCAATGCTCATTAGCGTTGGTGCATTTCCTTTGAGCAAATCTTAGAGTCATCGCATTCCCTTCCTATCAGCAAGGACAGGAGCTTGTTAAATATATTTGCCTAGTAGTTTTACAGTCATTACACAAGTTAATTATTCAGTGCTCAGGAGAGCATAAAAATAGAAAAACAAAGGGAGTTGATCAGAGAGGAAGAATAGCACCTGCTGCTTCCCTTGCTTGACCTTGATCTTTGATAGAATAGCAAAGGGAGGGAAATTGGCCCATAATGTTTCCAGTGAGGTTTCCACTCCCTCTGCGTTCACAGATGTTCCTCATCCCTGAGAAAATCCATTTATCCCTGGAGAAAAATCAGAAAAATTAAGGTTAGACATGTCTGCAAATTTGAGCACTTGCTATTCAAAACAGTAATTTGTGAACTCTCCTGATGCAGTCAGCAAACAAACAGCCAGATATGAAAACAAAATTTGGCTTCCCTGGTTCTCCTTTCATGCGTTAAGAAGCCAGCGTTTGCTTCTTCTCAGTCTTACTGGTTAAGGATTACTCAGATTACTAAACATGACTCCAGTGTAGACCTGAATTTAATACTGTATTTTTCAAACGTATTTATCACTCAGTGTCTGCTCACGACATATGTGTAGGCATCGAGTACCTCAGTACAGAGGTAAAAGTCCAAGGACAATGCCATGGGCTTGGTTCTCTTCTTCCATCTTCACCTGGGCTCCATGGTTCTTTCTCAGGGTTTCAAAGACTCAAAATGCAAAAAGCTTTTAACCATTGAGAAGTTTTGCCATTTTCTCAGCTGAAATGTGTGTATTAATACCACATGGACTAGTAAGGATCCTTCAGTGTGCATGCATATAAACAAGTGAATGAGTACCAAGAAAATGAGTTTCATTATAAAAAAACTAGCTCATTGGGTAATAGAGCCTGAGGAATTGCATGATTTGCTTCTACTGACTGTAGACATGGAGAATCCACTGGTGTGAACAGAGACCCAATTCTGAAGACTTGAAAACTTGGTTTTCAGGCTGGAGACACGGCTCAGTAGTTAAGGACACCTATTGCTTTGGCAAAGAACTGAAATTGGCTTTCCAGAACCTGTGTAACTCCACCTCCAAGGGATTAGTGCTCCTTTCTGGCCTCTCTGGGCACCTCTCTGCATGCACATATAAAGATGTAAACATAAGAAAAACAAAATGTTTTTATAAAAGAGCAAAAGAAAACCAGGATTTTCTTTGGTGGTATGAACTTCTTCCAAGAGGGGGGTGGGTGGAGGTAATAGTGGAGAAGATGTGAGCTTGTCAGAATTCAATCTCTTCCCTCACCCCCTTTTGTTCTATTTAACTTACAACAGATTTGAAGATTGGCTGGTTTGAACCCTGACTGTAGGTAGACATCTGTCCTCAGACCAGCTATTCAGATGTCACTGTCTCAAATTCACCCAGAAACAGTTTCTATTCAGGTATCTGGGCAATCCAGGGCTCAGTCAAGTTGACTTACAAAATTAACTGTCACCCCCCTTTTGCTTTTTAAAGAACACTTATTTTTTCCTCACTCCTTTTTTTTCCCACTTGCAAAACACTGAGAAGTTGTTGACTATTCCACACTAACTTTGAAAACTGTTTTCTTAGTGAAGAGTATATGTAAAATAAATAATCTATAATTCCATCAGAGAGGGTGAATTTCCCACCTATAAAACCTATAAAACCTCTTTTTATAGTATGGCTCATGATTCTAGTGACATCACCCTCAACAAATGAGTCTGAGGTGAATGAGAATAAATGTCCTTGGAATCACAGACAGTGTGCTTTTCACAAGGTAAATACATTTATTAATAATGACTATGAAATACCATATGAAGTTTCTAATGCATTTATGATTTTTATATTTTCCAGGTAACCGTGGGAAGAAAATCGTTAAAGTAGATTGGTTAAAAAATGAAATTGGAAGTAAATAAGATTACAGAGCAGAGAAAATGTGAAATTTATACTTTTCTAGACCAGAGAATTATGATCTGACTCAGTTTAAATTGAACTGTAAAAGGGTGCCTAGGGGAGACTAATTTGTGTTCAATGAACTTTGGTTATGTTTTCAATGTCTTTACTTAAAAGCCTTACTAATTGACCTAGAAATTTAATCTAGAATATTTGTACAGACATTTATTTAGTGAGCTGTAATTGGGAGGAGTACATTTGTCTCTTTGAACAGAACAAAGCTAGTTTTGCCAGCTGGCTTCTTGGCCTCTTGGGAAAACAATGTCTGTCTTATTAGGATAGCCTTCTGCTACAAGGTCCTGTGGATGATGCCATGTTTTCTAAGTGACAAAGATGCATTTTTGACTCCTTATGTACAATATGAATGAGAGTTTTAAATGCTAATTAAGCCATGAAAGCTGATTGGCCATGTCATCTCTATATGGTGTAGAGTATGGATGTATTCTGTGGTTGGTGCAATGGGTAGATGAAAGTTCTCAGTGCAGGTAAGTATTTTAATCTTAATAAATTTTTAAATTTAAACTATATGTTGATGGGTATTTTACCTACATGTATATCTGCAAGGTGCCTACCCAGGCCAGAAACTGGTTCAGTGGTCCCCTGAGACTGGAATTATAGATGCTTGTAAGTTACCTTTTGTGTGTTGGGATCTAGGGCTAGGTCCTCTGGCAGAGCACCAAGTGTTCATAACCCCTGAGCCATCTCTCTAGCCCCATGTTAATTTTTCATAATTGTATGCATGTGTGATATTGAAAGGTGTAGATTATATGATGGAGCAATGAGAACAGAGAAGAGTAGCTAGAATGAACACCTTCTCCCTCAAACATTTATCGTTTTTCCTGGAGACTACCCCAAGTCCCCTCTTCCCGCTGTGCACAGTACACATTATGGTTGCTATGGTCACAGTCTGTGTAATAGGGCCAGCACTAGTCCTTATGTCTAATTCTAACTTTATTCGTTGACTAATCTTTCCTCATTATGGGGATTTTAAAATCCTTGAGCTTTATTGAATTTTCATATTCATAAGACTTAGTTTGTATATTTACAAATATTGTGTAATATAAAGTTATTTTTACCAATCATGTAATAATTGCTGCTCTTGCAGAGGTCTTGGTTTCAGTTTCCAGGGCCTCCACAGCCCCTCAAAACCATTTTTAATTCTAGTTCTTGGACCTCTGATCTTCTTTCCTGACATACCAGAGGTATTACATTCACATGGTACACAGGCATACATGCAGGAAAAATACATAAATTCATAAAATAGAAAATAATTAAAAAATTAAAATCTATCAATTAAAAACTATGATACTCAGAAAAATAAAACTGAGAAAAAATTCTGGTTGTTATCTCAGGATCTGGAAATAATGACTAAAGGCTGACACCAATTTTCAGTTATTTCTTGTGGAAAAGCTCATTGTGGCCCCAACCTTTTAGTGATACATATTGTGGCATGGTTCTCTTTTCTGACTTCTGGATAAACATGGTGTCAATTGGTAAAACCCAGTTTAATTGGTATTAAACCCAGTTTAATTTGGCCTAAATAATCCACAAGGGCTGCATGGTGTTCATGCTATGGACAGCCAAAATTATTGTGATTGTCACAGAACTAGTTTATAATTTGCCACAGAAAACAGTGCTGTAAATTAAGGTGTATAGCAGTTTGGCAATATCTAGTAGATTAAACATGATACATAGTATGTAATCTTATGATATAATTTACTATATCTAGTTGTTCTGTCTAAAGACTCCGATGTCATATATTTCAGTGTATGTGCACTATAGGATAGTATGAAGACTCTCACAATTTGTATAAGACCCAATATACAAAGAATGAATAGCTATTAGGCAAATCAGATCTATAAGGTGGTCAATATGAATAAGGGCAGAGAGCTTACAATTGGTTTCCATAAGAAAGCAGTAAAAGTTATTATTTATGAGAACATCACTTATCAAAATATTCCTAACACTATCACTACTAGGTAGCTTGTAAAGATATCGCAGCAGCACATTTCCCTCCAATCTTTTTGCTGATGCTAGAGATGAAACATCTATGTTCATATGTAAGGTTAGTCATTTTTCTCATGCATAAGTGCTGAGCCCCTTTCTACTCTCAGGGACTTCACTCCAGCCATTGTCTATTCCTTCTTCTGCATTGTCAAAAAACCTGTCTAACCTACCATCTACCTGCTGTATTTTTTTCAATACCTTATAAAGTACTAGAATATATTGACTTAAGTGCATGGCTTGTTATATCACTCCTTTAGCTAGAATGTAAGAAACGTCTCCCCTGAGTAGAAACCCCTGTCTTTCTCTCCAGTGTATCCCTACCCTCAGAACAGGGCTCACTTCAAAGAGCAGAACTGCAGCCAGTACTACTGACATGTGTGTGTATTGGTATGAAGAACTGTGGGTACTGTCACCAGCAGCTTTGAGAACAGTGGAACCTGTGAGAGTGAAGAAGAGAGAGAAAAGACAGAGAACTTGAGTTATACACATTTGATCTATTAAAACAAAACAAGAGGAGTTTCCTGATAATGTAACTGTTTTTTATACTTAAAGCATTTTTAAATTTTATAAATTTTAGTATAAACATTCTTTTTTATTGAATATTTTCTGTATTTACATTTCAGGTGTTATCTCTTTTCCACAAATCCCATCCCACCTCCCACACCCATTGCCTCCATGAAGGTGCTCCCTCTTCCACATTTTTTCTCCCAACTCAGCCCCTTGGCATTCCCCTACACTGGGAAAATGAGCCTTCCCTGGATCAAAGTCCTGTCCTCTCATTGATGCCAGAGAATGCTATCTATCCTCTGCTGCATATGCACCTGGAGCCATGGGTCTCTCCATAAGAACTCAAAGGAATCGATAAGGAAGGAGAGGGTGGAAGTAATTGAGGGATGGCGGAATGGCTCTTTTAAGCATATATGAGCTAAGATCGAATGGTCAGCATATGTGTAGTAAAGTCTAAAAAGAGAGAGAAGAGATGGTGGGTAGAAGAAAGACTTGCATGTAATGACCAAAATATTCCTAATCATAATGTAAAGTGGAAGGCTTAAATATATGAAGAAAAAAAATCATCACAATCAGATGGTTTTAAAGTCAGTGAGGAAGGCAAAAATATGGAAATGATTCCTATTAAAATGGACACACTTCCCACACTGCAAGCCTCCTCAGCTTCAGCGCTGTGGGAAATGTGCAGATAATTCTTTCATAAGGGAGCATTCTTGTATCCTGAAGGACATTTGGCAGCATCCTTCACCTTTGCCCACTAGATGGCAGTAACAACACCCCCAGTGGCAATCAAAATGTCTGCAGATGCTATTTCCCTTGGGGAGAAAATTGCCCCCTATCAGGGATCACTGTCCTTAGGAGCAAAGATGAAAATAATTTCAGAGTTCTTATGAAAACTTTGCAATCCAGATGACAACAGTACACCGCTTAAAAATGTCAGAGGAGGGGACTGTCACACTGAAATTCTGTATTCCCTTACAATGCTCCTTAGAAAACTCATTTTTTTATTTCAATAAAATGACAGCTGAGAGAATTCATTGCCAATAATCTTGCACTGTAAACAGTATGAAAGAAAGTTCTCCTGGCTAGAGGGAAATTATACCAAGTGCAAACACTTTTATAATGAAATAATGCCACATGTGGTAAATGTGAAGAGAAAAATATAAAATGTCATTTCCTCTGATATTTTTTTTATTTCCTTAAAATATTTTTGTCAATTTTGATCAAAGGCAATACTGTATACTGTAAGGTTAATAGCAATGGGACAAAGAATGGTGTGGGGGCAGAAACATGTGCTATGCATGAAGAGGTTCTCGCTTCAAAGCACCTTGTGCTAAGTTATTGTAGATATTCATGCTACAAATGGTACAGCAGTCAGATGAGTAAATATATACACTGAGTCAGAAATATAGAGGATAAGATGTGATCAGAGAATGATTCAGTTAATACAAAAGACACGTGGAGAAGAGGAATGAAAATGGATCATGTAGGAAGCCCATAGACTTCTATCCAAATATGTCAATGATTATGTGAAACAATGTAGTTTACATATTCCAGTTTAAAGACAGAAATAACCAGACAGCAAGAGCTAGCTGTATGCTTTCTAAAATGCCGATACAGTTTTCTCCAAAAAGGGTGGTATTCTCCATAGCATCAACAATATAACTAGTGTCATGAAGGGTTGTTTTCCTTAATAACACATTTCATTTTGTTTCACATCATAATGTTTTACTTTCATCATGTTTTAATCTCTGAGGCTGAGCAATGCAGCAATATTTGCAAAACTGAAAACAGTGAGCACCGTGGACAGCTGCAAGGGGTTGAGGATTTTCCAAGGGAATGTCTAGTTTTGTCTCAGAGATTAACCACCCTGAACTGGCTAGTCCAAAGAACGCCAATGGCAAAACACTGTTCACTTAGAAGAGTGTTTCTTCCTTTGTTTCTGAAAAAAAAAAAAAACGCAGTATATTGATCATATTTTCCCCTCTGTCAATTCCCCCCATTCACCTCAACTTTGTTGTTTCTCTCTCAAAAATAAACAAACTACACAAAAATCCATCTGAGCTTCATCCTGGTGGTCAGCTATGCCTGGGCATCCTGTCCGGGAGTCTGGTTGATATACCCAATGTCACTTCACTAGAGAAAATTAATTTTTTCCCTTGTCAGCAGATAGCTTCTTGATTAAGGGTGGAACCCCATGTCCACTTTTCCTCTTCAGTGCTGGATCCTCATTTGTCTAGAGTCTGTGCAGATATATGCATATTACCACAGTCTGTCTGAGTTCATATATACATCAGTCTTCCTGTGTCTGGAAGACAGTTCTCCATCATCTCTGGCTTTTACCATCTTTCTACTTCTTCTTCAGAATAGACCCTTCAGTCTTGAAGATTTTATGAAGATACCCTATTTAGGATTGAGTACTTCAAAGTGTCTCATTCTTTGTACATTGTCCAGTTGTGGGTCTGTATGTTAGTTCCCACCTACTGTAAGAGGAAACTTCTTTGGTAATGGCTGAATGAGTCACTCATCTATGAGTATAGTAGGATGCCAATAGGAATTATTTTATTGCTATATTCCTTTAGCAGAATTGTAGTATTTTGTTTCTCTTTGTCCAATGGTCTATATAGTATCAGGTTCTTGGTCACTTTAGAAGTTTTAGGTATGTGTTCCATCCATGGAATGGGTCTTAAATCCCATCAGAATATGGTTGGTTACTCCAAGAACAGTTATACCACTCTTGCACTGAGATATCTTGCAGGCCAATTACTGTCGTGGGTCGCAGATTTTTAGTTGGACTTATGATAACCTGTGTCCTATGGTATCAATGCAGAGTCCAGTCCAGTCCCATGAACACTGGTCAGTAGATGAAGCCTCTAGTTAGGCACCAGTTCATCTTCTCTGTGTTTGATGAATAAGTGTTGCTTTCAGCAATGCAATGTTACCAAGAGGTTGCAGAGAGGAACCAATAGCTTTGGTAGTAACTTGTGATGTTTGCTGGTTTCCATGGGACATCTTTGTTCAATCTACATTTAATTTCTGTCACAAGATGTATAGCTGTTGCATTGTTTCCTCGATTATTTGGTGACTGCATTTACATTCCCTTCACATATGCATACACTTTAGAAACCAATAGTAGTTAAACTTTCATTTTTTTTTTTTCAAATGGCTTTGAGATAACACTGTCATTTTAAGAAGAGCACCAAAATAATTGTTTCTATGATGCATCATAATTCGATCTTGTTCCATTTTTCTTTCTCCTTATTAAATAGGCTTAATTTTCAACAAAATTATACAGAGGTAAATTTATAAACTTTGATTATATGATATTAGGAGGCATGTTGTTAACAGAGTATTTAGATTGTTTATCATTCTGTTTTTGACTTCTCTGACCATGAGAAATATACTGTCAATAAGCATCCAAAGAGAACAGGTAAAAATTAGTCATGCTCCAGGTTAAAAGGGATATGGTCACACAATTGTCAAAGATACTAAAACTTTGATTTCTTGATAAAGATTTCATGCACCTGAGTTTTTCAATGTCAGCCCATTTCTTTCTTGTATAAAGGACTAAGATGTGGATCAATGCACAGAAGTCACATTTATATAATGATTTTACCCCCATGAACCTCACCACAATAAAGACTACAATTAAGTTAGAAAATAGCAGTCTTATTCTATGATTTCTCCCAAGTGTACTACTTGATGTTCTATAATTATATATGTATTTACCAAGCTCTCCTTGTCCTTAAACATCACTATAACATTATTTATTAGTATCATTAAAAATGCTTGAATGGATAAGAGATCATTCAGCAGAAGTCCTTATAAGTCATTTTCTTGGCCACACTGGTATCTCCTATTTGCACTGAATACTTTCTTGTTTAATATTAAAGGGGGTTGCAATTTCAACTTGTAATCTTCCTTTACCTTAAGGTTGTCTACCCATACCATACTGTTATAATTATTGATCATTTCAGTTGTAGAGTTCTATTTTTATTTTTATTTTTTTGAGAAAAATGTCGGGCCATTGTATTTTAATTTTTGTTTTGTTTTACTTCATTTATTTATTTATTTATTTATTTATTTATTTATCTATTTATTTATTTATTTATTTATTTTTGAGATAGGTCCTCCATTCCAGATGGGCCTCAAACTTTATTTGTAGCCAAGGTATATCTCCAACTTTTGATCTTGCTGTTTCCTTCTCCTAAATGCTCAGGTTATAGGCATACCCCACAATGCCTGGTTTATGTGATACTGAGGATTTATAACAGGCAAGTGTTCTACCAACTGAGTCACTTCTCTACCTTCTTTCTGACCAATTTTTGAAAAAAATGAATATTTCATGTATATGAGTGTTGTACCTGAATATACACGTGAACACCATGTGGATGCAGTGTCTGCTGGGGCTAGAAGAGGACACCAGGTTTCATGGGGATCTAGCTACAGACAGTAGTTACATGCCTCATAGGTGCTCGGAATTGAATCCAGATTTCTGGAAGAACAACCCTTAGGCAGTGAGCCATCGATCCAGCCCCCCCAAATTGTTTTAAACTATTGGATGTTATTTTGCTTCATAGTGTCTTACTCAATCTCTTTCTTCAGAGATATATTTTATTATAGAGAAGTTTTTCCTCTTTGGTTAGGTTCATTTCTAAATATTTTATTTCTTGTGAGGCTATTGTAAAAAGAGAGTGCATCCATGGTCTCTTTTTCTGTCCATTTGCTATTGCTGTATAAAAACCTTTTGGCTCGTGCAAAGTGAATTTATAGCCCTCCACTTTGTTGAACTTGTTGATAACTTCTAGAAGCTTTCTATTAGAGTTTTGGGGACTATCATGTCATTTTCAAATAAGGGTAGTTTGGTTTTATTGGCTATTTCTATCCTTTGAGTTTCTGTCTATTATGTTATTGCTATAGGTAGTGTTTTGAGCACAACAATGAGAAAAAGTTTGGGTAGTGGACGGTCTTGTCTTGTTCCTGATTTCAGTGGGGGTAATTTATGTTTTCTTTAATTTAGAATGATTCAGCTGTGGTTTGTCCTGAGTAGCTTTTGTTATGTTGAGGTATGTTCATTGTGGCCCTGCAATGACTAGGATTTTATCATGAAGGATGCTAAGTTTTCTCAAAGGTGTTGACAGTGCTTATGAAGTTGATCATAAATATTTTGTCTTAAGTCCATTTATATGACACATTACATTTATTAATCTTAAATGTTGAAAAATTCCTGCATCTCTGGGGTAAAACAGGTTGGTTAGAAGACCCAACATTTGAGTCTGTGTTCAGGTTGCAATTATTTTGTTGAGGATTTTATAATTTTTGCTTAATAGCAATATGGGTCTCTAGATTTTTTGTCCTTGTTGTGTCTTTGCATTTTTGCCTATTAGAGTAATTTTGGCTTTTTGAAATTGACAGTGTTCATTTCTCTATTCTTTCTTTTAAAATATATTTTAAGAAAGACTGGCTGTAGATTTTCTTTAACAGTCTGGGAGAATTTTGCTGTGAACCCACTTAACTTGTGATTTGATGTTTTTTGTTTGTTTGTTGGGTTGATTGGTTTTGTTTGTTTTTGTCAGAAAAACAAACTTTTTATTTTTTAATAAAAATAGCTTTTCATTACTGCTACAATCTTCACATCTGTTATGAATCTGTTTGAAATATTTATCTCTTCTTGATTTAACTTTAGTGGTTATAAAATTAAGACATTAATTCATTCATTTTAGATTTTTTAATTTATTTGAGAACATGTTTACTATTAATTTCTTTGGTATGTGTTGTAAAGTTTTCCTGTTCATTTCTAATTCTGTTGATTTGGGTCCTCACTTTTTTACTATTTGGTTTGTTGAACTAAAGTACTATAAATCTTGTTTATCCACTCATAAACTATCTCAGTATATTAATTTTTAATTTCTCCTCATTTTCATTTCCTGCTGTCTAATAGATTGGTCTGTTTTTGGTTTTTCAAGTTCTAGAGTTATATCTTTAAGTCATTTATGTGTGGCTCATTATCATCATCATCATCATCATCATCACCACCACTATTATTATTATCAATTATTTACTTATTTCTATTGATTTATTTTACACCTTAATCACAATTTTCCATTTTCCCTCTATTCCTGTTTATCCATTAAAAATGATTTTTCCTCATAATCCGGAGTCTAAAGGTTCAATAGCATGGTCATGACATTATTGGGATATGAAGAGCCATCTTTTCTGTTACGTAGACATCTTCCTGCAATGTCTACCAATGATGAGGGGGAAGTAACGGCATAACACATCCTGAGCAAATGAACTGGATTTTGCTTCAGCTCAGTTGGGTAGAGAAGTCAGGAAGGCATGCACTTACAGTTTTTCAAGGTCTTTCATGAATACTCAGAAGAGAGAGTAGCAAAAACACTAAAAAAGTGGAGTGATTATTTCATGTTTACCAGAGGAAGCAGGGGAAGGAGAGTGAGGAGTATCTAGCAAATGCATTATAGACCCTCTGTGCCCACAACAGGATTTCTTTCATAGGCTCAGCTGGTAGTCAGATCTTCCCAGTGGGAAGCAGTTTCTGAGAGATCTGGAAATCTGTGGATCAATAGAGTCATGTTTCCAGGTCATATTTTGAAAAGCAAGGTTGTTCCTATGCTTGCCATTACTTTAAATAATGACAAGGAGAACGTTATACTTATTGAGTGCTTTAGGCACTATAGCTAGAATAATCTAACCTAACAATGCTGGTCTGTCCTTCTTCCCAGCCACATGGCCTATTACCTGCCATCTTAGTCTTGCCCTGGAATCTCCTTCTTCATCTACCTGAGAACCACCCCACCAGATGGGGAGGGGCCTAGAAGCTCTACCTTCTCCTCTTCTGCCCAGCTATTGACTGTTCACCTTTTTATTTATGTGACAGAGAGCAATATTTCACAAAATACTGAGCCAGCAGATACTTTGTAATAATGACAATACCAAAATTTGGACTGTAATCAGATCTCTGGGCACAGAAATCAGTGTTTAAATACACAGTGCACAAAACATCCGCCAACAATATTTAAGAATAATATTTCAGCCTTCCCTATCCATATACAGGTTCTGTTCTCTTTTAATCCAGCCCTATTAAAGGCATAGCTCTTGGATTTTACCATATGAAACCACAATACAACTAAAATTTTTATTTGGTCTTCAGTGCTTGCAGCAAAATAATGTCTTGGCAGCATTAGACCAAAGAATGTTCCACTCTTCTCAATTTTCATGTTACCAGGTATAAAATCAACAGATAAAACCTTGTTTGCTTCATCGTCTTCCAAACCAAAGACAAAACAAAAAATAATTACTTTATGTTTGCAAATTATCAAAGTGTTAAGTGGTAACAATAACACCAAAATCATTGCAAAGTGCTTGCTTTTAATTTTGGAAACTATTTGTTTTCAGTTTAATATTTTGGTTTTGTACTCCTTAGGGATTTAGGATGCTCTTCTGTGATCAGGATGCATTGTGTTTAGGATACTTACTCATGGCTTTCAAAATGGCTGGGTATGTGAAATGGACTTGAATTAGTTTCCTTTTCTTTCCAGGTGAGCATGGAAATTGGACTAAGGGAACATTACAACAGAACGGGATGCTTGCGTGCACGGTATTGTCTTTGTTGCTCCTCCCTACCTTCTACTCATGTCTAAATAATGCCTTCCATCTCCAACAGTACACAAGCATGGAAGGAGAAGCACTGCTCATTGTGAGCTCAGAACAAAGTCTAGTGCAGGAGATCTCAGTATGTCTGGACCATCATGCACTGCTTTCTCAATAATGGGCTTTCTTGATATTGAAATGAAAATTGAACATATCATTAAGAAAGAACCCCATAAAATGCATCTGTCATATATCTTAAACTTCATTAGTTTAGATTAATGGCCCGCTTGATATACCTGACAAAAGCTGAAGCAAATTTTTGTTTATTTACTGACAGTTAAATGTGGGGTTGACATGTGTAAACAGGCCTGTCCCTGATTAGTTCTATGTTTTAAAGCCACTTTGTGTTATAAAACTCCTTAAGTACAGTATCACTTTACTGAGCTTGGCCTGGTGAGTGATGTGATCTGTGTTGAAAGGCATCAATATTGCAACCATTCCTGGCAGTCACTGGAGCATTGTGCTCACAGATTGGAGTTGATATCTTATTGTACGAATTCGGGGACCCAGAAAATGCCTAGTTATTGAGCCTCTGCCCTGAGAGGACAATGTTCTATTCATGGAATGTAGGTGGAAGGTCACAGTCCGAAATCTGAATGCAGCGGAAGATTCAAATCCATTTCATGGGTTTTCTGGGGACCTCCCTAAAATGCAGCTTTGGAAGCTCAAAGCTTTTCCCAGTTTCAGAACAGTGCAATGCAAAAGAATTTATAAATACATATAGTGTCTGTAATTAATGGCAAGCCTCCCCTCTACTTACATCCTGATAGGTCTTCTGTGATACTGACATGAGAGAACTGTCCAATACCACTTAGAATAGAAGAGCCCAGAAGGCAAGGAAGAGAAGAGAGAGGAATGGGGTCAAAGGCCAATGCGGCATAAAATTTCTCTGCATGCTAAACTCACTGAATGACTCTTGGCTTTCTTTTCCAGAAATTCAAAACTTAGAGGCTGTCAGAGATGATTTGTCCCCATCATAAATATCCCATGTTTCCCTTAATAGTGTCCTTTTATGTGCTATATTCAAAATGCATGTTTTAAAAAGACATATTTAGAAGGAGGCACTAAAAAATCATATTGTGGTTGAGTGTTACAAAAAATCTTAAGCTCTACTCTATTATTAAACTGTCCATAGGATTTCCATACAAAATAAGAAATCAGTGCTCAGATGCCTTCAGGAACTCATGTGACAATGAGAGCCAGCTTCTACTCACACCTACCATGTACCATGAGAGTATCTGGTCACTGAAACATTGATGTCTTGACGAGTTGTAGATTTTCCACTCATCCTGATGAGTATTCACTCTGAAGCAGATCTGATTTCTCTCTCACTCCTTCCCTCCCTCCCTCCCTCTGCTCTTCTCTCTCTCTCTCTCTCTCTCTCTCTCTCTCACACACACACACACACACACACACACACACACACACACTTCCCATCCCCCTCCCTCTGCCCCTCCCCCATCTCTCTTCAAAAAAGGTATTGCTTTTCCTGAAATTCGAGGTAATTCAAGTGGAGAAGTTAAAGGCATTAATTTATTTCTTTATCTTCAGCTAGAGCAAGGACAGAAAGCACAGGCAGAGATGCTGAGTGTTCAGTCTGCTTTTAGACGCTCTGTAGGCCCAACTGAGGGCTCAGTGATTTAACAGCGGTTTCCAACCACTTTGATAATGGAGATATTCTGCCTGCTAAGTATTTACACTATGATTCATAAAAGTAGCACAATTACAGTTATGAGGTAGCAAATGAAATAATTTTATGGTTGGGTGTCTCCACAACATGAGGCACTGTATCTAAGGGTCACAAAATTATGAAGGTTAAAAACCACTGCTTTATAGCAAAAACAGTTTGTATCAATTGTGGGCCAGATGCTTTTGATTGCTGAGAATGTAATATATGCATATAATGTGTTTTGATCAAATCTATGCCTCCATCTCTCCCCTCCCATTTCCTCCCAGGCTCTCTCTAACCACTATTTCCTTCAAATTTTATCTGCTTTAAAAAAAAAAAAAAACTTACTGTATCCACTTAGTGCCGCTGGGATGCACATGTGTGTTCAGTCAGCTCCTGATTCATGGGGACCATTTTGGGGTCTATATTCCCGAAGGAAACAAACACCCCTTCTGCTAGCAACCATCGGTTGCCAATAGCTTTTTAGCTAGGTGTGGGGCTTCATGATTCCCTTCCTTATTCATGGTGAGACTTTGTCTGGCTTGATCTTGTGCACATTATTATGTATGTAGTCACAGAAACTGAATGCATGTGTGAAACACAACTGTTGTGTCTGCAAAGCATTGATGTGCTATAGTCACCCACCACCGTTGGTTCTTACAATCTCTCTACTCCCTCTCCTCCAATGATTCTGAAGCTTTTGAAGGAGGGGTGTGATATTTGATGTCTTATTTAAAACTGAGTGTTACATAATCTTTTATTGACCGAATTCTGACCAACTCTGGGTTTCTTTGTTAATTGCCATCCCCTGCATAAAGGAGCTTTTCTATGATGGTTGAGAGATACAGTGGTCTACTGGTGTAAAGAAAGCACGTAAGAGGCAGTTTCTTAGTAGATCGAATTATCAAAATACTAGCAGTAGGGTTTTCCTTGGGTCTTTGACCAAATTTTGCATTTTTGGCCTCATTGGTGGGGCCAGGCATGCAATTGCCCCTTTTATGAATGTATTCCCTTCTTATAAAATATACTTTAATCAAATCAGAAAGTGTTTAGTTGTTCCCATAACGTCTGTACCACTGTTGTACAAGTTAACGTATCTCACCAGGCCATTCGCTACTATAGTCTCCAAAGCTCCCAGCTTGGTAAGACTATTACTTTAAGGGCACTTTTAAAATATGGAATTTATTTACAATGAGAAAAAAAATGTGGCTAGAATTTCTTAATCGAGATAGCTTTGCATTGTCATCATAAGCTTCCTATAGGTTCCTTTCTGTCCTTACACACTGCAACATTTTCTTCTTTGTGATTTTGTAAATGTTTACGAGTATCATGTCATTATAGTTTGTGGAGAAATTAAAATCTTGATGCACTTATCACTGTTTACCAATTAAAAAAAAAAAAGAATGGCCAAGAACCGTTAGATTGTAGTGTATGCCTGCAGTGATAGAAAGAAAAAGTTCGAATATAATTGATGAGGGCATGATTTCCCATTGACTTCTGGTGTTAAAGGTAACATAGAACAACATAGAAAAGCTAACAGGATAACATTTGATGTCAAGACCAGGGATTGGAGACCATTTACTTACCATGACAGGTATCGAACCACAAAATTAAAGTTAAAACACCTGTTATTTTAAGAGAACACACATTCTTCTTTATAAAAGGCACAGGCATACAGGCTAGTTAGGTGCTCCTAGAGGCACAGAGGACAGAAGCTTTTGGAAACCTTTTTTAGGTATGACAAAAAGGTATGTCTGTCTCTGCCCCAAGCACAGTGTCAGCAGGCTGAGTCATTCTGCCTGGACAGTTTCTTGTGCACCACCCAGTAGATCCCAGAGCACTAATTCTTTCCTGAGAACACTCTGATTAATTTATTTGGCTTCCCTTTGTTCACAAAGGAGCTTCTCTTTAAGAAAAAAAATAGTACCCTCTTTCTTATGTTCTGAGGATTTGAATACAAATCCTCATTTCCAAACTGAAGGTTAACACAGACACACATTGATATTTGATGAACGAAACTTCCTAAAGTGAGGGCACATAGCCACATTATTCCATGGGAAAGAGGCCTCTGTGTTAATCTATTACTTCCCAGCTTGAAATGTGCCACTGTTGTACCTCCACTTGATTATGAGCCCTTTACCACTTCCCCTACTTGATTCAACTTGAGTGCTTCGACATTTGTGAAGTTCCCCACACACTCTCTGCAGAGCAGCAGGAGAAACCTTGCTAATGAAGAAATAACAAGCCGAGGATTTAAATAAATATTTAGCTGATTAAAAGGAGGTACAGCGTTAATTTTTCTCAGTGCTAGCAACAGAGGAAGCTCACCCACATGACTTGTGTTGGCTACAATCGGGTTCTCGCTGAGTTTTTAACCACACCACAGGGCGCATTCATTTCCTGATTCTATTATAGACTAAGTGGCCACCTGATCCTGCCAATGAACTTGTTCTATTGTGTTTTTCTATTTTTAATCCTGAAAGAGTAAACACATTTCTCATCAGATGCATTGCAGACTGCTATGTCGTGGAGAGATTGATGAAGGTGCTGTCGTATTATTACACGCCCATTCATTTATAAGTAATTGTCCACGCTGAAGGGAGCTAAAAATTATAGCAGCATTTTCAGCACCTCGAAAATCTCTTTTATAAGAGAATGTAGGTTTTTAGACATATTTGCCACAGCATCATTGCAACAGCTTAGGTTTGAAACCATTTAGGCAATGTGCTTAGACTTAACGTATGATGAAAGTTCTCATGTTAGAATCATGAGTATCATTTTATGTGACCCACAATGGGTGCTAGGAGAAAGATCATAATTCTTTAAGGATTTATTGATTAATTAGAAGAGTCCTGGGATCCTGGTCTTGTTGTTGAAGATCCAGAAGTACAGTAGCAGCTCACAAGCTTTCCAGATTCTGCTCCTGGGATGTGTCTCCTCTATAGATCTCAGGATTAAATGTGCTACACTGAGGACCATTTCAGTTATTTTGCAAATAACAGTCCATATAACCAGACCATCCCCAGACCAAGGCCTTAAGAATGCATATGGAAAAAATATTCATGTGTGTGTGTTCTGAGTAAATCATAATGTCCAGAATTGGTGACACTCAGGATTGGAAACTCAGAGGCCAAGTCATGTAAGAACTCAGATGCCGAATACTCTCTTGTATCTTCTTGATGCTTCAGTTAAATAAAAATACCCTAAGCCTGAAAGATAGACACCTGTTTTTTAAGGAAGTCTTCATAAATGTTTCACAGAACAGTTGATGAAAAGTCCTTTATATTGAAGTGAAATGTGCCTCCTGTCACTTTTACTCAAACTCTGCTTCTGGTTTTAGGGCATAGGCACACCAGGCATACTCTGACTGTACATGTTCCCTTTATGAATGCTTCATGCTAGATACTCTGCCTTCCCTTGTCTCTCTAGCACAGCCCTCTCGCTAGGCATTCTTCCATTAGAATCACTACAATTGAGTAAAATGCAGCAAGTCTTTCTTTCCAGAGAACTGGATTCACTAGGTTGGTATTAACATTTAGAAAGCTACTCCAGGAAGTAAATGCACTGTTACCATCTGTCCCAAAAACAAGAGGATGAGGTAAAATTGGAGGTTCAGAACATGATCAATGGGTTTCTTGGTATTAGTACAGGGGAGAAAATTTGAAAACTACCAAGAGTAAAATATCATATATAATAGAATTAAAACTTTGGATTTAATCTCCCATACATATCTATGAATAATAGTAACACAGAAATAAGTCTTTGTTGGATGAATGTTTATTGGTGCCTATTTTAAGGCTTACAAAAACATCATTTACCAAGATCATAGAACTAAAATTTTGAAGCAATCTTGCATGTTGTAAAAAGGGAATTCTAGGTTTTTAACATGGTTTTTGCCTGTTTTTTGAAAACAGCATGTTTCAACTAAATATTACTTAACTATAGAATGACGCGATGATCTATCTGGTAACATCTAGTTCATTTTAAAGAACAAAATATACTTTGACAACATTCTGACAATTTAAATAACTTCTCTTCCTCCCTTCCTTCCTTTTTCTCTTTCCTTCCCTGTTCCTTGAGGAAATTATCTTACGAATTACTTTGAAGAATGGTCTGCTAAGGTTTCTTTGTACATCAGAATGCAACTGTCAACCATGTTTATCTGTTTAGATGTTTAACTTCCACGTTTGCATTAGGCCCTCTGAAAAGGTTAATTTCTCGGCAATGTTGGAATAGGCCAGAATTTAATTTTTAAAAATAAGTTACTTTAAGTTATTATTATTTTTAAAGTCATCTTCCAAGCCTACAGTTGTACAGTGCTGGGGACCAGAGAGGCACCAACAAGAAAAGTTTCATAACAAGACCCCTGAGGTCAGCCCGTAATATCTCGTGGAGGAACATTTCTCAAGATGTCACTGATCAAAAGCAGCTATTATTGGGTTTCCAACACAAGGCTGAAATATGATGTTAAAGGAAACACAAAAGTGTGGTATTGAGTCATTGGGAAAATGACCAGTGGGGTGTGGTAAAGACTATTGGCAGTGAGACACTGGGAAGAGAGAAAACTCTGGCTGTGGGGCTGGTGTCCAGTATGGATGCTCCGGACATGGAGTGTTTGGCAACTTAAACTAGGTTTGAGAGTGGGATGGGGAGTGAAGAGAGAAGAGACAAGTTTACCTATACCTACCATGTACTTAACATCTAACATTTAATCTCCTTTAGCAAAATGAATAGTGGCTTTAGGGGAAACCATTATACGCGACCTAAGAGAGAATTTTTCCTTTCAGGCAACTTGCAGAGACTCACGTCTTCTCAGTCACTTCCGGTTCTCTGGCATCCCAGTTTGTCCTGAGAGCCTTATAGCCTTTTTCAGGATACGTGATCTACTCAAAGTCAGTATGGTGAGTTTTGGGTGATAGTGCACTGTTCAAAGGATGCATAATTTCCTGTGAATAATACATTTAAAATCGTATCCCTAAAATAAGCTATGTTATTCCAAATGCAGTCAGTGTTAACAACCAATTCGTGTGCAAAGAGCCTAGCAATATTTTAGAGAAGTTCATTTCGACGTTGACCGATGAGAAATCTAGTATTAAAGAAACAAGTCTGTTTTCATGTGACAAACACCACTTCCCACCCCAACTAAGCATGAGAACATTTCTGTGTTCTTATCTAACAGAACAATTAATTCAGGCCATGTAGAGGGGAAGCATTTAATTTCAGAAAAAGTTTTATTCTTTTTTTCAAAGTTGAATTTTGAAAGGAAGAGTTAACATGGTTTTTATAATTACGCAATTCACATGTATAATTAACCTCTCAGATCACATTTGTTCTATTAAGTAACCAGTCAAAATGACAGATTCTTATTGGTGAGTTTAAGCAATGCTTTTCCCTCTGTTTTGTTTCTAGTTCTTCAACAGAGCAGACTTAGTGGCAGTGTGTATAAGTTACATTGGTATAGCTGATCAATTTTGTGTGTAAGTGATCTAAGAAAATGCCTCAGAAGATGGGAGGCCTTTTTTAGGTTTAATGTTTGGAAATGAATCTGGGGTTGTTGGTGGATTCCAATCTTAGGTTCACCCACCGGCAAATGTTAACTGAACTACAGAAGCGTAATTCGGCTACAGAGGATTATCAGATCAAAAATGGAAGTATCATCATTACTGAATCAACATGGTGTGACAACAGAGCTCTCAGAATCAAGTGTGCTAAGTATAAATATCATCTGGGAAAAATATTAGTGACTTGTTGCAATAGAGGTAATTCTCCACTTGTCACAACAGGTGGAGAAAAGTTTTGTCTTTTGTTCTTTATTTGTAATCGTTCCTGGTGAAATCCATATCGTACTGGCATTTCTCTGGACTCATTGAGAGGTGATGATTCTGAATTGCAAGGGCAGAAGCAGTGCTTAAGATAGAGATGCTTACAGGATGAAGGGGGATCATTAGGCTTAATGGAAATATCCCAGCTTCCCTTCTTTCAGAATTGTGCTCATTGAAACACCTCTGGCTTCATAACCTGTTTTGGCGGGGGATTTGTTTACAGAATTGACTTGGTAAGCATGTTTCACTCATACTCTAGGTAGGTCTGTCTTTGTAAGCTGCTGAACTCGCAGCTGACATCTTTCAGTTTTTGTTTTTTTCATTTTGCGGATGTGAGAACTGAACCTAAGACCCTGTAGGGAAGAACTGTATCACTGAGTTACAACCCTTGCCTTGACTTCATTTGTGTCCATTTAATTATCCCTTGAGATTGTTTGATCATGAGTATTCCTAATAAATGGAAATTTAAGTCCTGAAGCCATAAGGTCAGAACCTGGGATTTGTGTCCTACTATGCAGATTAAAGTACTCTGATGAGAAGCCAAATGCTCTTCTTTCCCCCTGAATTTTATGAACTTTTTCAGCACTATTTGACTTATTTGTAATTTACTCAAAAAAGAAGATACAGATTTATGACACTTCAAGTGTATACTGTATCTGGAGAATTTCTGATGTTGAGTTTGTGGATCTGTGGATCCTTTTCTAAATCTGTTGGAACGATCTATTCTGTTCGCACCCATGATTTGGCTAGGCTAATGAAATACCCACACATTCGGGGAAAACAGAGCCCTCAGGCACATTTAAATGATCAGCTGGTTATCAAGCTACATTTTAATTTGTATGGAAGCCACATGGAAACATGGGAGGTCTTCTTGGAAAATTCCAGCCACTCGGCACAGTCCTATCTAAAAGTAGTCACAGGCACAATATTACCTTTATCCTGCACAACATAAGATCATATCTCAAGAGGCCAGCTCTGAGAAATCAATCCTGAGAACTGTGATTGACAATAAATCATGAATTCAGAAAATTACTATGCTTTGATGTGTAGTGGTAGTGTAACAGTAGTAACAGTAGCTAAACACACCCTTGGCCATAGCAATAAATCCTTTGACAACTATATCTTTCTTGAATATTCTATAGAAGAGACATCCCATTTCTGGGGATAGCATGGTAGGTAGTACTTATCTAAAGTCTCCTGGGCCCATTGGGGTCCTTTTTAAATCTGAATGGCATTCTACTGCCATCTGGTGGCAAGAATAAATGTCCTAGATGTTTCATGGACTCAAATGTGCTTAGGAACATTCCTGAAAATGTTGAGTTCAGCTAATATTACAAGAGAATAGTGATCCATCAGCTATTGCTTATTCTTATTCCTTTAGTGGCAACATCCTAGAGACATCATACATAGGTAGGGTGTGTAAAAAAAAAAAGAAAATGTTGAAATATAAATAGAAAATACCTTGGGAATCAGCATTAGCAAGGAAAAACAAAAACACTGGGAGGTGGAGGAGGAAGTTAGCCAAATATACACACAGCAAAAGGAGTTTCTTACTTGGGTCTGTTCCTCTTACCAGTTATGTATCACTTTACATTTTTATTTACGTTTCAAGTGTATCCCCTTTTCTGGTTTCCCCTCCATAGATCCTCTATCCAATCTCTCTCCCCCCTGCTTCTATGGGGGTGCCAGCACCCACTCCTGCCTTTTGGCCCTGACATTCCCCTACTCTGGAACATTGACCCTTGGTAGGACTAAGGGCTTCTCTTGTCATTGATGCCCAACAAGGACACCCTCTGCTACATATGCAGCTGGAGTCATGGGTCCATCCATTTGTACTCTTTGGATAGTGGTTTAGTCCCTGGGAGCTCTGGTTGGTTTGTATTGTGGTTCTTATGGAGTTGGAAACCCCTTGATCCCCTTCAATCCTTTCTCTAACTCCTCCATTGGACATCCTGTTCTCAGTTTAATAGTTGGCAACGAGCATCCGCCTCTGTATTTGTCATGATCTGGGAGAGCCTCTCAGGAGACAGCTATATCAGGCTCCTGTCAGCAAGCACTTTTTGGCATCAGCAATATTGTCTGGGTTTGGTGGCTGTATATGGGCAGGATCTCTAGGTGAGACAGTCTATGGTTGGCCTTTCCTTCAGTCTCTGCTTCAAACTTTTTCTCCTGTAAATATCTTTGTTCCCCCTTCTAAGAAAGACTGAAGCAACTACACTTTGGTCTTCTTTCTTCTTGAGTGTCATGTGGTCTGTGAATTGTATCTTGGGTAGTAGGAGCTTTTGGGCTAATGTCCACTTATCAGTGAGTCCGTAGTGTGTGTGTGTGTGTGTGTGTGTGTGTGTGTGTGTGTGTGTGGTGGGGTTGGGTTACCTCACTCAGGATGCTGTTTTCTTGTTCCATCCATTTGCCTAAGAATTTTATGAAGTTATTGTTTATACTAGCTGAGTAATATTCCAATGTGTAAATGTACCATGATTTCTGTATCTATTCCTCTATTAAAGGACATCTGGGTTCTTTCTAGCTACTGGCTATTATAAACAAGACTGCTATAAACATAGTGGGGCATGTGTCCTTGTAATATGTTGAATCATCTTTTGAGTATATGCCCAGGAGTGGTATAGCTGGGTCTTCAGGTAGTACTATGTCCAATTTTCTGAGGAACCTCCAGAATAATTTCCAGTGTGGATGTACCAGCTTGCAATCCCACCAACAGTGAAGGAGTGTTTCTCTTTCTCCACATTCTCACCAGCTGTCACCTGAGTTTTTGATCTTAGCCATTCTGACTAGTATGAGGTTTAATTTCAAGTCATTTTGATTTGCATTTCCTTGATGACTAGGGATGTTGAACATTTCTTTAGGTGCCTCTCAACCATTTGGTACTCTTCAGTTGACAATTCTTTGGTTTAGCTCTGTTCCCCAGTTTTTAACAGTGTTATTTTATTCTCTAGAGTCTAACTTCTTGAGTTCTTTGTATATATTGGACATTAACCTTCTATCAGATGTAGGATTGACAAAGGTCTTTTCCTATCCTGTTGGCTACTGTTTTCTGCTAATGACACTCTTCTTTGCCTTACAGAAGCTTTGAAATTTTATGAGGTCCCTTTGTTTATTCGTGATCTTAGAGCATAAGACATTGGTGTTCTTTTCAGGAAAATTTCCTCAGTGCCCATGTGTTCAAAGCTCATCCCCACTTTCTCTTCTGTATGGTATTGGTACAAAGACAGGAAGGTAGATTAATGGAATAGAATTGAAGACCCAGAAATAAGCCCACACCCCTGTGATCACTTCATCTTTGACAAAGAAGCTAAAACCATCCAGTGGAAACAAAGATAGCATTTTTAACAAATGGTGCTGGCCCATCTGGAGGTCAGCTTGTAAAAGAATGCAAATCAACCCATTCTTATTGCTCTGTACAAAGCTCCAGTCCAAGTGGATCAAGGACCTCCATATAAAACCATATACACTCTGTATTCCTCTTGATGGAGCTGTGGGTCTGAGAGAAATGCTGGGATATGGAAAACAGACTGGTCTCAATCATTCTTCCTTTCTACTACACTGATGAAGATAAGTCAATCAGAAGTGAAAAGATAGATTCCACTAACTTTATTTTATGATGTGAGTTTGAAATTACAACATGGTCCTCAGGTTCCCGAGGCTGGCTAAGCCATTTTGATGTGGGTGGTGACTTCCGTGGGTAGGGAGGAAAGTGGTTAAGGAGATGCAAATGTTTAGGACTGAGAGTGTTTGATTTCACAGTCATCAGCAGGCCCGGACTTCCCAGTTCTCACAGGCCTGCTGGAGGGTTAGACCTGGACTTTACCTAGCAGAAATGTCTTTTCTTCTTCATAGAGATGATGGAACAATTAAAATACATTAGGACCAAAAATTCATTTTTTTCCCAGAAATAATTTTATGTCAAGGAAAAAAAGCAATGATTTTCTTTTCTTTGTATGTTGACCACCAAGACACATCACCACACTTGGTGTAAGTAATGGACACACACCCACACACGCACACACACATACACACACACACACACGGAGAAAAACTTTCTTCCAAGCAAAATGATTTTTTTCTCTAAACTTACACTGTTGAAAGAAACATAGCACTTATTTTATATTCTCAAGTTGAAATGAATTTCTCTTAGCATAATGTGTATTAAAATAATAGTATCTAGTTAAGATTTTATTATGACATTTCAGCTCAGTGTAGACCACAGTCCCGGCTATGTTTTTATAAAACGTTACTCAGTATGAGATACTCACATTAACTACAATTGCCAAAATGACTGATGTTTAACTCCAGACACTTTCTGTCATTATCAAACTTCATTACAGAATGAAGCATGTGGGTGGAACTGCGGCTTGATGCTTTTGTAATTCCCTCCCTACCTTTCTCATGTGCTTTTCAGTTACATCAACTGAACCATTTCATCTTATAGATGCGAAGATGAAGGAAAAAGAACAAAAATGTGGCCATTAGGGGAAGTGGTGCGAATGTGCATAGTTAATGGGAACCATTTTGACATTCTGTATTTGATTCCGTGCTGTACCCACTCAAACAATTTCAATAGCATATTAGAACAAAATGCTACATTGTGCCATTCACTAAGAATGCAAGTAATAGACTTCAAAAAAATTACCTTTTCATGGAAAGTATTATCTGCTGGAAATGAAGAAATGTTTTATATTATGAGAAGCTAACAGCACCAAGAGGAAATGAGGGCTGGTGTGGTAACTGTGTAGGGGTAGGTTTGGGTGGGTGTGGGTGTGGGTGGGTGTGGGTGGGTGGGGGGTAGGTGTGGGTGGGTGGAAGTTGACTTTTTCCTCTCCAAAATGTACATTTTCACTTACTAAAAGACTATCATGATATCCCCTCTCAGTTACTGGCCTGTATGGATTTCTAATTTCTAAATATTGTGATGATATCATTATTAACCCAGCCGCAGATTTATGCTAGTTAAGATGGGACTTGTTACTCTATTCCTCATAAGATCAAAATGCAAAGAACAGTGACTGCTCCTGGGTGTGTTCATTTTGATTCTGAGAATGAAAGTTCTTTTTAAGAAAGGGAGAGTAAGAAATGGTGCAGAAGGATATCTTTGGACCCTACCAAAGAAGAGGTTTTAAAGGGGCATTTGAGGTAGGAAAAGGGGGGATCCTGCCCACGTGAGGAAGTAGTTCTAGTTGTGAGACACATATAGAAGTAGTATACAGTATTCATTAAGTACTTTTATAAATATTGTATTTAATTCTGATTGACAGCTCTCCGAAGCAAGCATTATTCCCCTTCCACAAAAAGCAAAACAAAACAAAACAAAACTGAAGCTCAGAAGCAACACATAAGTTGCCTAAGTTCACAATGACACTTAGAAACAACATATGAATTGCCTAAAGTTTCACTGCTCATCCAAGACACAATCAGGAAAACCAAGTCCTTTCCCTTAACACCAGGGAAACTGGTGGTGTAGAAGAAGAAGAGAAAGACGTCAGTTTTACAAGACCAAGCATAAGAACATGTTAGCACTGACCCCGCAGGTTTTATTAAGCTTCGGGATACCCAGTCAAGGCTGAAAGCATGGATTCCTAGAGAGAAGGCAATAAAGAAACAAGAATTTGATTTTGTCCATAGAGCTATGGATGGTGTGAATAATCCAATAACAAATGACTTGGTGTCTGAATGCTGGTTTCTGGAGAAAGACAGGTCCAGAAGATGATACATATATTTTGGAAATGGTTTAGTATGTAGCTTTTCTTTTCTTTTTTATTTATTATTTTAAAATTTTATTGGATATTTTCTCTACTTACATTTCAAATGTTATCCCCTCTCCAGTTTTTCATTCTTGAGATCTCCTCTTCCATCCCCCTTCCCCCAGCCTCCATGAGAGTGCTCCCCCAACCCACTCCCTCCCGTCTCCCATGTCTGTCATTACCTTAAAGGTAGCATTTCTTCATCATCATCAACCATTGGGGAAATGCACATCAAAATGCAATGACATCATCTCACTGTGTTAAGCATACTCATTAACAAAAAGCCAAAGAGCAATGAGGGAAGACAAGAGCAAAGGAGAATGTAAGCCAACCATAGATTATGTGTAAGAGTATTCGAAATCTTTAAAAGATTCAACAAAGCAAAGTTACTCTTTCAAAGTGGTCACATGCCCCCATCAAGTTGGTAGGTAGTACACAATGAAAAACAATTATATTCAGCCTATGTCTGTTAGATATTAAACATAATCACCTAGTACATTTGTTTTGGTTTAAACAGCCTAGTGTTATGTTCCAAGATGTAATTCATATCTACAGGTATAATTTTAAAAATTAAAATTTATTTGTTCTATCTTATGTATGTATGTTTTTCTGCACATATGTCTGTATACTACATTCATACCTGATGCCCGTGGAGCTCAGAAGAAGACGATGAATCCATTAGGACTGGCATTGAGAATGGTTGGGAGCTACCTTATAGGTGTTGGAATCTAAACCCAGGTCCTCTACAAGAGCAGTAAGTGTTCTTAGCCACTGAGCCATCTTTCCAGCTCCCGAGGGCTCACATTTTAACTTGCACACTTATTCAAGTCATGCCTTCTTACAGGGCTGGTTCTAGATTCTCAGAAGAAAGAAAGTGTGCCATCTACTAAAGAGCCGGTACTCCAGCATCACCAGGCAGCTAGATAAAAGATTCATCCTGTAGATTTTGGTTCTTTGGCCAGGATGGGGCTTGATGGAACTCCTCAGGTCAAAAGACCTTGAACAGTCCACCTTGCATGCCGCTGAATTGTTTTATGAAGTGTAAATCAGGAAAGAAAACTGCTACAGGATCCTTCAGTTACAAAAGGGGGTACTTGGCTGGGCCAGTTCAGAGGCAGGGTTTGACCTGATGGGTACTTTTCATGAGGATAGAGTTTGCAAAGTGCCCTCCTTAGGTGCTCCACAGGTGCTGGAGCCAGCAAAGGGAGGCCTGGGCTTGAGGCTTGTTTGCTTGGGAATCATGTGTTGCCAGACAGACAGGTGAGTGGGTGGACAGCCAAAGAACCTCACAGCCTTCCACGGGTGTATGTTCTTTTGCAGAAGCAGACAACAGCAGTTCTTGTTCTCACTGTTATTCAGCAAGCCCATACATCCATTTTTGTTGTCCCATCTGTGTCAAGGTTGACCTAAAACTGACAATCTCACATTTCTCTACTAAGGAACTGAAGTGTTAGCTAAAGTATAAAATGGCACTTGACTGAAACAGACTCTAGAATGATCTGCCATTGCATTTCAGGGGAATTTCTGCGCAAAACCATTAGCTTTTGGTTCTTTTTTAAATCCACTTTAAAATGGGAACTGTTATTTAAGTCAATAAATCATGCTCGAGGTTCAAGCATATGCGTGGGGAACTACATACAATGAGGAAGAAAAAAAAACATTAAAAGGCCGATCACCTGACGTGTGGGTAGAGAGACAATGGTGCCAGCTGCTGGTTGGTACATAATAGTGAGAACGGTAGGTCAGAGCACAGCAATCAATGCCAAAGAGAAATCAACACATTCAATATCATCCCTAGCGCTAAGCTGATTATCCACTTCAAGTGATTGAGGCACCGAGTTGAATGTGTGAAGCAGCTTTCCTTTTCTCTTTCAGAATGGAGAGCTAGGTATTCAGGTTAACCGGTGCCTTATGCTGCTTGAGGCCCCCTCTCCCAGCAAAGATTTTCCAAGGAGAGAATGCATGCCTACATCATTTTGTTAACATTAACCATGCTTCTCTACATAAAAGAGTGACCTCTGAGGTTTTTCACCTGCACACGCATACCTACACATGCACTGAACATAGATGCTAAGATAAACATACACAAATGCATGTCAATCATTTTATCTACAGGCTTCTGGTGTCAGCATCAGGGAATGGCCTCATCTGTGTTAGACTTATAATGGGACAAGATAGATAGATAGATAGATAGATAGATAGATAGATAGATAGATAATAAGTGATAGATTATAGATGGATGGATGGATGGACTGATAGGTAGGTAGAGTGATAGATACACAGATGGGAGAGTGCTTCGACAGAGATGGAGAATAAGCTTGTAGAGCTTCACAATAAGGAATTTCCTAGGATTTTGTGATAGAGAATTTAAAGATAACTTCCATGGTGAAATGCACTGTTAATTCACCTCTCTCATCACCATGAAATCAGCAAAATCTGGGGTCTGTCACGTGGAGACCATGGCTACCTCTCCTCTTCAAGGTGCATAATCAATCCACAAGTATTAGGCTTTTTTCTTTGTCTACATACCTACTGGTTCTGTAAGTTACATAGATTTTCTTTCGAATGTGTGCTTTGTTCAGTAAGCATCGTCTTCTTGTATGGTCAGGAACCTAAACATGCACACCATGGGGTGGGCTGCAGGCCACCACAAACATCTATCTGTGTGATGATTCTGGGATATTCAGGGTGAGTAAAGACACCTGCATGGGGACAGAGAGGGCAAACTTGGTCAAAAGCAACTTTAATCTTTGGGATTCTTTTAAAGTAGTTCTTCATTTCAGATGAGTAAGAGTTTAAGACTTGTGGTGTATGAGTGCCGTTGAATAATTTGTAAAAGTAGAGAAAGCATCACAGAGTTTTCCAAAGTAAACTGAAGGCAGATGTCAGCATTATTCATGTTTAAGAGATAAATACCTTCATTTTCAAATTGAAGGTATTTCCTTATTCAGTTTACTGAAGTAGCTAATTTCCATCAATTAATCTTCACACTTAAAACGTACTGCCCATTTTAGTCTCTCCACTCTCTTTCCTTTTTTCCTTATCGGTCTTTTACAATTCAAAGACGTTATCTTTGGCAGATTTTTATTATATAGTCCTGGCTGATCTTGAACTCACAGCTTTATGCCCCAGTCCCATGATCCCTGGGACTACAAATGTGTGCCACCGTGTGTGACTCAGATTTATTGACCAAGATGAGTCCCCTGAAATGTCCCTGGACTTAATGAAGTATACATTATGTTATAGGCTGAACTGTGTTTGCTTTCCCACAGATGTATTCTTGGTACAGGGATCAAAGAGGCCTCTTCATGGCACACAGTTTCCATGCCAAAACAAAACAAAACAAAACAAAACAAAAACAAACCGGTAGTCTCTGGGACCCAGCATCTTAGTCATTTTAGTGGTATCAGTAGGTTAGATGAAACTCATTTGCTCAAAACTGGGTGCAGATGGGAAGTGAACCACACTGAATTGTGAAGAATTGCATTTATCAACACCCTTTGTGTGTTTGCATGTGTGTACATGTGTTATATGTACATGAACAAAAAGATGTATGTGCATATTTATGAATGTATATGTGGAAGCCAAAAGTCAGCTCTGGGTGCCTTTCTCACTAGCTCCTCTACCTTATTGTCTTAGTAATTAGGGTTTCTATTGCTGTGATGAAACACTATGAACCAAAGTAAGTTGGGGAGGAAAGAGTTTCTTTGGGTTATACATCCACGTTGTTAGAACTTGAATAGGACAGCAACCTGGAGGCAGGAGCTGATGCAGAAGACATGGAGGGGTGCTGCTCTCTGGCTTGCTCTTCATGGTTTGCTCAGCCTGGTTTGATATAGAAAATGTAAGATAACCACAATAGGGAAAATGTCTTCATAAGAAGGGTTCCACTTTACTAAGTATAATGAACCATATGTAGTCACCAAGGGAGATGGCCTGGGGGACAAACACTGACACACTGAAACTATCATTTCTCATCAGAAAGTTACTGGATTCAGGAAAACTTGAGGAATTTCTTAAATAGAATATTTACAAAGCTACTAGAAGAGAAAATACCAAACTACTTTTTTTCTTTGAGTGAATTAAAAAGGAAAGGAAGAGAGAGAAGAAGAATAGATGAGCAATGGCAAAAAAATAGGAGGGATTCAGACTTTAAAATAACCAAGACAGGTGGTATTTGGCTAAAGTTCTAGCAGTCAGTTTATTACATGGCAGCCACTGGAGAACAGAAGCAGGGATTGGTGTGGCATAGTGGCACTATGATGCCAAGGCAAAAGGACCAGGAAAACCCAGAAATGGCTTCAAGGCAAGTTACAAGCCAGCCTGAACTGCAGAGTGAAACTCCATTGTGGGACAATATAAAATCAGAATAAAATTCTCTTGATACAGTTTTTATATTCTGGAACTGTTAATTATACTTGATAACAGAATCCTAAGTGAATAATTTAAAGACAGTCTACGCAGTGTCATTTGTCACGTAGAGAAGCTAGTAGAACTCAGAGCCATACAGACACGCCTCCTGTGCAAATGGAGAAAAACTGAAAGGAAAGACAACAAAAAACACATCATGCCTATGCCTGTGGGGTAGAACGAAGTTAAAGATAAGTAAAAGACAGTCCGTGAAGAAAAGAAATGGAGTCAATCAAGATTAAAAGCCCCGCTTTTCTCTTCTCCACAGAATACATTCATGGTTCCTTTATCTTGCAATAATGTGCCACAGAGGCTCTGGAATACGACGAGATAGCAGACAGGAATATGAACAAGGAACTGTTTTTTTTCTCGGATTTTCTAAAATTGGTCTTCAGGAAAGTGAAAAGGAAGGTTTGATTGCTACATCTGAGCATCTCTCTAGAATTCAAACGGAGCCTTGATTTCCCTCCCAATGATCTAAGGTGTGGAAAAGAATCACATATAGGACACTCCTGTTCTTTCCATTAAAATAATTCTATAATGAGGTTCATAAAAGTTTCAAGTGTACAGGTTAAACATTAATCCTAAACAGGCTACATGATTAGAAATTAAATTTCAGTGAAATTTAACTGATACTCCTTGTTGAGCATGTTAGATCAAGAATCATTATCGTTTGCTTTGGAGACTTTGGTGTGGTTGCTATGACAACAAAACTTTAGGGCACTGTAGTCTACATGAAATCACGAAATGACAGATGGCCCATTATGGAATTGTACATATTTGGAGATGAAAGGAAAATACATCAATCTGAAGTTCATTCATTCATTCATTCATTGTGCTTATGTGGAAGAGCAGAGCCATGATAACGGAGTTGGGTAAGAACTAGCCACCAGAAAGGGAAGGTTAAAATAAAGCTTTATTCATCACAAGCATATGTTAACTGCCTTGAAGGCTGCTGACAGATCACTGTCCCTTCCCAGCCATGCACAGAATTCTACATTAGCTGATTTTGTTCAGCACAGCTGAGGGAAGCCTCCTCCATTACAATCAGTTAGAATCCAGAGTGAGGCTCACTGAAGACTAGGGAGCAGAAAGACTGTTGAGTGTGGGTGGGAAGAGTTTGCTTCCTTTCCTTTCCCATGCTTTGGGGGTTCAGACACGATCCCGGGAGAGGAATATGACCGTAGGCTCAGAGATAGCATTAGAATTTGAAGTCAAACTGAGTAACTCAAAAACTAAGACACGTTGTGTGAAGGTCTGAGCAGTGAAGGTCCTTAAAATTACCGCTGTGGATACCATGATACCTAACTGGAGGCTCCGTTCAAGTCAGTGGGTCCACATTTTTAATTCTAAAGTATTAATTATCCAGACAGTGAAGGAAAAGTTTGTAGAAACTCTGATCATTTTTAAGATACATGAGTATATGTAGCTCTCTGCGTATCATCTGTATTTTTTTCTCTGTTTATAATCTCATTTCCCAGACCTGCCCCATGCATCTATCTGTTCATAGATTACTCAACACTTGACAGTGGGTGAATCATACACCACGCCATAGGGTGTCTGTTAGTAGAACTGTACATAGTATTCTGTTTTTAAATATAAGGAGGAAGGCAATACAGAAAAAGTCTTTGTGGCCTCAAGAAAAAAGCCAAAATAAAACCTTGTAAGCTGAGGTCTGAATACAGTAGAAATGTCAGCCTTGCTGATGCTGAAGGCAGTAGATACCTTTCCTTCGAAGTCATCATGCCTCAGTGTTTGGCCTTATAGTGCACGTGTTATCAGGAAGCTTAGTTATTAGATGAGAACTTTGGCTAATGGTTGTGAGGGCTTACCCATGATGCCCTGGTTAGGAATCAGTGTTTTGCCCCCCCTGAGTTGAGCACATGATATTCTCCAACTTCTGAATAGGAAATCCTCTTATTCTTTAGACATGAAAGAATTCTGTAGTTGAGTCAGTAAATCAGTCCCAAAATTGGTCCCTACAACTGAGAACCGGTGGATACTAAAGACAAAGCCGGCGTGATCACATTTATTCTTTTGCATGGCATCTTGGGATAATTTTAGTCTTGAGCTTTAAGGATGGAGAACCAGTACATTAACCTCTATGGCACCGTCTCCTTCCCAAAGATTCCTACTTAATAAATGGAAACATGCAGTTTGTCAGAAGGAGAAGAGTATTTTTCCTTTTTTGAGGTCCTGAAGTACATCCAACATGCTTTGCTGTAGAACACTCTCATTTTAACACCATAGCATGAATTGAGAAGCTTTGCTGGTTAGAATTTCTGTTGCATGACTTGAAATATTACTAAAAAAAATCCTTAGCTTTGGGAAGCTATTCGTGTATCCTTGTATGTGGTATGGATAACATACCTAGACACAGACATATGCAAACACACATAACACAAGCACACACACAGATACACACACTATTCATTTTTGAATGCTGGTGTGTTGCAAAATTCTGTTTTCTTTTCCTTCCTGGATGTTGTAAATAAACTGAATCTGTACAGTAAGCTTTTGTCAAACTCCCAGAATGACAATTTTATTTTATAGCACATCCTAGAGTGACAGCCAGAAACTGTTCTGCACCACCTCAGTAGAAACAAAATTAGCTTTTCACAATATTTTTGCAGATGTTAAAGGTCATTAATAGAATGAAACCAGATGACTAAAACAACACATTCAGAATGATTGGCCTTCAGTTTTCTTTCCTGGCTTAAAGACACAGAGACCCCTTTCTCTCCTCCTTGGCTACGTTTCACATTTTTTTTCTAGTTACTTAATGGCTTCCAAAATCATAAAAGTAAAACTGGTAGGGAATGTATTTCTTGGCACATGCCTTCTTTCTTGTTTGACAGGGGTAGGATTTTATTAGACAAAAATAGTGTTAACTGTTTTAGTTAAACCCTCTCTGTTAACAATCGCTGGAATTTTTCTGTTTTCACAGAGTTAAGCTTTTGTTATGAATTACATGGAGTCTTCATTCCACATGCAAAAACCAGAAGAGGCAATTACCTGGTTGGGATGCTACTGAATTTTCGCTGTCAGAAAAGAAGTGGGCGAGCACAAGTCCAGTCTCACATCTTAGAGATGCTGTATTCTCTTCTCCTTCAGGCTGCAGGAATGCTAGTCGTCCATCTTATTTCCTGTCTCATTTACAGTATTTGGACCATAGGTAAAGAAACTCCAGTTAATATAAGCAGATGTACCTCTGCCAGCCATAGCTACAGATCAATTTGGAATTAGCATACCTTCTAAAATGATCCTTTACTATTCAGTAGGGAAATATTTGGAAGCCAATGTTCATCATGTGGGGAACAGAATAAAATAAGATACAACCCACTCCACTTCTTAGAGAAAATGAAATAGCGGTGTAAGTATGGTTCTCATTTCTCAGATATTACAGTTTGAATTTGAAATATCCCCCGAAGGTCCATCTGTTAAAAGCTTAGTCTTCAGGCTGACCCGATTGGGAGCTGGTAGAAACTTTCTTTTTCTCTTTTTAGAAAGGAGGCTGGGCCTAGTGAGATGGAAGGTTATTGAGGGTATGTCCCTAAGAAGGATGCTAGGACACCCTCTCTCCACCATATTCTTCTTGTCAGCCACCATGAGATGAGAAACAGTAGAGCCTGGTGGTCAGTCTTTGAAACAGGGAGTCACGTTCTCAGGGATGGGAAACTGACTAGTACATCAAAGTTCCTTATGGGCAAGTAGTGCAAAGGTACGTGCTAAAGGAGTACTGTCCTCCCCCTCAGGTAAAATTTTTTTTTCCACACAGCAAGCTGTTCAACAAGGCTGACTCATTTGCAGAAGAGGCCTGCAAATGGTAGGTGTATGGGTACAGTTGGTTGTAGGGAGCCGTTTGTGCCGCACCCAAACATGGCGCCGGCTTCCCGCCGAGAACTCAGCAAACAGAGCTGTTGCCCAGCCAAGAGACTTAATGCGCATGCGCCACATACGTCATAGCCCGCTCTCGGGGCATACTATTGAGTTACTGGAGGGCACACCAATCAGGTAGCGACACGAGTCTCCTGGGCATATATAAGCAATGCATTTCTCCCCCACGTGGAGAGGGAGATAGTGGAGAGATTTAAACAAACAAACGGGGAATTGTAGAGATACCCCCTACACCCAAAATAGCCATTTCTACTATACTTCTTACCTTAAATATTTTAAATTTAGACGCTCATGGCCATTCAGCTGCCGAGCGCCATGGACAATGGCCTGTGCCACCTAAAGAGCTAGTGAAATGGAAAGATGTCCTCACTGATAACTGGAAAGGCCCGGATCCTATCTTAATACGATCCAGGGGAGTTATTTGTGTTTTTCCACAGGAAGAAAAAAGCCTGATTTGGATCCCAGAATGTCTAACACGTCGAGTGCTACCCGGTGTTTTCAAAACCAATTCCAGTGGAACATGATGCTAAAGTCTTCCCTAAGTTTTTCACCACCGATATCAACTTGGGTGGGGGTGGGACTCTTTGGAGCAATCCTTTGCTACGGACTCGCGTTGCTTCTTTGGCCGGCTTGTAAGCTCAAGGCCCAAACAAAAAGAGACAAGGTGGTTATTGCCCAAGCGCGTGTCGCTCTAGAACATAGAGCATCAGCCGATATCTGGTTGTCTATGCTTAAGCAGTAGGTCGCCAGCCAGACAGCTCTTGCACTGCTAGAACTTCGGTTCATTGCACAGGATTAGAGTGTCTGGTTTGAGCAGCCCATGAGGGATGCTGAGCAAAGCATCGCACTGAGAGCCCCTTGTCGCGGGGTATCTCTGGGAGGTATGTCATCTGGCGTGAGGGTTGCCTGCCCCAGTGTCCCTCCCTCAGAAAAACAGCAGAGTGACAGGTCAAGAGTACTACGGGCTACAAAAAGTCTAGCGGTTACTCCTGTACATGGTCTTTATACACCTTAATGAGGATTTGACTTCTATCTCCGCCCTCCTAATATGGGTGTCCTACTTTGCTTAAAGAATAAAAGATAGGGGGAGATGTGGGGTGCTGCCTGCACATTCTCCATTACTAGATGGCGCTGACATCCGGCTGGAGTTAGCAGTAAACAAATCATGTGCGCACGTGCTGGGTAACTTTCCACTCCTTGAGCTCTGCCTCTCCTGTGGCGTCATAGGGCCTGATGAGTTTCAACCAATCAGGGGGCTCCATGTCCAAGGCGAGGACAGATTCCTATATAAGGGGATGGGCTAGATAGTTCGGGGTGATGACAGCCCTGCTCCTGATGCTTTGGAACCAGAGAGTCAGAGGAGAGGCGAGATGGGCGATTTTGTCGGTGTTTCCAAAACTGATGCCCTTTTGCCTTAATGCAAAACTATTTTCTTGTTTGTTTGACACCATTAAAACCTTTGATGTACCGTACTTGCCCTTAGACATGGAGATAGCAGGGGTAGGGGATTATAGAACTCTTGCCTTATCAAGTAATTTTTGGCATGCTTTTGTGCAGAGACTGTGTTTCTGCTCTAGATGGTGTGCAAACTCCGTACTCAACAATAACGTGACATAGTGGTCATAGCACAAGCTCTTGCTGCACTCGAAATGGGCACCTCTCCCTCTGTTTGGCTTAGTATGCTTAAGGAAAATGTTGGGTCTGTGTCTGGATAGCCCCTGCACCCTGAGCTTTATGAGGCATTGCACCAGGATCGGGTGTCCTACACTAAGGCAGCCTTTGCACCCTGCAGGGCTTGTTCCCATTGCACGCAGGAAGGTGCCTTACCCAAAAATTATTACTGATCATGGTCTTGAACCCTAAAGGTCCAACAAGAGCCTGATGGTTGATCGGCCATGTTTTTATTTAAGAAAGTAGGGGGAGATGTAGGGAGCTGTTTGTGCCACACCCAAACATGGCGCCGGCTTCCCCCCCGAGAACTCAGCAAACAGAGCTGTTGCCCAGCCAAGAGACTTAATGCGCATGTGCCACATACGTCATAGCCCACTCTTGGGGCATACTATTGAGTTACTGGAGGGCGCACCAATCAGGTAGCGACACGAGTCTCCTGGGCATATATAAGCAATGCATTTCTCCCCCACGTGGAGAGGGAGATAGTGGAGAGATTGCGGGATACCCCACGTGGAGAGATGGCAGAGAGATCCCACGTGGAGAGGGACCCAATAAGAGAGATTGCAGAGAGATCCCACGTGGAGAGAGACTGAGCAGAGAGATCGCACGTGGGAGACTGCACATGAGAGGTTGCCTATACAGTAGACCCCGGTAGGGAGTCCCCGGCTCAGAGAGAAGTTTCCTGCTCAAGAAGTCCCCTGCTCAGAGTGCTGTATAATAAAGGTTGTCCGCAGAAGAATCCGGTTGTTGCACGCCTGTTCCTACCGGCGGGAAGCGTGGGCGTGTGACAGTTGGTGAGTAGGGTTACTCTGATATGGAGCAGGCGAAAATACTGGATGCGTAAGAGTGAGGAAATACACATCCTTTTGTCTCAAGTAACCAGGTACCACAAGGCCATCTATGAAATCCCAAAAGGGCAGTCTGTATAGCAAACTGCTAAAAACACTCACGAGGTGCTACTGCCCCTCAGCCTCGGTTTGGGTTCTGAGAAAACAGTGGGGTATTGGGTGTGAGGAGTTAACATTTCAGTGAAGATGAGAAATAAGAAGCATGTAAAATGCATCCACTTAAAAATGTTAAGGTTTGTCCCATAAAATTGATCCATTTTATGCAATATTCCCTATGTATAGCTTTTATTTTATTGAGTATTCTTCCTTCAGTCACCTTGCTATGACATGTTTCTTCATAACATACGGACCCCTGTCTTTGTATCCTCTATATATCCTTCTGCATGTTCTGTGTGCTTCGTTGTCTTTATCATCTACATTGCTCTCCTCTCGTTGATATGCCAAGTTTCCCATCAATGCATCATAGTTTGTGACTGAGTTGATAGACTGAGATGCTTAGGGCACTAAGTTCAAGCTATTGAATTTTATATACTAGGAAACCAAGTAACACAATTTAATATTATTAAAAATGATTGAGCACATTCTATTAATATGGGACCCAGGAGGAAGACAGTAAGCTTGTCTTGGCAAGTGGAACTTGGTAAGTGTGGGTACCACACTTAGGTATTGTGGTGGTTAATATTGAATGTCAAGTTGATAGGGTTTATATAAGAGTTAAACCTCTGGGCAAATCTGAGAAGCAATTCCTAGATCTAGTTAAGTGAGCTGGGAAAACCCATCTTAAATGTGGGTGGCACCACTTCATGGACTGAATAAAAAGGAGAAGGCAAGCTGATTATTCCCCTCTGTCTTCTTTCTGGTCACAGATGAAATGTGACCGCTGGTCTCACACCACTGGTATCATCATCTTATCACTGTGGTGGACTGTATCCCCCAACAAGAAGCCTAGATAAATACTTCTTCCTTTAAATTGCTTTTCTTAGGAGTTCAATCATAAAAACAAGAAAGGTAATAAATACAGATTCCACTAGTTAATAGATGTAGAGACACACAGTTTATGAGCATGTGCAGATAGGGACATAGCATCAGAATCTGTTACTGGGGAGGTGGTAGCAGAAGCTAAGAGTGGGTGAGAATGTTTAATATTAGCAAAAGGACAAAATTGAGCTGTAGGGACCCCCCAAACCCACAGTTTCATGAGAAAAGAGGAAGGACAAAGATGAGTAAGAAAAGCTATGTTCAAGGTGATGAAAACAGGAAAGGTTATTGTCCTGAAGGAGGGAGTTCTCTGAGCACATTCTCATTTCATGGCAGCAGGAACCCTCACATGATGTCACCCCAAAACACCAAGGAGGTGCTTATGTATGTGTCCTTGGACATACCTATATAAGACCATCGCTACAGAGCAAAGTGTGACACTGTTTTTTGATTTGCACAAGTATCAATGGTATCCATACAAATATGATGTTCCATCTCTAAATGAAAAATTGCAGAACAGAATAAAATTTCCTTAAACACTGTAAATGAAAGGAGTATGCAATTTAAGCTGTCATACTTCAGGTGTAGTGTGAGAGCAAGATTCCTATAATCAAGCCATCAAAGAACTATTAGTTTGGGACTATTTGAAAGTAGATAAGCTGAAAATATAGTATTTTAAGAATAAGAGGAGAATGATGATAGATGCAAAATTACCTTTTTTTATCAACATCCTTAGTTCTCCGTTAAGTTTAGTGTTATTTTCTTTATTGAATCATAACAAGTTAGAGAATACAAATGCCTCAGGATGGCAATAAATATTGGTGAGAAAACCCTTACATTTCTTGGAAACTACTATAATATCTTTCAAACTTAATGTACCATCTGCATAAATTCAAAGAAGAATTTTTTTATTACATTGTATGGGCTTGAGTTATTGCTTTGAAAAGATTAAAGAACAAAAGTCAGTTGGCTCCTACTTTTTCATTATATATATATATATACACACATATATATATTACAATATACAGTGCAAGTAAGACAATAAAAAGGTATAAAGGTATATGATATAAAAAATTCACTATTATGGGGCTGAAATTTTATTGGTAAGTTTGAAAATTTTAAACATTGACTGATCTAAGATCTTATACACTAAATCTAATAGAAGAGACTAAATCTAATAGCCTTAAATGCATTAACACAGGAGACAACCCTGAACAGAAAAACCATCACAAAGGTGCAGGCACTAAGATCAATAATTAATAATTGGGTGCTCATAAAACTGAAAAGCCTCTGCAGGGCAAAGGACACTGTCATTAGGATAAACGGCAACCTACAGAATAGGAAAACTTCTACACCAAACCTACATCTGACAGAGGGTTGATATTAAAACTATATAAGGAAATCAAGAAACAAGACATCATCAAACCAAAGAATCCAATTAAAAATGAGATACATAATCTAAACAGAGATTTCTCAATAGAGAAATTTCAAATGGAGGAGAAACACTTAAAAGAAATGTTTAACATCCCTAACCATCAGGGAAATGCAAATCAAAATGATTCTGAGATTCTATTTTACACCTGTCAGAATGGCTAAGATCAAAAATACAAGTGACATCTCATGTGGTAGGAATGTGGAGCAAAGGGAACAGTCCTCCATTGCTGCTGAGAATGCAAACTTGCACAGCAACTTTGAAAATCAATATAATGGTTTCTCAGAAAATTAAGAATAGTTCTACCTAATGACCCAGCCATACCACTCCTGGCTATATATCCAAAAGGTGCTTCACCCTACTATAAGGACACTTGCTCACCTATGTTTGTAGCAAGCTTATTCATAACTACTAGAAACTGGAAACCATCTTGATGGGACTCAATGGAGGAAGACAACTGGATACATTTACACAATGGAGTATTACACAGCTGTTAAATCTATGACCTAATGAAAATTTCAGCAAATGGATTGAGCTAGCAAAGATTATCCCGCGTGAGGTAACTAAGACCCAGAAAGACATACATGCTATGTACTCACTTGTATGTGGATATTAGTTGTACAGCAGAGGATAGCCATGCTTCTGATCACAGATCCAGAGAAGTTAAGTAAAAAGGAGGGCCTTTTACTTAATGTCAAGGGTGGGACAAATGAATCTCACTGTGAAGGAGAAATAGAATAGCCATTGAGGGTGTATGGAGGAATAGGTCTCAGTGAGAGCTAGAGACAGAAACAGGAGAGAGAGATTAGTAGCATTCCAAGAGACAAATGGAATGGCTGGAGCTATCATCTCTGTGGTGAGCTATAAACCAAGTGCAATAGACTCTCCCAGAAATCTATGAGGGTGACCCTAGATAAGACTCCTCAAATTAGGGAATGGCTGGTCCAACTTGAGATCCAAGCTGTGAGCGGGAGCCCACCCCTGATATTGCTTGGAGAACCAGGATCCAGAAGTTGGATAGCTCACAGACCCAAGATAAAACCATATAGGGCTGACTGGAAAAAAAAAGGCAAGAAAACTCTGCTATACTCTTAGATTGGTGCCCAGCCCATTTATTATCAGAGAGGCTTCACCAAACAACTGATGGAAACAGATGAAGAAACCACAGCCAAACATTAGACGAGGCTTGGGGAGTTCGGCTGAAGAGCGGAAGAAGGGTTGTTAGAGCCACAGAGGTCAAAGACACCACAAGAAAATCCATAGAATCAACTAAACAGGGCTGTCAGTGGCTCACAGAGACTGGATGACTAAGACTGGATGACTAACTTCGGAGCCTACAGGGGAATGACCTAGACCCTTTGCCCACATGCTATATTTGTGTAGCTTGGTCTTCAAGTGGAGCTCCTAACAGTGGTAAAAGAGGCTGGCTCCGACTCTTGCCTACTTTTGGGACCCTTTCCTCCTACTGGGCTGTTTTGTCATCTTTAACAAGAAAGGAGGTGCCTAGTCTTACTGCGACTTGACGGGACATGACTGGTTGATATCCATGGGAGGAGGCCTTCCGTTTTCTGAAGAGAAAGCAAGGAGAAGTAGATGGGACAGGGGATGGGGGAGGATTGGGGTGGGCAGACGCTGGGATCAGAGGAGGGAGGAGAAATATGTTTGGCATATAAAAATATGAGTAGACAAATAAATAAATAACAAAAAAGATCTTAGAAGTTAATGTCCGGAAGAAACTACACACACACACACACACACACACACACACACACACACACACGTGTATATATATATATATATATATATATATATATATATATATATATATATATAAATTAGAGCCAAAGGACTTATTCAAAATCATCAAAATTCAGAGAATAGCAGTAATAACGATACTATCCCAATAATATGAACAACTCTATTAATTACTTCTGCCAATTGCTGTGTGCCAGGTGATGAAACAAGTCTGACATACCAGCTTATTCATCCCTGGCCAGCAAGACTACTTTTCCTGTTTAACAGATGATGAAATTTCCACTTTGAGAGATTAAATCATATTTTGCCCTAGTTTAATAAAGCAAGGATAAATTTCACAGTCTCCTTTTGTGACATTAAAATTCAGAATTGAGAGTTATGATTAAAATAATTTCGGAAATTATGACAATGATTCTTTTGTCTCTGTGTTCCCTCCATCTTCAGGGTCCCCACTTAATCTAAGGTAACCCAAGTCTTATTATCTTAGATCTTTGAAACTTGAATCTTGGTCTCTCTTCTTGGAAACTTTATTTAGCTTCAGCCATCACAGCAAAGATAACAAGACAATGCCCTATTCTCAGGAATACTTTAGTTTGATAGGGCAGAGAAGCAGAAATGAAAGTCCTAGACATGGGGTAGAGGCCAAGAGGTAAAGAACTGCCTGAGTTATGGAATCTGAGGAGGGAGATCCTAGGGTGGGTTTGAGGATGAGATTCCCAAGTCAACTGGCCTGCCTCACAGGTCAGAGAGTGTGCGACATGAACAGACAGCTGTCTTTGGATGTATGGCATCCTTTTATACAAATTCCTATTTGGTTATTTCATACCCCCATGGTGAGGTGATCATTCAATTTCAGGATCCATTTATTATTTGAGCTTTGCCATGTTCCACTGAAGAACATGTAGGGGTTCTCTTTCTCTCCCCTAGCACCTCACTGGGAGGTAACAGTAAACACCAACGCCCAGCACTGTCAGGTCAGCTAAGCCTGAACCATGACAAATACTTGCTCAATAAAAATCACTCTTTCAAACTTACATGCTCTCATGAGACCATTTGGAAAGAGCAACACTTTTGTTAGTGTGTGTGAGTGGATGGGTTTACTTTTACCTTTTAAATTATGTGTGTGTGCACACATGGGTGGGTGTCCATAAAGGCCAGAATCATGGGTTCTTCATAGCTGGAGTTACAGGTTCTTAGGACCTGCCTGAATTGGATGCTGGGAACTGAGTGTAAGTCCTCTGTAAGAGCAGCAGGAACAACTAATCACCGGGTTATCTCTTCAATCCCTGAGAAGAATAACTCTTCTTTTTCTTAAAACACCGAATAATGAAAGCATGTTGGACCTGCTTTGAGTTTACACCTTTAGACTAGCTTGCCGGCTGGAACTGTGGTTTGTCTCTGGCAGTATTTATGTGGGTGCAATGAAGGCCATTGAACTTCATTGCTTTCCTTATTAAATGAGATAGTATGCTTTGAGGTTTGTGAGAAGAATAATGAGAAGTGACACGAATATATTTTATTAGAAAATGGTATCTGCACACCTGCTGACTTGGGGAATGGGATGATTTTTACAGAAGGAACATAAGAGACCCTGCAAGCTGGAGGAGCAAGAGGAAGGATGGTGTTCGGGTAGAACACACTCAGACGTGATTATTACAGGCATGGATGTTTCCTGAAGAAGAGTCCCAGCTCCCACAAATGTGGAATATTTTGCCAGTTGGAAAAGTCCCAGCTGCACCATCAAGCTTGATTTAGTCACAGATCAAATGCCATCACACATTTGTCTCTTCCCAGATGCTTTTGCCTTGGGCTGGGAAAAGTTATAGCTGCAGTGCACAGATCCCCTGCCGACCAACTGTGAAGCTCCGAGGCTGTTCAGTGAGTTACTTCAAGCTCGAGCTAATGAGGATGCTTAGCACAGTCCTTAGCAATTTGTCAACACCTTGGCGTTCTAGAACCATTTCCCAGGGCACCAAGTAAACATTTAAATGCGAGCGACAACACAGGCTCCTCATTAAGAATCATGTTATATGTTCGCTGGGTGCTTTATCCTGCTAGTTTTGAAACAAAAGCAGAATTTCCTTCTCGCTGTGACTCCTCAACTGTGAACACAGACTAAAGAGCAGATTCTTTTTCTTTTTACAAATTTGCTTTAACTTGTAGTCTGGTGTGTGTGTGTGTGTGTGTGTGTGTGTGTGTGTGTCTGTGTGTATGTCTGTGTGTGTGTGTGTCTGTGTGTGTCTATGTGATATGCATATGGGAATCTGTGTATATGTGTTTAGATCCCGCAGCTGATGTCCGATACATTCCTTCATTGCTCCTCACTTTCTTTTTGAGGTTGGAACTGGAGCTCATCAATTTTTCCTGGCTGGCTGGACACTGAGCTCCTGGGATTTTCTTCTTGGCCCTCTCAACACTGGCATTACAGCCATGCAGCAATGCCCAGCTTTCTAGGTGGATGCTACAGATCTCAATTTAGGTCACCTGTCCAGCTGGCAAGTGTTTTGCCAATTCTGCTCTCTCTCATCCTTTAGCTCATATATGGCAAAAGACAGAGTCTGTTGCAGGTGTTATTACGCAAAGAAAAGATTTTCATTTTTTTCTTATAGTTTTAGAAATTTTGAATTTCTTTTTAAAATCATGCTTTTATTGGATATTCTATGTGTTTACATTTTAAATGTTATTCCCCTTTTCCTCTCTCTCCCCTCTGCCTCTCCCCCCTTTCTTCCCTGGAGATGAGTGCAAATCGAACAATCTTTATCTTCTTGTACAAAGCTCAAGTCCAAGTGGATTGAAGACCACCACATAAAACCAGGTATACTGAAACTAATAGAACAGAAAGTAGGGAAGAGCTTAAAACACATAGGCACAGGGGAAAAATTTCCTGAAAATGTGCACTAAGACCAAGAATAAACAGTGGGAACTAATAAAATTGCAAACCTTTGAGAAGTCAAGGGACACTGTCAATATGACAGAACAGCAACCAACAGATTGGGAAAAGTTCTTTACCAATCCTTCATCTGATACAGGGCTAGTTTCCAATGTATTCAAAGAACTAAAGAAGTTAGACCCCAGAGAACCAAATAATCCTATTAAAAATAGGGGACAGAGCTAAGCAAAAAATTCTCAACCGAGGAATACTGAATGGCTAAGAAGCACCTAAAGAAATGTTCAACTTCTCTAGTCATCAGGGAAATGTCACTCAAAACAAAATCTTCAGTTTTATGGAAGACTGCATTTGGGCTTGTCATCTGAACTCAAATCATTGCCCAAGGCTCAGTGGAATCAAGAATGGTCTAACAAAGCTATTTGGGCTAAGTTTCACTGAACACTTTGCTTCCATGGGGATTTTATTCCTCATGAGAATTCACAGCCTCCTTACTCACACTGATTTTATCGAATTGAACATTTTAATTGCCAAATAGGAAAAAAAAAAAAAAAAAAACCAGAAAAAACACTGGAGGACACTGTGTAAGAAAAGCAAACCCTGACCATTGAGAGAAGATACAGGGCTAGCAATAGCATCTGTTTATAGTAAATTGCAAACGAGGATCAGAAATAGACAAAACTGTTAACCTTTTCATAAGATCAGAGAGAAGCATCCTGGGTCTCAGTCGACATGACCCAAACTGGAAAAGATGCAGGTCTTCTGATGACTAAGGATGATTTCAGAAAAGATTACAAACTCGTTTTTAAAAAACTAAGCATATGCAAATGACTTGAAGGATTCATGTCAGCAGTTTCTTTTGAAGAGCTGAATCTGCTTTCATGAGATGTAACTGTTGGAAATACCCAGAATAAACATTGGCTCAGCACTTCTGAGAGTTTCAGACCCGTGGTTTGAGAAGGTGGAAGGCTCTGATTGTTTTGTGCCAATATTTCTATCAGAAGCTGTAAGTGGATGCCTTGTCCCAAACCCTGTCAGCTTGTTGAATGGAATCAAGTTTCTCTGATGGAGAAGTTACTTAGAGGAGTGCTGGCCCTCCTTCCCTGACTACTTCCCATGATGCTCAGGGGTGCTCTTGCTTCCCTTGCTATTGTAGATGGAAGCTATTGTTTTCCCAGTCAGTAGTTCAAACACAGTTGTGATCTGATATGCTGAATTGTTGTTATTGCTTTGTCAGAAATGGTCAGAGATAGCCTAGCTTCTGTAGAAATTATTCCATGAGGTGATGTATCAGCTGGTCCTGAGGATGAGGTTTCTTATAATAGGGCCAAATGCTTCAGAAGAAACCCAACCCATTCTCTGGCTCGTTTTTCGTATTTAGTTCCTTTGAAAACATAAAAGAATAATGAAGTAAAGAGCAGTGCAAAAAAGTAAGTTCCTAGCTGAAAAGTGACTGTTACAAGCACGGTTGATTGTTCTAGCTTGCTATTGTAACCTTGGATATCTCAAGGACATTCCAAGGTTGTCTTTTGTTTCTTCAATTTGGAGCAAAAGCCTTGGGTCTGATGAAACTTTTTAAAAGTCAGCTGATCCAAAGGTTAAACTATTTTAACATTTCTCGGCAGGATTTAAGAAACCTGATGAGTTGGCTGGCTTTCAGCTGGGCTGTTGCTGCTTTAGCATTATTCATAAATATTTTTAGCCTTTTGTCATCTGTTTCTGATCATCCAAACTGAGGTGGCTTGTCACCAATCACAGGGGAATATGGACTGTGTTCAGGACCACAATTCTGAACATATGCCAAAACTGCAGAGCCAGTATACCTCTGCAGGGCCTACTGCCTTTCTTCTCAGAGTTCAAAGCAGAGAGGAAATCATCTGGGAAGCTTGGTCATATTTGACATCTCACTGGCAAAGCCAATGGCACTAAGGGACTAAGATTTATAGCATTGGATTATATTTTTCTAGAGTTAACTTATTAGTTAAGGGCCTCAGACATTTCTATGTAGTCAAAACAAGTTCTTGATCAATATCAGCATTCTGCAAAGCAGTTGTTAGATTTTTACATTTTGAAATAATCTTTACTCAGACATTATAGATAACCCCTATGATCACCAACAAGAATGTCTTCTATTTCTCCTTCAAAAGCCACAGACATTAAATTCCAAAACTCTTGTTTAGAGACAGGATATATCTATATGGTTCAGGCTGTCTTTCAGTGAAAGATTTTCCTGCCTTAGGCAAGTGGTGAGTTTACCAGTGTGCCACTACACCCAGTGGAAGACCTTTGCTTTGAAGACAGCAGACCTTAGTTCATTAACTCTGCTCCTGACTTGAGATCATTTATTTGCAGGTGCATACACACAGTCCCTTGGAAAGCATCTAATCACTTCTGTCTATAAACAGCACTGGACAGTGAACGCCCAGGTAGCAGAACATGTTCAGTGATGGTTTATCACTTCCCCTCGAGGAATGTGAACACTCACAGAACTTACAGAGAAATACTCATTTATAAAATTATATAGAGGGCAAGTGAATTCTTAAGGTAAGTATTTGATAAAGGCCTCTCTGAGATGGTTGTCCAGTAGGCAAGTCTATGGTTATTTTTGTGACGAATGATTGATGTGGAAAGGTTCAGCCCACTGTGGGTGATATCATACCTAGGCAGGTGGTCATGGGGTCTATAAGACCGCCGCTAAACAAGACGTATGAGTGACAAAAACAAGCCAGCAACCAGTGATGTTTTTCCCCATGTAATCTGCCTCAGTTCATGTGTCTGGGTTCTTGTTTTGACTTCCCTTCATAATGGGCATCAGTATAAACTTAAAGAAGCCCTTGGTTCCCAAGTCAACTTTTGGTTATGCGATAGAAAGCCAACTGGAGTAGGAGTGGATCCCTTTCTCTCTGACAACAAATGACTGGGTAATGTATAGGGATGCACTGCATTTAGCAACATCTTGGAAATATCCAGCTGGAGTTTTATGTTGTATAAAAGAAGCAATGCAGTCTCCTGAAAGAACCCGACTCTGGAACCAGAAGACCTGGGATGTTGAGTCATTTGTTAACAGGTTATCTTTCACCTCTTCAGGTTTTCAGTTTCTGCTGTAGGAGGTTATGGTGGTAGTACTTTACACTGAGTGGCCTGCCAGAAGCTTACTGTGCTTAAGGAGCCCAGTGCTCTGCCTGACAGTTGATGAACACTCAGAAGTCATAATTGTCTTGTCAGAAGAGATAGCGCAAGCTGAGCTGAATTTGGCTTCATATTAACCAATTCACCACGAGGAAGTGTCTATCTAATGACACCTATTTGGACTGATGGCAACATCAGGTCGCCTGTGTTCTAATGACTGCTGTCTCTTGCCTTTCTGGTACTCTCCTCGTCCCTGCCTCTGGACTGAAGCATTTTGGCTGCCCTGTTGCTGCCCCAGGTGTGGTTCTCTCACTCTTAGTCATATCACTAGACCCAGAGCCCCTGTTCTTCCCCTCATGTGCTCAGGGAGGCTCTGAATTTTCTCAAGTGTGGGGGCGGATGGCACTCATTGAGATTTTGGCAGCATCTTTCTAGAATTTTCTGTCATGTTGCTTAAACAAGGACTGCTTTGTTGACAGACATTAGCCATATGGGAGCAATTTGGATGGTGCTACTGACAGCCGTGTCTTCGTTGCTGTTTGTCTTTTTTACCCCTAGTCCTGAAACAACTCAGGGCAGAGAGATTCTGTTGACACTGACGGGAAGCACTGCTTTCCTTCTTCTCCCACTTTCCGTCTCTGAACAACTCGCTTCTGATTCGTAGATGCAGGTGAATTGCTGCGAGCCTATCAGAACGTGTTGTAGTACGTGTGCCTCAGCATCTTTTATTTTAAGGAACATGTTATTAGTTTCCACTGGTGTAGCTGTGAAAAAAAAAAAAACCCAAAGACTAAAAAAAGCCAACTTTGAAAAATAAGCTAATAAGATGAGTCAGAAGGAAAAGTTTCAAATCTAAAAAAAGAACCATTACAAATATAAAGGCAGGGTAATGGTAGGTGGGTCTTATGGGCTGTTTGGACAAGTCAGATAAGAAAGCCTATTCAAGTTTTAATAATGATGATGATGATGATGATGATGATAAACCCAGAACTGTCACATATATAGGCAATTTGAAAATGCTTACTATAGTTATTTTTTCTGGCTGAGAACTGGAAATTTTGATCAAATTTTGGAAGAAATGAGAGAGAGAATATTTAGATGATTTCCCATCTCTAAATGACCTTGGATGACCTGTTGAATTTGAAGATGTTCTCCACGTGAGGCACCTGCAGCAAGTGCACTGAGTTGTCAGAAGATACACAAGTGGAAATAATACTTAAATACGTTAAATATTATGAGCATTAAACAATTTCTATGATGAAAATCTCTTAACAGTAGTAAAGCGAGGAGTGGCATTAATTTCTACATGAAAAAGAAAATAAAATTATGGGATGAATCTATTGATAGAAAGACTGAGAACAGTCAGAACTAATATATTTGTTAATATCACACTTGCAGCCGGTCTGTGGCTCAGAGTCAGAGAGCTTACCTGAGAAGGTCCACAGGAAGTTTCCTAGGATGATAAAAATCTCTCAGTCTTTTCTCCTCATCATCGTCGTATATATGATATAGTCTGCTAAATTGCCTTTATTCCCTAAATTCTAGACCTTTTCACTACATAGTGATTGTGCTCAGATCAGAGTGTGATCAGGGCCAATATTAACTTTTAGTTGTGCTTAAGTCTGAAAATAGCAAATAATAGGAAATAAGATTTCTTTTTTTTTCTTTTTTTAGTAAACCCAGGTAACTCATTCTTTTTAAGGAGGAAGACTTTTTAACATTAAGCTTTTGGAATACTCCCAAAATATACAGACTGGGACTGTGTGTGATGAGTCTATTGCTGGTAAACCAGGCTTGAAGGGTCTGTGGGGTGGTGGGATTGAGGGAGGGGTAATGTTCCAGGGGAAGTTTCTGGAGTATTTGCCAAGAAAACATAACGTCTTGCCCGGGATAGCAGCCAATGCACATTTGTCAAACTCATTAATAGTACTTCTAGAATGTACAACTTATTATATGTTAATTATACCTCAATAAGGTTGAATGCAAAATTGATTTTTACTAGGACAAAGCCTAAGTGTAAGCTAGGAAAATTATTGAGGGGAAGACAATTACCAGATATATAAAATATGAGTATGAACAGATGTTAAACTTTTCCTAAAATCAGAAAGAATGCATGGCCCTATGTAAGCATAATCTTTAGTTGATTAAATTCACCAGTGTTAATCTAAGAATTGAATTTTTTCAGTCATCATTTACTTAATTACTGTTAAATCTGGCTAACAATGTTCAGATACCCCAGAATTCTGATATAGGCTTTGCCTGAAAAATGCCACAAGATTTGGGTAGAAAGAAAGAAAGAAAAAAAAAAAATCCAGATTTCTTCTAAATGTGAACAAGTTTTCAAAGCCTCTTTGCTTTATACTTTAATTTTCTCAGTTAAATGTGTCTTGGAGAAAATCATAAAAAGATACAGTTATAGTTTTTTGGTGTGTTTCTTTGTGGGCATTTTTTCTTCTTTTAGATGTAAGATAGTACACAGAGGTGTGTTGAATAACTGCAGCTCTAGGACCCATTCTGGGCAGAGTACAGGTTATGAGGAGCTTATTTATTTGTCTATGGGCATCTGGCACACTTCGGTGCTGAAGTGCCTTCAGATTTTACTAGCTATCCTCAGACTTAACCAAACATTTGCAACTTGTTTATTTTAAATCATGGGTATGGTAAATTATGGGGAGGGTCTGTGGAAGCCAAAGGTGTTTGGTAGTCCCTTGAGAGCATTACTGAGACTCAAACTCAGATCTTCTGGAAGAGCAGTGCACTTCCTTAACCATGGAGCCACCTCTCCAACCCCACCTTAGTCACTTGTACTGAGAAATAGCATAAGCAACTAGAAATCTTCTTTTTTCTTAAGGTTCTGAATTTATTTCAAAGTTAAAAGTTTATTGGACACCTAATTACAATGTGTGGTGTTAATTATCTGCATAAGTGATATTCAAATTAATGTTTCCTCTGAAGGCATTTCTTATGATGAATCATGCATATATCAAAAGATTGTAGCATATTCTCTCATAGACTCGGAATTCTACACGGGATACCAACAGCAATTTATCCATGTTAGAAATAGATTCTCACATTTGTTAAACCCACTTGTAATATTCAACATGATTTGGGGACCTAATTTGGCCTCATTTGTTCTGCTTCAAGTGATTCCAATGTGATGATCCATTATTATAATTGTACGACAATAAAAATGCCTAAAAATTTTAAGGTCCAGTGTAATCCCAAATATTTCTCACGGAAACCTAACATCCCATACAGTGATCTGAGGGAAGACAGGAGTTCTTGCTAGATAGGCCTGGGAAATGCTTTATAACATTGCAGTTTTTGTCTTTGTTTTTGTGTTTGGTGTGTATAATCATTGCGTCCTATTAGAAAATGTGTGTCTTATTACAGTGAAAATCTATGATGGTCATCTTTGCTGACCAAACTTGTCAAAGCCATTCAAACCTTAGGATATAGCTTGTGGGTGAGGCTATTTTTCATCTCCAGGTGTTCAGGCCAAGGAAGGGTCAAGACTTTCAGAAGAAACAAAAAACACCCTGGACCCTGGCTGAGCAAATGGCATAGCTAGACTGCAGAGGTGAGAGGCCGGCCTGTGGAAGAGCTGTATGACAAAGGTGCTTTATCTAGATGAGGATGGGCCCTGTTCAATAGACCATGGGAAACAGAGTTGTCTTGGAAACAGTTTCACGTTCTGGTTTTGGTAAAACACTTGCTTTGCTGCTTCTAGAGTGATCTGCCAGAATTTCTTTTAAAAAACGACATGGCAGGTACATGATGGGTGGCTGTGGCATGGCGTCCTAAGTCAAGGTGACGAGATGCTAAGGACCAAGAGTGGATGAGAATTTAGCTTTAGAATCATCGGGGACAAGACAATTTTGTGTTGAGCATTATGTGAACATGACACAGGGGACACTGGTGTTTCTGTAAGTATTGCTGAAGAGGAGAGGGTCTCCCAGAAATGGGATATACAGTATCATGTGACTTTAAAGAAAATGTATTATTCTGGGTTTGTCAGTCTTTGCTGTATAAGCAGGAAGTGACTTTGAAAATGGTTTTATTCAATCTAAGAATGGTACACCGAATGTGTCAAGAGTTGGGCTGAGTGACCTTCAGAAAATCTTATTCAAAGGAAGATCAGCACAGGGTCATGACTGAAATTTTATCCTGTGGTTAAAAAAAAAAATCAGAAATTTCATCTTGTTCCTTGGAAGGTTCTAGAAACTTCAAATTGTAATTTCTGTGCACTCAAATTGGCTGCAAGCTCATTTATGCACACTTTCACAGCAAAACTCAGTTCTTGGTTAGGAAAATACAATTTTCCCCCTAATGGGCTGCCCTTTCTTTTCGAGCATGCTTGCTTTTATTGTGCAGAAAGGACAAGTGTGTTCAAGCCGCAGAAGGAGGGCTACACATTGAATTCAGCAGAGAAAAAAATGCTTCAGCGTGCAGGCAGTGTGCCCGCTTTAAACAAGATCAGAACAAACGAGACATCAATGGAGACATGTGTGAATGATCTTTGTGGAGTGAAGGGCTGTATACACAGGTAATTTGTTTGATTTCATATGTATAAACATCATTTTCTACATACCCAGACTCCTTTAATTTTTCTTTGCAGCCCTCTCTACCTGTGGACTCCATGTTTTCAGACATGACCGACTGTGGAGGAAGCTGTAGTTAGGCTCACAATGGCTGTACCTGTGGTGGATGTGTGCAAGAAATGTTACTTGTCTTTACTTCGGAATAGCAGCCTAACAACGATTTTCATGGTATTTATGTTGTATGAGGCATTAGGCCCAACCTCTGTTTCTGTCAGGAAGCTGAGCACCTCTGGTTTGATTTCTGTAGGGTCCTGTTTTCATCCTTGGTAGACATAACTGAAGGATAGATTCTACTGGTGATTAGGGAAACGTGGAAGGCACACGTTCCTGCAGTGAATAGCTCTCTCTCTCTCTCTTTCTCTCTTTCTAATTAAATAGTTTATTTTCATTTCAAATGTAATACCCTTTCCTCATTCTCCCTCTTTCATTACCCCTCCCCCCGATTCTATCACGATGCTTCCCCTCTAACCCACTCCCGACTAGCCTGATAAGGCCATCCTCTGCTACATATGCAGCTAGAGCCATGAATCCCTCTATGTGTACTCTTTGTTTGGTGGTTTAGTCCCTGGGAGCCCTGGTTGGTTGATATTGTTGTTCTTCCCATGATCTTCCAAACCCCATGTCTTCTAAGAGTTGCTAAAGCATTGGAATGCCAGCAGCCACCTGATCCACTTCCCCAACTGCAGACCCCCATCCTTATCTTCAGGAGTCTTAACTCACTGCTCTGCAGTAGGAGCCCAGAGTTCCCTTTTAATCCTGCAGAAATGGATGATTGTGGATGCAGTGCTTAGTCATCCGCACTAGTGGGACTCTGCTACAGGACAAAGGTTTCCTATGCTGTCTTCTCTGCAGATTCTTTTTCCTACTGTCATCAGTAGCCAACCACCTCTGCAAAGGTTCCAGAAGAATCTTCTAGCCCAGGACTTGGGTAAACAGTATTGTGAATAGGTAGTCTCCTTAGAACTTTTCAGATAAAGACAGGCAGTTGGAAGCAGAATCTTCCTGAACCACAGGTTGATCGGGTCTTTCCAAAAGTTGACTGAACTAGTGTGTGGTCTTCAAGTACTGTTCATTAAGGTATGAGAATTTTTCTTGTTTAAAGTATCCTCATTTATACTTGCAAATACTGTCCTGTGTTCAGAAAACATTATGTGGGGACAGTTGCAGACTTTAGCAGATAATAGACCCATTACTACGTAACTGATCCCTCTTCCCCTTTGTGTCTTTCCTCAAGTTGCTGCATACATTCCTGATCCAGGTTATGACAGTTCAGCCTGCATAGGACTGCGTGCTGTCTCTGTGTAGAGCACCAACCTCTCCCACTCGCTGATGAGGCAAAGAGCACACACTCTTCCCTCAGCCATTCCCCTGTTGTGCCATGCTGTTAAAAATCAGACAATTCCTGCCCGCAAAGCTCAGAACACAATGTTCTCAGTACAATTGTGGGGATATGTAAACATTACTGGGGCTTAATCTTTGAATGTTTTCATTCTACCAGAAACAGCTTTCATATTTTGGCAATAGCTGTGTATCCATACAGGATGCTAATCTATATTCTGCTTCTATATGTACCTTCTCCAGATACACAATGCAGATGAATTCATAAATTCATAAATGTATGCTAATTTATGACCAGTTTCCTCCCTCCAACGTAGTGTCGCATGGTTCACCCTTCTGGTGTCATGGACATCATTTTATAGTGCTGCATAATATTCCATCACAAGGAAATACTGTTATTATATATAGTTGTTTATTAAGTAATGACCATTTGAATTGATTTCAATTGGGAATCTTTTGTACTAAGCAACTGTGAATATTAATTAACTTCTTATTTACTGATTTTTTTTTTTTGCCTGATCATATGGAGTTGTCATTCCAGACACAACCTTTACAGTACTACTGTTTGTTGATCTTTCCCTCAGCCACTCAACTTCCTCCACTTTTCCTCCAGTTCTCTCTTATATTTAGATTTTTGCTAGAGTTTTTTTATTTTTTGAAATTATAATGTAAAAGCATTATTTACTCCTCTCCTTTTCCCCTTCCAACCTCTCCATTAAACTATCTTTGCTATATTTGAAACTCATGACCTCATTTTCTTTGAAAGAAGTTTCCTTTTTTCTTTTTAAAAATATATTTTAATGAAAACAAATTACATTATTTCTATCTCTCCCACTCCTCTGATGTACCCTCCCCTCCCTCCAGTTGAAAAATTAGATCAAGCTGTACTGCAGAGCAATAGTAATAAACCCTGAATGTTCCTCTTATAGAAATAAACTGGTTGATCTGTGGGATCTAATTGAAGACACAGAAATAAACTCACATACCTAAGGAGACTTAAGTTGTGACAGAGAAGACCAAAACCATACAATGGAAAAAAGAAATTATCTTTAACAAATGGTGTTGAGCTAACTGGATGTCCGCACATAGAAGAATGCAACTAGATTCATGTCTATCACCCCGCAGAAACCTCAGATTTAAATGGATCAAATACCACAACATAGAACTAAATAAAATAAAAAAGCCTAAATCGAATAGAAGAGAAAGTGGGAGATAGCTTTGAATGATTTGGTAAGGAGACAATTTCCTGAAAAGAACACCAATGGCTCTGACCCTAAGATTAGCAATTAATAAATGGGACCTCATGAAACTGTAAAGCTTCTGTAAGGCATGAAGAGGACAAAACAGCAACTATAGATTGGAAAAAACCTTCACCAACTACATCAGACAGAGTTCAATATCCAAAATATATAAATAACTTAAGAAGTTACACACCATCAACACAAATATTCCAGTTAAAAACTTGAGCACAGAGCTAAACAGAGAATTCTCAGCAAGGGAATCTTGAATGGCCAAGAAATCCGTAAAGTTCAACACCCTACACCCTTAGTCATGAGGAAAATGTTAATCAAAATGGCCCCGAGATTCCATCTTACACTCCTCAGAATGGCTAAGACAAAAAACTCTAGTGATAGCAGATGCTGGGAAGATATGGAGCAAGGGGAATACTCCTCCATTGCTGACAGGACTACTCTGTACAACCACTCTGGCAATCTATTTGGTGTTTTCTCAGAAAATTGAGAATAGTACAGTGGGTCCAACTATACTACTCCTGGACATATACCCAAAAGATGTTCTGCAATACCACTTGCTCAACTATGTTCACAGCAGCTTTATTTGTAATAGCCAGAGAGTTGAAACAACCTAGATGGCCCTCAACTGAAGAATGGATAAAGAAAATGTGGTTCATTTACATATTGGAATACTAATCAGCTATTAACAACAAGGACATCAGGAAATTTGTAGGCAAATGGCTAGAACTAGTAAAGATCATCCTGAGTGAGGTAACCCAGACCTAGAAAGACAAACATGGTGTGTACACATATGTGGATATTAGTCATAAAGTACAGGATAACCATACCACAATCCACAAACCCATAGAAACTAAATAACAAGGAATGACACTTGACTTCACTCAAAAGAGGAAATAAGTGTCATCAAAAAGGATGGATGGATAGAGCTGAGTAGGAGAGGGGATAGGGAGGTGAATGGGTGGAGGAATCAGATGTAGGTAGAGTTAAAGAGAAAGAGCTGGGAGAGTGAAAAGAAATGGGTGTGGGATGTCAGCATGGGGGAACACCTCTAGAATGTGATAGCTACCTGGGATTGTGATGTGCCAGGGAGTTTAAGAGGGTGAATCTATGTAAGACTCCCTGGCAGTGGGAGATATAGAGCCTGAAGTGGCTACCTCCTGGAGTCAAGCGGGACTCCCAGTGGAGGGATAAAAAGACCAACCCACAAGACCTTTGACTCAAAAGTTGTTCTACCTATAAGAGGTGCAGGGACAAAGGCATCACAGATACTGGAGGAATTGACGAGCAATGACTGACCCAAATTGAAAGCCATTCTACGGAGAAGAATCCATCTTTGACATTGTTAGTTATTCTCTGTTATGATTGCAGACAGGAGGCTGGCATAATTGTCCTCTGGAAAGCTTCACCCAACAATTGACCAAAACAGATTTAGAGACCCACAGACACATATTAGACTGTGCTCAGAGGTCTTGTGGCAGAGTTGGGGGGAAGGGTTTAGGAACCTGGAGGGGATAGGGACTCAACAAGAAGACCAACAGAGCCAATTAGCCTGGACCCTCAGGAGCTTCCAGAGACCGAACCACCAACCAAAGAGAATACAAGGGCTGGACCTAGGCCTCATGCACATATAGGCAGCTTGGTCTTCATGGAGGTCCCCCAACACCTGGAGGAAGGACTTACCCTAACTCTATTGCCTATTTGTGAAGTTTTTGTTTTTCTCCTAACGGGGCTGCCTTGTCTGACTTTATGGGAGAGGATGTACCTAGCCTTGCAGTGACTTGAGGTGCCAAGGTGGGTTGGTACCAAGGGGGGAATGACCTCATCTCAGAGTTAAAGGGTAAGGGTAGTGTGGAGAAGGGCTGTGTGAGGAAAATACTGGGGCAGCTGTGATTGGGATGTAAAATAAGTAAAACAATTAATAGAAAAAAAATAGATCAAGGACAAATACATGAATTAATAATGCAACTAAAGAGTTCAGAAAACAAAATCCAAACCAAAGTTAATTACAATAGATGACAAGAAATGAAAATAAAAGAAGAAATTAATGATATAGAAACAATAAAAATAATATAAATAATCAGTATATCTAAGAGCTGGTTCTTTGCAAAGATACACAAATCCTTGGTCCAACTAATTAAAAGAAACAGAGGAATCACATAATAGAAAAAGAAGTGAACAAGGAACTATTACAACAAACATAAAGAAATTCAGAATGTTATAGGAGAGTACTTTAAAAACCTATATTCCATTAAGTTGAAAATCTAAAGGAAATGAATGAATTTCTTGATTTATCCAAACTACTGATTCAAAGCCAGAAGAGACTGAAGTAGTCCTAATACAGGAGGATAGTGAAGTTGTAATCAAACCTCCATCTAAAACAAAGTCCACACCCAGGAAATTTACAGCAGATCTCTACCAGACTGAAAGAAGGACCGTCGCCAGTCCTTCTTAAACTCTTAGGAAAGAGACCAGAGGCTATCAGTTCCCCTTCATTTTTATTCACCACGTGTAGCCTGAGTGTCAGCACGCTACTGGCTAATCCCAGTCTTATTTCCCAATGGTCATGTGGTCCAACCATTCCTCCTGTCCAGCCTCGGTAGCCAGCATAGTCTCCAACTAACAAACACGTACATGCTCTTCATTGTAAGACAGGAAGAAACATGGAAGACAGAAAAGAGGGGAGGGAGGAAAGGGTCGAGTTGTAAACCACTATTTTGCTTTTAATGAAATCATAGTGCTGTATTATCTCAATTGCTTGGGGGAGGGCATGGAAGTTCTGGTTTCACTGTAGAGCCCCAGCTGACTTCAAGTGTGCAGTCCTTTTGGTTCATTCTTCAGAGTGCTGAGCTGACAATGCTGATTCCTCCTGTGAGAGTCTTGGATTCTTAATGTCAGTGGCCCAATGGATTGTGGGAGGAGGGAGAAAAGAACTCTTTTGGCAAAAATATTGTCAGTAAAGGAATCAAGAGATTTGAACAAATTTGTCTAATTTCTGTTTTTTTTTTCCAAGACAGAAAAAAAAATGTGAAGCCAATAACAGCAGCGAGTCAGAAAATTAACTATACAGCTGGAAATAGACAATTTTGTAAGGCAGTGATTAGTCATAATAACACCATTTAATTTGTTTGAGAAAGATGCATTTTTCAGTCATGAGTTTGCTTGACTAATTGCCTATCTTGTAGCATGTATTATGTAATTGGGAAATTGTTTATAGCGCATGAAATATGTAGAAAATATATACAATTTGATGCAGAGACTATATACATGTATTCATATAATTTGACAAGGTGGGAGGGAGGCTGCTTTTTAAAAAGTAAATTATACATTAAAATGCAGACACATGGGAGTATCTTAAAAAGCAAATGCAAAAACGATTTCCTTTGATGGAGCTGGAGCAAAATGGAGTCCCTGCCAAGCTCTCAGATCCTGTCCTTACTCTATGAAGCTGGGAGTGCTGGAAACTGCTCTGGGATGAACACTGCCCAAAGATTCCTTAGCCTGCTAGGCTGCTCTGAAGAGAACATGCTGGAGCTGGAATGGGGGACAACTGCTAATTTCCAGGAAGAGTTAAGTCCCACCCCCTTTTTGTGCCCCGAGAGTGACCATTGGAATTATTAACAAGACAAATCTTGCTTTTTGAATTTCTCTGGGGCACACCTTGATTGCTGCAAGACCTTTCTGCTGTTCCTTTGTCCAAGTATTCAGCTACAGACCAGGCTTTGTAAGAATACAGGGATGGTCTCAGCAACAGCCAGTATTAATGGGTGGATAGAAACAAGACTGTGAGGCCTTGGGTAGGGTGGAGCCAGATGCTTTGCTGTAGATGCTGTGTAGCTTCTGCTCTTTACCGTCACATTAGGATTATTACATTGCCTACTGGAATACTCGTTTCTGTCTTGGGGTTTTTGTTTGTTTGTTTGTTTTGAAGGTGTGATGGAGACTCCAGATTAGGCACACTGTCTTTCGTTAACTATTTGTTCTGTTCTATACCCTCTTCCAGAGATTGTTGACTAGGGTGCTGCTTCACCATCCAATTAGTGCTTTTCCCCGCTCTTTGTCACTCAGTAGTTGGTCCCTTTGTAGTCACCTAGCTGTCTTTCATTCTTCACACAAATGGCTTCAGAGCATTATCTACACACTTCCCCAACCATATTAAAACTCCATAGCCATTATGAAACTGCCTCGTAAAATGAGATGTTCTGGGACTAACTCTGCCACCCCTTTCTTGTGCCAAAACCAGTTCTTCCAGTGGTGCACGTTTTCCCTTCTACCCTCCATCACCTCTACCCTGCACACAACTTCTTCCCCAATACTCCGTGGAGATACATGATACTGCAATTCTTTAACCAACGTTACCACAGACTTCATCAAGTAGTTTACCAACCATACCTTACTCATTTGTTCTGCTTTACTTTATCCACCCCCAGTCTAGGCTGCCATGCTTTTCCTGTCTCCTGGTGTCACATTCATTTTGAAAAACATACTTTTTAAATTGAAATAGAATTACAACACCTTTTCCCTCCATTTCCTCCCTCCAGACTCTCCCAACGCCCCTCATTTGACCTGCTCTCATTTCCCCCACCACTCAAGTTGTAACCTGTATTTCTTTGGTTATTACACACACACACACACACACACACACACACACACACACACACACACAAACATATACACACTCTCTTACACACACTCACACACAGACATGCAGACTCACACACAGACATGCAGACACACACATACACGTGCTCAAATGTGTATGCATACATATATAACAAATGGATATATACAATATACACAGTCTGTTTTTGTTGGTTTTGGGGCTGACTACTCTGCATAGGACAACCAATAAGGGGTTCAACTGTTTCAAGGATAATTCTTTCTTTTCCAGAAGTCATTAGTTTCTTGTCTAGGAGTGGGCCCCTGCAAAAATTTTCCCCATTTGAATCAATGTGTTGGTTAATATTAGAATTGTTTCAGTCTGGACAACTATTTCTAAGAAAGATTGTTTTACAGCAGAACACCTGGTATCTGGTCCTTTCACTGGAAATAGCCATAGATGCAGGAGCTTTCATGTAGGTTAATCTGTTCTGATGGACTTTTCCTCTGGTACAGACAATATGTAGGTCTTTCCCCAGAGTACACTAATTTTTTTTTGTATTCACCCACTCACCATAGTAAATGTATCTAAACCTGGAACTCCTAATTTATTATGCAGAATTCATAGATTTACAGTTATCTGAACATCAGCTGGCTTCTCATTGTCCTACACACCCTTCCATTTCAAACAGTCAACAGTGGACTCTGTATATTTCCCCCCCCCCAGAGTTGTTCATGATCTTCTTTTCTCAGGGATACCACTGAATCCAGATACCTAATCCAGACTGCCAGGTCAGCCTAAATCCCATCTTTCAGTCCCTTCCTGTGTTCGTGCAGTTACTGAATGGAGTCTATCAGGTCAATTGCCTGTGCCTCATTTGGAACACTCTCTCATCATCAGTGTATATGTGGATGATTTATTTCTTAAAATGACATTTTACCTCCAATCTTTCAGCACTCTAATTGCTCTTCCTGCTCTTAGCTATTGTTCTAGGTAGTTTATGTGTCTCTTTATTTGCCCACTGTAATTTGGTGCAAACCAAGTCATAGCATTCCCGGGCTTGAATTTGATCAGTGGCTTTTTCTACCCTTTGGTAAACTATAAATTGCTAAGTCTGGCAAGTAACACTTGGAAAATCAAATCTATGTCTTTCCTGAGCAGTGCCTCTCATCCTTTAACACAAGGAGGCCTCACCCAGACTAAATGCAGACAACTCCTTATGATAGTACTTGGGACTCTATTCTTCTCATGTGCAACTGTAGATTCTCCTCCCCAGTGACTGCTATTTCCTTCTTCCTCTATTTCCTGTGTGTGTGTGTGTGTGTGTGTGTGTGTGTGTGTGTGTGTGTGTGTGTGTGTTTGATAGGTTGACCCAACATTTTCCAATCAGAGCTAGAATCCTTTGCCTCTTCATTGATCACATGGATGATAAATTATTCCTTATTTCTATACCTAGTATTTCTAACACTTCATGTGGTGTATTGGTAAAGTTTCTCCTCTAAGAAATTAATTGTGGGGCTGCTGTTAAGTATTTGGCACACTTAGAAATTTGATTCTGCACTGTAGGTGGTGGTACCAAATGCCTGCACAGGTGGGTCCCGTTCTGTTCTCTAAACACAGTGGCCTTAACTTAGATTTCTTTTCAAATTTAGAGCAACAGGCTCTTTTCATCCTTCACTCTCTCTTAGAGGAGTTAAAGATGGATCTGCTCATGCATTTTTCATGGAGGATGGCTGTTGGTCTCTCTTTGATTTTCTCAGCAGAGTCCTGCCTGTACCACTCCATTTCTGATCAAAGCACAGCTTTGGTTCCAGAGATCTTAGGTAAAAATCTTGAGAGAAAAATCAGCCATGGGGGAATTCTTATTGTTTGGTAAATTAAAGAGTGCCCTAAAGCAAGCCAGGTTTATGAGGTGGCCTCAGCCTGCCTGAGGTCTGAGGCTCATGAGATGGCTGGGTACTGGTATATATCTTGTTATTTCCAAATACCCAGCATCAGAGAGGAAATACTTTCGTAAACTAGCTTGTCATAATGTGTGAACATTTCTAGGAAAATAATGCAGATGTAGAAAGCTTCAGATAAAATCCAACACTTTATAGTTAAGAAAAATGATTTTTACAAGCATGCTAATGATGCATCATACTGGTGTAATCAGGCTGAGGCGCTGCAGGTGACTTTAGCACACTGCACAGGACAGAGGCTCGTGGTACTCACGCCTGTGAAGGGTCAAGGCTGTTTCTATGTATTAGCCGTCAAATTTCTTTCTTGAAGGTCACATGCCTGAACACTGCTCACTGTTTATTGAATATCATATAATTGCATCATGTTATATTTTTCCAAATTAAATGTATTTCTTTGTTCCTCATTTCGACCAATTATGGAACAGTATTTTGTAGGGGGATAGAAAGTGTTATCAGGCATTAGGTAAGGGGGCTTTTTATTTCTCCAAACATGGTCATACATGGTAATTTTCATCATTCTTAGAAATTAATATGAAGTTTATTTTTCATACTTTGATTTCAAAAATATGAACTTTCTTGTAATTTTAAGATGGTTCTTTTCATCCTTGGGCTTATTAGCAAAGGGTTTGGTTGCATCAGTATCCAACATAAATTAGCAAGTATTTACTGAAGCATTACTGGGTTTTGGCCACTTGGTATGCATCAGCCAAACAGACCTAATCACTGGTCCATGCCTTCTATGCCAATGAAGGCATCAGAAAAAAATGGCAGAAAAAGACCACAAGAAATGTAATTATTTAGGATCTTAAAGATAACAAGAGATATAAAACGAGAGCCAAAGGATGTAATGTAAGGCAGAAGGAAAAGAATTTGGACTTTGAAATAGCAGGCTCAGGTGTAAGAATAAGGCTGAAGTAAAGGAAATAATTACATGTAAATGGAAACTGATGGTTATGACAAAGGAAAGAGCAAATCTGAGGGCTTTGCTGGAGTGTCCACGTATAAGGTATGTGCAAGTACAAACAGCGGGATATTGTGAAACAGGGAGAGGTGAGTATAGAGAGATGACACTTCCAAGAGTCTTTATATTTTTAAATTAATAAATTAGTTAATTAATTAACATTCCAAACACTGCTCCTCCTACAAGTCCCTCCCTTAAAGATTTTCTCTCTTAATTTCCTTCCCTGCCAAGGACCAGCCTTGGCTTGTGAGAGGGGTTCTGAGAGAAGGGGTGTCTGGAAGCAGCAAAAAGAAGTCAAATCGTGGGTCCTAGCAGACGACCTGTGCCCTGCTTGATGCAGCTTGTCCAATCTGCTTCTCTCTATGTTCTGCTTTCTCTCTGAAGAATTCTCAGTCTACATTCTGTTTGCTTGCTACTCTAAGAGACCTCTCTGTTCATGTGCTGCTTGCTGACTTGTATGTGCGTGTGCGTGCGTGCATTCATGCATATGTCTCAGTTCTCCAAGAAGTTTTCTCTTTTTTAAAAATAAAAAAAAATTTCTGGATAAATTATGTCCTGCAGAAAACAGGTTCAGTCTTTTATTTTACATATTGATCCAGTCATTTACTCCTGGGTTTTCTTTTGATTATCTTTTTTTTTTTCTTATAAAAATCCTTTTATTGGATATTTTATATATTTACATTGCAAATGTTATCCCCTTCCCCCCTCTCCCATCTTCCCCACCTTTTGCTTCCATGAACATAGCCCCACTCCCAACCACCCACTCCCACCTCAGTGCCCTGGCATTCTTCTACACTGGGGAAATGAGCCTTCAGAGGACCAAAGGCTTCTTCTCCCATTGATGGCAGACAATGCCATCCTCTGCTACATATGTGGCTGGAACCATGGGTCTTTCCACGTGTACTCTTTGGTTGGTGTTTTAGTTCCTGGAAACTCTGGGATGTTTTGTTGATATTGTTCTTCCCATGGGGTTGCAAACCCTTTCTGCTCCTTCAGTCCTTTCTCTAGGTCCACCATGCTCAGTCTGATGGTTAGCTGCAAGCATTCTCATCCGTATCCCATGGCTCTGGCAGGGCCTCTTGCTTTTGATTATCTTATCACTTGAATCAGCATCCCATGGCCCCAGCCCTTTCATTTTTAGGAGATAGCAAGCACACATTTCTTTTTAACATTTTGAAATAATTCAGAGAACTGTCTGACCCTGTTAATAACAGATTAAGCTAGTTGGGTGGGACCCTGCCCTGAAATTACTATTTCCAGCATGCCTGAGCCTAACATTGCTCTGTATACCCAAGAAACAACTCACAGACCAAAAAAAGCTCAAAAAAATAAATAAAATAAAAAAGAAGAGGAAAGGCCAAAAAGTGGAAGCCTCAGTCCTTCTTAGGAAAACAAACAAACAAACAAACAAACAAAAACATTAGGTGTATAGCACCCTGTCAGAATGGGATACACCTAAACCTTAAATCATTAATAACTCAAGAGCTAAGAAGATAGCTTTGTGGCAATTTTTGATAGTTAAAAATCATTATGTTTAATATATTTACACCAAGAAAACTTTGACTATTTCTATGTTACCTTTTGTTTTACATATACTTTATGATCATTATAAATAAGATTTCAATGCATACTATCAAACCTTTAAAAAATCAAATACTGACAAAAATATATTCATATATTTTTATGCTAAAATGCTTTTAATAATCTCTACACATATCTCTGTTTTTTAAAAAAATAAAGTTGTAAGGAAAAAAAATAACAACCACAAAACCAAACCAAACCAAACCAAACCACCACCACCACCACCACCACCACCACCACCAACAACAACAACAACAACAACAACAACAAAAACCCATTGCTCTAGGTTGATCTAAAACGCAGAAATGTATCTGCATTTATGTCTTCCTCTCTTTTTATCTTTCAGACAGGCTGGCTCATAGTGTAGTGACTACCACTGTTCCTTTAGATTCCAGAAGCACCTCATAATTTATATTGCATATTTTTCTTAATTATTGTATTTATTCCAGTCATTGCCCCCCTCCCGGTTTCTCTTCCCACAGTTTCTCATCCTATTTCTCTTCCTCCTTACATCCTACTTATCCACCCCTTTGCTTCCCCTACCCCACCCTGACTTGGAGCCTAAGGTCTCTAGAGGATTTAGTATATCATCTCTCACTGAGGCCAGACCAGGTAGACTTCTGCTACATATGTGCCCAGTGTCCGTGCACCAGTCCGTGTATGCTCCTGGTTGGTGCCTCAGTCTCTGTTCTCCCTGGGGTATGGGTTAGTTGAGACTGCTGGTCTTCCTAGGGGGTCACTCTCTCTTTCAGCTTCTCCAATCCTTTCTCTAACTTCAGTCCTGTCCCCTCTACTCCATATCTGATCCTTTACCCCTCTCTCTTCCCTCTCCCACCGAGGTTCCTCTCACCCTCTGCCTCCCATGATTATTTCCTTCCCCCTTTTAAGTGGGATTGAAGCCTCCTCACATGGGAATTTCTGTTGTTATATCTCTAATAGGCAATAGGTTGCATCCTAGGTATTCTGCACTTTTTGGCTAGTATTTGCTTATTGGTGAGTACATACTATGCATATCCTTTAGAGTCTGAGTTACATCACTCAGGATGATATTTCCTAGTTCTATCTATTTGTTTTCAATAGATGCATCGTATTCCGTTATGTAAATGAACCACATTTTCTGCATCCATTTTTCCACTGAGAGACATCTTCTGACTATTAAAAATAAGGATGCTATGAATGTAGTAGAGCATGTGTCCTTGTTGTATGGTGGGGCATCTTTTCGATCTACTACTAAGAGTCGTATAGCTGGGTCTTCAGGTAGAATTATTTCCAATTTTTCTGAGGAACCACCAGATTTATTTCCAGAGGGACGGTACTAGTTTGCATTCCCACCAACAGTTTCTCTTTCTACATATCATTACCAGCATATGCTGTCATTTGAGTTTTTGATCTTAGCCATTCTGATTGGTCTGAGGTGGAATTTCAGGGTTGTTTTGATTTACATTTCTTGATGACTAAGGACTTTGAACATTTCTTTAAGTGCTTCTTTTCAGCCATTCTAGATTTCACTGTTGTGAATTCTCTATTTCATACTGTACCCTGTTTTAAAATAGATTTATTTGGGGTTTTGGAGGTTAACTTCTTGAGTTCTTTATATATTACTAGCCATTCTAGGTGATGTAGGGCTAGTGAAAATATTTTTGTCCCAATCTGTAGGTTGTTGATTTGTCCTATTGAATATGTTCTTTCCTTACAGAAGCTTGTCAGTTTTGTGATGTCTCATTTATCAATTGCTGTTCCTTGAGCCTGAGCTGCCATTGGTGTTCTGTTCAGGAAATTTTTCCCATGCCAATGAGTTCAAGGCTCTTTCCTACTTTCTCTTCTATTAGATTTAGTGTATCTGGTTTTCTATTTTGGTCCTTGATTGACTTGGAGTTGATCTTTGTGCAAGGTGATAACTATGGTGCTATTTTCATTCTTCTACATAAAAACTGCCAATAAACGAGTACCACTTATTAGAGATGCTTTCATTTTTCCACTGTACATTTTTGGCTTCTTTGTCAAAGATCAAGGGTCCATAGGTATATGCTTGTGAGTCATCTACCTGTCTGCCTCTGTACCAGTACCATACAGTTTTATTTTATTTTATATATTTTTTTTACTATTGCTATGTATTACAGCTCCAGGTCAGGAATGGTGTTTCCCCCAGAAATTCTTTTACTGTTAAGAATTGTTTTGGCTATCTTGGGGGTTATTTTTTTCATACAAAGTTGAGCATTGCTCTTTCTATGTCTGTGAAGAATTGTGCTGGAATTTTGATGGGGATTGCATTGAATTTGAATATCAAAAACTCACATGACAGCAGATGCTGGTGAGGATGCAGAGAATGAAGAACACTCCTCCACTGTTTGTGGAATTGTAAGCTGGTACAACAACTCTGAAATCAGTCTGGTGGTTTCTCAGAAAATTGGAAATAATTCTACCCGAGGATCCAACTATACTATTCTTGGGAGTATATTCAAAAGATGCCCCACCATACCACAAGGACACATGCTCTACTACATTCATAGAATCCTTAGTTTTAATAGCCAGAAGATGTCTTTCAATGGAAGAATGGATACAGAAAATGTAGTTCATTTACATAATGGAATACTCAGAAAATTGGACATAGTACTACCTGAAGATTCAGTTATTCCACTTCTGGGCATATACCCCAAAGATGCTCTAATATATAATAAAAACACATGCTTCATCATGTTCATAGTAGCCTCATTTATAATAGCCAGAATCTGGAAAGAACCCAGATGTCCTTCAACAGAGGAATGGATACAGAAAGTGTGGTACATTTACACAATGGAGTACTACTCAGCTATTAGAAACAATGAGTTTATGAAATTTGTAGGCAAATGGTTGGAACTAGAGACTATCATCCTGAGTGTGGTAACCCAGTTACAAAAGAACACACATAGTATGCACTCACTGATAATTGGATACTAGCCCCAGAATGCTCTGAATACCCAAGAAACAACTCACAGGCCTTATGAAGCTCAAAAATCTGGAGGCCTTAGTCCTTCTTAGAAAAAAAAATGAAAAAATTATGTATTTATCATATATTTTTATGTAACAAATTTTGAGTTATAATAATATTTTATAAAATAAATAATTTTTTAAAAATGGGAAAAAAACAGTTTGTCATAGCCCTAGGAGAAAATGTGAGACATATTTTTAAAGATTATAACTTTGAACCTAAAAATTGAGTCACCTTTTAGAAATTAAAGGCTTGTAATTCCTATAGACATCTATTTGAATTTACATGTTAAACTTTATAAACAGAAAGTGTGATCTTTATGTTAAATTTATAGAAACTTAAGTATTCCCATAATCACTGAAGGACAACCTTTATTTATTACCTAGAACAATTGTATAACTTGTTGTTAGAAATTTTAGTATTGAGATATTTGCTACATGGGTTGTTGTGTTGGGTCCTAAGTTACATGTGGGGAAGAGTAATTTCAAATAAAATTAATTTGAAAAAAAATAAAAATGGAAGAAAAATTTTTTTTGGCAGAGTGAGGGGCATTGGTATTAAATAAGAGAAGATAATGGGGAGATAGTGATCAAAGTTCTATGTGTGTATGTGTGTGTGTGAAAGGATAAGAATACATAGCTCTTTCCAGGAAATGTACTATACATAGAAGGGAAGACAGGTCTTTAGTTGGTGGGGGAATTTGTGTCAACTTCACATAGTTTTCCAATAAAAATGTGATGTTTATTTGCAATGCTATTGATGAAAGTGATCTATCAGAGGAGAAAAAGAGAGAATTTTTGGCAGAATGCCTTTGATGAGCTGGGGGTGAATGAAACCTGAGGCAAGGCTGAGGGTGGGCATCAGCATTGGAATTCAGACTATATGTATACCCTCATAACTAACTAGTCTGTAACAATGGAGGTAAACCTGAATATTACCTTCTGCTTACTCTGCAATTCACAAGCTCCTTTGAAGTTAGAAATAATTCACAGGGAAGGAAAGTGAATGTCAGTGTGCAGTTTGATGGACTGTTGCACAAATAAGACAGTGCAGCTATTGTATTGGTCAGACAGTAAAACATCATAGGTCTCCCAGACCTTTCCCATTTCCCATTATTTTCTGTAGGCATGTTTTCTCCTCTAGAGTAACCACATCTTCAATTATAAGGCTGCTATTTAGATTTGAATTTCAGTAAAATTTCTACATATAATGTTTTTCATTCTGTTAACATTGCTCATAGAATTCTCTTACTTTGCTGCACATGGCTATATTATAATTGCTTTCTATTTCTATAGAGAATTCCACTATAAGAGTATGTAATTTAATCTTCCATTTTGCAGCTGACAGGCAGTTGAATTGTTTCCAGTTCTGAGTTCTTAGTCTTCCATAAACTTTATTGTAAGAGTGTAGGGAGCCTTTTATGTTGAATGCATTTCTAGGAATTGATTTCTGGGTCAACAGGTGTGCCATATTCAATTCTGAGATAGAAAGTCAATTCTTAACATTTATTTCTACTATATGAGATTCCTTTTGTAGTATGCAGATGTTCCTATCTTTCCAAAGATACTATATTTTTTTCTCAATTTCAAACTTTCTAGTGAGTATAAATTTTGTTTTTCTAGTAAACAAGTAAGTTGAATATTCAGAGCCATCCTGTATAGCCTCTCAAATTTTTTTGCCGTTTTTCAGTTAGGTTTTATACTTCCTATCAAAATGTGTTATTTACATATTCTAGTTATGAGCCCTTGGATGGTTGTATATGGTACCTACATTCTCTTGTAATGGGAGAATAGGACACAGAATAAAATATTAAAGACCTCCCATAAAGACTTTGTACTTTTGGTATGAAAAGAACCAATTAGAAAACAAGAAAGCCAACCCGTTAGTCCCAATGTTCAATAAATGCAAACGGAGCCACTGGCACAAGCCTGCAGGTATTCTAGTGTCTGAAGATAAGCCATATGTGGTAGTTTGAATATGCTTGGCCCAAGGAGTGCAACTATTAGGAGATATGACATTGTTGGAATAGGTGTGGTCTTGTTGGAAGAAGGTTGTCACTGTAGAAATGGAGCTGCTACACCCAGAGTGGAAAGAGATAATCTGCTCTTTACTGCCTTTGTTTCAAAATATAGGACTTTTGGCTCCTTCAGATCCACATCTGCATGGATGTTGCCACACTCTTGCCTTTATGATAATGGACTAGACTTCAGAACCTGTAAGCCTGTCCTAATTAAATGTTGCCCCTTATAAGAGTTTCTTTGTTCATGGTGTCTCTTTACAGCAATGAAGCCCTAACTAACACACCATGCTTAATTATAATACTAAAATGCAGAACTTAAGAAGCTAATGTCAGAACATAATGTCTGAAATTGTGTATAGTACACATGTGTCTGTTCACAGCAATGAAACACCAATACAGAAGTTTGCACCAGCGACTGGGTTATTAATGTGATAGGCCTGATCATGCTTTTGTTTAGATGAATGTATAATTGGGCATTTTGGATTTGGGAGGCAGTGGGATGCTTTAAGTTTGGGCTTAATGAACCATTCCTGTAGAAATATGGAAGATGGTCATGCTGGAGGTTATATAAAATGTGAATGACTGCTGTTTCAAGAGGCTTTAGAGAAGAAGTTTAGTATATATTCTGGAGACTGCTCATATAATGCTTTGGTGAAGAATATGGCTTCTTTTGTCCCTTGGGAAGAGTCTTGATTAGGCTAAGGTGAAGATAGTCAGATTAGTTGCATTGTCAAAGGAAGTCCCAAAAAGCCCAGCATGAACTTTGTCTTCTGGTTTACTATCATGAATAATGCTCTGATAAGGTTTAGTAAGCTTTGAAAGGAAAAATATCAAAAAAAATGTTTGTTTGAAAGAATAAAGGTGCACCAAGAAGTTGAATGGAGTGAATCCCATAATCAAGGAGATAAATGGATTAAGAAAATGTGACTTGGGACAAGATCCTACCCAGCTAAGCTTATTATTTATGTCTGCAGTGGAACAAGGAATAGTTATGCCATATTAAGTATTATTACCTGGTTATTAATTCCATTTGGACTTTTCATCTTGAATGAACTACAGTCAAGAAATAGAGGGCACAGGATTTTGATGTAGATCTTGAGGATGGTGGCCATGAAAAGCTTAAGCTCAGGTGGTACAAGTCCTTTAATCCCAGCATTCAGGAGACAGAGCCATGCAGGTCAACCTCAAGGTCAATCTACAGAAAAAAGTTCCAGAACAGTCAAGCTTAGGCTGAAGGAGTTGGAAAACAGAAAGCTGGTGAGAATGTAAAAGAACAAGTTGGGGCCATGTTCCAACTCCAGCAAGCTTCAGAACTTGGTCATTTTGGCAATATGGCTCTGGCTTTAGAATCAAGAGTAGAAGTAGAGTAGTGGAGTAATTAGTGCTGGTTAGCTGAAGCTAAGAATTTAGCAGTGATTAAGAAGAGACCAGCATTGCTAAGGTGAAATATTCTGGGAAGTGTTTTCTGAGATCACAAAGCAGCTGTGTTAAAGAGGTAACCAAGGTTGTACCCTGAACTGTTACACTTGGTAATGGTAATAAGAATTACCCAGATGATAATGGCTCTGAAGGCATTAAGGGGTGATGGAGAGCGGCCGACGCTTGGGTCTGTGAGAGGCCAGGGATGGCCAACGGTGAAAATACAGCTTCAGTTGCAGTTTATGGCCTAGAACTAAAGGGGTCATGCAAAGAAGTTGAGGCTTGGTACCATTAAGAGAGCCTATGTGAGGCTAATGGTGAAGCCTAATTGCAGCAGACGCCTCCAGAGAATTGGAGATGCCAGCACCATGGGATGATCACCAAGAACAGCAGCAGCAGCAGAGAAGCGGAGTCTACCAGAGCCTGGAGTGCTACAGAGAGCAAAGCTGGATGTGACCCAACCCACGTGTGGATCCCAGACACTGGAACAAGAGGCTGTAATGTTGAAATCACGTTGGACACCCCAAGATGTTTGAGGTGTCGGACCCATGGAATACCTGTTGAGGAAAGCTGCTATCAGGAAGTAGAGCAACTCAGGAAAAAAAGAATTGTACTGCAGTCAACAAAACAGAAAGGAATTGGAGATATAAAGAACACTTTGACATCAAGCATGGAGATACAGATTTTGAAGATTGCCTGGTTGTTTTTTTTTTTTTTTTTTTTTTTTGACTTTTTTGATTCAGTATTTCCTCACTATGCCATTTTGGAATAGTAATGTATAGCAAATAATGTGGGAGGTATGTAATCTGCTTTTTGATATTGATTTTATAGGGATGACAGTTAAAAGATTTGGACCTTTAAATATTGATGAAACTGTGATAGACTATGGGGATTTTTGAAGTTGAACAAAATTTATTTTGCATTTATGCCAGGGCTAGGTATGGCTTCCAATAGACTCATGTCTTTGAACAAGCATTTTGGGGCCAGGGAGTGGAATGTGGCTGTTTGAATATGCTTAGCCCAGAGAGTGGCACTATTAGGAGGTGTGGTCTTGTTGGGATAGGTGTGGCCTTGATGGAGAAAGTGTGTCACTGTAGATGTGGGCTTTGAAGCTCAATTTGGGAAAGACAGTCTGCTCTTGGCTGCCTTTGCGTCAAAATGTAGAACTTTTGGTTCCTCCAATCCCACATCTACCTGGAGGCTGCCATGCTCCTGCCTCATGATAATGGACTGAAGCTCAGAACCTATAAGCCAGCCCCAGTGAAATGTTGTTCCTTATAAGAGTTGCCTTGATAACGGTGTCAGCAATAAACCCCTAACATACCAGGTCTAATTATGATACTAAAATGCAGACCCCTCTGTGAAAACTTAAGAAGCTAGTGTCAGAACATAATATGTGAAATTGTGTATAGCACACATGTAGAGAGAGCACAAGCAGAAAGTTCTGTTCTTTACAAATGACCTGAAAAGTTCTCACTATGTGATACAAAAACTCAGCTCTTATATAGCATTGCTGTTAGAGTTATGTACTTTGCTTTTGCTTTGGTTTGCTTCTCATCTTGGAAGTGTATATATATATATATATATATATATATATATATATATATATATATATATATATATATATATATATAATTTTAGTAAAATGTCTCTGCTTTTGCTATAATTGTGTAGCCCTGGTCTAAACCTTATATGGGAACTAAGAACATAGTGTCCCTTTGGAGGGACCCTCTGAACTCTTATGTTCAATGATTCTGTTTCTACAGTCTGGCATTCACCTCTAAAATCTGTTAATGGTTCTTCTGAGGAAGTGAGTTTTTGAATTTTAATAAAATCCTTCCTTTAAAAAATCAATTTCTTCTAGTATACAGCATTTTTATATACTGTGAGAAAAATCTTCCCAATTATCACTAGAGATGCTTATCTCCTGAAAGTTGTACTAAGGATTGCTCAGTTTGATCCATAATTGACCTATAATTGAGCATGATGTAAGAAGGGGTCAAAGTGAACTTTTTTCATATGAAAATTCTGTTTTCTTAGCATCACTTATGAAAAGTGATACATCCCAGATGTCTAAAGCATCCTATTGGTCCTAAAATGAACATCCATATATTATTGAACAGATTTCATGGCATTCTACTTTGTCTGATCATTCATTTTCTCATCAATAATAGCATGTCTTAATTAATTAATGTTACATCATAGTCTTTAACTATAGGAGAATAATCATTTGTTCCCTTCTATCTTGGCTATAGCATCATATGTTTAGATGATAATGTCTGTGCTTGCCTTTTGCTGTTGTTATAAAACACTGACCGAAAGCAACTTGAGGAGAAAAGGGTTTATTGGAGCTTACAAATAGTATGTTCATTGTAGGCAAGGCAAAAATCAAGGCAAGAATCTGGCTGCAGGAACTGGAGCAGTGACCATGGAGGTCACTCCATGCTGCACACTGGCTCACTGCCTCTCACTTGCTTAGTTGCATGTGTTTAAAAATTAATTAATTAATTAATTAATTAATTAGAAAATAGATTCCTCCACCCCCGCTGGCTTTATACTTCATGATAAAAGGGGACAATGGAACCATTATCTATGAACCTAAATAAGCTTTTAATTTTACTTTCAGTTACCACATACATATTGAAAATCACTTCTTGAGTGAGCTGGTTTCAAAAATTATCTCAAATGAAGGCTGCCTTGGTACATTTCGTCTGGAATATTCTCCTTGTAGATTTCCAACCGTTACTTAAATTTGATTCATTAAAATATTCTCTGAAGTCCAAGATTCTAAACAGCCTCTGTAGATATGATAAAGTTAGAAAATCATGCCTGTCAGCAAAAAATAAAATATGAACAAGTTAGTTTGAATTATGCTAAACGCTGCACTGACAAGCTTCTGTGAGGTTTCTTCTCATCTTCATAAAAATATTTACTGCTTCAGATAGACACAGTAAATGTGAGTAGAGGAGAAAGAATCCTGGAGTTTTTTAACATCACCCTTCAAAAAACAATAGACTGTTACATTTAATAGTGAAAGACTATTTGCCATACAATTCCAATTGCTACTTTACTTTGTTTTTTCTTTGTCTTGAAAATGGACTTTCCCCCCTAGGTAATATATCCTGATTATGGTTTCTTTTCCCTATACTACTCCCAGGTCCTTCCCATCTTCCCACTCATCCAGATTTACACCCTGTCTGTCTCTCATTAGGAAACAAACAGGCTTCTAACATTTACTAGTGAAATAAAATATAAGACAAAGTATATGAAAATTGGACAAAAAACAAACAAAAGAAAGAGTTCAAGGAAACTCAAAAGAGTCCAAGACCCACTGTTCACATACTCAGGGGTCTTTGAACATCACTAAACCAGAAGCCATAAGTATATACAGAGGACTTGGTGCTGACTTGTGCAGGCCCTTTGAACCTACCTTGGTTTCTGGGAGTTTATCTGAATTTAGCTCATGTTGATTTAACAGGCCTTGCTCTCTTGTTGCCCTCCATCCTCTCTGGCTTCGATATTTTTTTCATCTCCTCTTCCCCAGGGTTCCCTAAACCCTGAGGGAAGGGATTTGAAGGAGACTATTGGTTTTTACTGCTCAATGTCCCAAGGTATCTTACACTCTGTATATTGTCTATCTGGCTATGGGTCTCTTCATTTGTCTCCATCTGCTGTAGAAGGATGCTTCTTTGATGACAGGTGAATAAAGTGTAGCAGGATATCCTTAGGAGTCCTCATAGTTGTTTTATGAATGGTGGTGTGTGCTTTTACCTTAGACCCCTGGGCTATCTAGTTTCAGGCTTTTGGTACCTGTAGGGTTACATCTTATGGAATAAGACTTAGATCCCATTGAAAAAGAGTTTGATTAATCCCATAATGTTTTTGTCACTATTGTACCAGTATTTCTTACAGCTGGTGACGGTTGTAGGTCACAGGGTTTGTTGTGATAATGATGGCTGTATCTCCCTGCTGGTAGTGTGCAGTCTACTTATCAATATAAAATCTGTAATGGTAAAGCTCCTAGTTGGACACAACCCTAATCTCTCAAATTTTAACGATGTAAGTGCTGTCTTCAGCAATAGGGCCTTATTGTGGAGAGCAACTGGTAGCCATAGAAGTAAGATGTGGTGTTTGTGTGGCTATATTGAACCCTTTTGGCCAATTATTTAACAAAATGCAACACATTCCTGGTACTAGGCATTTTGCTTGATGGCTCAAAATGTTTAGCTGGGAAATTGTCTCCCCTATCATTTGGTGACACCATTTAGATTTTTTACACACACACACACACACACACACACACACACACACACACACACACACCGTCAGTAGTAGTTTTCCATTGGTGAAAACTTATGAAGCTCACGACAGACTCTTAGTTAAAGGTTTTCTTCTCATCGTGGTTTATGGATCTTTAATTTCACGATGTGCTAAAACTTATTAAATGCCTTTATCTTACTTTTGGAAGATCCAAGTTATATTTACCTTTTTATCCAATTTATGTATTGAATTATTTAAATGTATTTTATATGTAATATATACGATGCATATGTATGCGTACATTCTATATACATGTACATAAACATACACACATTCATACTTGTTTGAAGGGAACTCACAGCAGACATGTGGACAACAGTTTATTCAGCACATCATAAATCTCTTCTTTCTTGATGACTAACACTGTTATCAGTGACATCAGGGTTGACTTTAGCATCTTTATGAAAAGATTTCAAAACCAGCCTTAGAAGAAAGCTCCAGAACAATTTTTTTTTTTTATTAGAAAAAACAAGGAGGGCAAGTGACAATTCTTTTTAGCTGCCAGGAGGGAGGTAGGAAAGAGGAAGGGAGAAAGCTATTCCTTTTCATCTTGGGTCCAAGAAAGTGGGCATGTTCAGCACTGGAACTCAGCGTGCAGCTGTGTGAGAATAAGAGTGGCAGGGAAAGCAGGACTTTGGGGGTGGGATTAAAAAATGAGATATGCAGAAAGAAAATTAAAAAAACTTTGCTTTTAGAATGAGAACTAGAGGTGCAACCTGCCTTTATACCACTTACTCTGCTGTTTTCCATCTCCACAGTATTGATCAGTCTTCCCATTATTGAAAGGAATCTCATCCAGGAAAGAATTATTCCTCCCACCTTCTTAACATGTCTTCAACTGAATCTGCTTTTCTGTGGGGCAATGTGCTAGCTAGTAGATTGGCAGGGTTATCTGGATTAACACTTGAGGTAGAAGACATTTTAGTCTTTGGAGCAGACCAGAATGTCATATTTCCACCCAGAATCACATTCTATTTGTTTGATCAGGAAGATGTAGCTTTACCCAATGCTCCTCATCAGAGTCTTGAAACTGCCAACTTTTTACATGGTGATTTAAATCTTAAGGGGAGGCCGAGATGCTTCCTTGTTTTAGAATTACCAGGGAACTGGAAGGTGAGGCCCAAAACTAGTCACTAGGGACAGGTCTATTTCCAATGGCCTCTAAGGTTACTTAATATAGCAATACAAAGAAAAAGACAACAAAATATAAATTTGATACACTCAAATATTGAACTACTTTTACATTAGTGGAATAAACTCTTCTTGGTTAAGATTATATTATCCTGTTTTTATTGGATCACAGGCTCTCCAGCTGATATTGATGCCAAATCCATGGCTTTCATCTTAAAGGAATTAAGAGATTCCAGCACCATTTTTTTGTGGCTATGACTCAGGAACACAGACTTAGATTACCCCCAAATTATGCTTTAATCTTCTAACAGTTTCATGAAATTTTATAGTTTTACAGAACAAAGAAGTAAGGCAATGTATTGTGGGTATATGAAAGAGGCAGACACAGTGTGATATGGGGGGAGTTTTTCTGTAGGCTCTAGATGCTATTTGGTGGAGAGACAGAGAGAGAGAGAGAGAGAGAGAGAGAGAGAGAGAGAGAGAGAGAGAGAGGGAGGGAGGGAGGGAGGGAGGGAGGGAGGGAGGGAGGGAGGGGGGAGGGAGGGAGGGAGGGAGGGAGAGAGAAAGAGAGAGAGAGAGAGAGAGAGAGAGAGAGAGAGAGAGAGAGAGAGAGAGAGAGAGAGAGAGAGAGAGAGAGAGAGTCATGTGGAAGTTCTTAAGACTTCCCTTGTGACTTGACATCCCCAAATGCCTCCTTTTTTTTCTAGAGGAATAGGGCTCTCATGTTTCCTCCCCATCCTTAAACAACACTTTTCCAGGCTTCGTGGCTGAGCAAGATTTTAATCTTTAACCATTAAAATGACTTTATTATACCATTCCAGTTATCTTGTAAGATCTCAAAGTTGGCTAGTAAAATTATTCATCCCTCTTGCTTCTGAAAATGTCTTCAAAGTGATCATGGTCCTTTGATTCCCCAGACCATCCAGTCTATTGCTAAACCTCTGGGAATTATACTCTGTCTTTATTCCTCATGGAGGCCCCAGTGCTCTGTAAAGGTGAAACATACCAATCAGATCAAAGCTTCACTAGAAACCTCATCTTACTTAGAGGGAAATGCTACAAAAAGCCTCAATTAAGGTCCACAATGTTTTTATTCATCTTCCAGCCTAGACTATTCTGAAGTGCCTTGTTGGCACCCTTTTCTATATTCAGCATTGTCGCTAGATCATGAAGCCCTTCTTTAGGTAACTTGCTTTTAGATGCAATAAAGTACAATAGGGTGCTCAGGAATACAGCTCACAAAGGTAGTCTAATCTACTAAAAAAAACCAAGATGAACCTTTTTTCAATCTAATGGGTTTTTTGAGAAACCTTAAAAATGGGCTTTTACATTTTTCTAGAACATTGGAGTTCATAGAAGTTGCTAGATGAATTAATCATTCCCAGGTTAAATCGTGGAAAGGTGACCCTCCAGAAGAAACATCTTGGAGAAAGTCTACATATGAGTTGCCTAAGAAATCCTGTTCAAATGGACAGATAAATAAAATTTTTACTCTCTGTTTCTGCCTCATGTATGTCTTTGGTCCTAGTAAGGATTTTGCTTCTGTGTTCCTAGACCCAAGAGGAGATCTCTAGGCCACCTGGCTAATTCACCTTCCTTTGTTACAATAAAACTCAAGTGTTTTCCATAGTATGGTCATTAACTTCCATTTTATTTTATTTATAAGACCCGATTCTTTGGCATATCATAACTCTTAGAAAAATATACTTAAATGTTTAAAATGCACATGCCAGGGAAATTTTCTTCTTGATTCTGAAGTCTATATGATGAGAAAATCAATCGTGCAAAGCCATGTGGCTTTAGACATCTCCTCAGCCAGGTAGTGGGCATTTATGTTGTCATCAAATTAGACCCTTTGTGTTCATTCCTAATAATTCTGCTATTGTCCCATCTGCTTTGCCTGAGCTACAAAATCAGCTTCAAAGCATGCCAGACATTACTTTCCTTTTAAGAATTTTTTCTTCAGATCTCTGTAGATTTTCATGATGGAAATGAGCTATATCTATTATAATCATATTACAAATATTTTTGATAAGTTTTGCAGATGGTCATGTTATAAATGTTTTCTTCTCAGAATTAATTTTGCCTAAAAAAATCCAAAGCATAGTTATTTAGTCAGTATTGTAAATTACTAGTATGTTGGGGTTTAATGTATTGTCCAATTTGTATTAGTTCATTTTTTTTGGAGTGACCAAATTTAAAAGTGTTTATACTATTTTAGACGTCTCACTGCTTTTCAAAACTCCAAGGACCAGTGTGTCTCCCGACAATCCAGGCAATATCTTAACTATAACACCCTTTAAAATGGGAAAGAAAATGGAATACTTTCAATATACAATAATACAAAATACACATTTCAGTTGAAAGGGGGGAAGATGGGATTATAGCAAGGAAGAAGCCCAGCAAGGCAATTCCCATACTTTTTATCTTAATGTTCATTATCTGGGGCTTTAGTTTCAGAGGGGTTTGCTGCCTGGGGGAACACTCTCATAGAGGTATAGGGGGATTCCAGAGGGGATAACATTTAAAATGTAAGTAAAGAAAATAGACAAAAAAAGAGACCTCTCTGTACATCCAGCCTGCCTCCACCAAGCTAAGGACTATCATTGCTGAGACAAGCCAGAGCTCACCTTTCCTCAACCTTGGACTAGATACTGTCCACAGTCTGCAGGCGCATGGCTCTTTTCTCTGCTTTTTTTTTTTTTTGTGACTTCTGCAGTGCCTGGATGTCCAAGAGTCAGAGAAGCTCATGGCTCTGACCTTGATGCAGGCCTGAGGACCCAGAACCATTCTGGCTTTCCTACATCTCAGACTGTGTTTCCACCCCCTGAACGGTGTCTTGCCATTTACCTACAGCCAAACACATGGGGGTGTAGGATAAACACAGTCAAACTCCCTGTGTTCTGCCTCCCCAAAAGGCCATGCCAAGTGGAGGTCCAATGTGGACCCATGAGTACCACATGGATAATGCTGCCATATTGAACTGCTCTCTTGAATGGAACCTTGTACACTTGAATTATGTCTGTTGTAGCTTTTGTTTTTTTTGGTAGCAGAAAACGTTTCATTTTACAAGTTAGAAACCTACCTGGGTAGAGTCTTGCCCTATGGGTACCTTTCCCAAGTGTCTAGTGCAGATTAGCTGGCCTGTTCTTAATAGCAACAAGCTCCTTAACAATCATAGTTTTTGTTCCAATATCTCTGAGTGTGTGCGTGTAACATAAGCTTTCAATGTTCTTTTTCTCTCTAAATCACACATTACCATTTCTCTTCGCACCTTTGTACTTTTCCATTGTAGATCCTTTTAACAGTTATTTTTCAATAACCATGCCTCAGATTCAATGTTAGGTTTTTATGAAAGTTCCTCTGCCAAAAACTTGGTTCATTTCTTTTTAATTTAACTTCAGACACAAGTAGAAAACAGTCAGATACTTTATCAAAGTATCAAAAGAATGATATCCATCATGGTTGCTGTTATTTTGATCCCTGATATTTCTTGAGCCAGGCCCCTATCATCAATTTTACTCTCAGCACAACTGTTTCCGGGTTTCCATCAGAACTCCCTACCAAACTCTGGTTACAGCATTCAACCTCTAGAGTTTCAAAGTCTTTATCATTCGTTCAGAAAACAGCCTACTCAGATTCTTTCCCACGGGAGTCTCTCTCTGTGGTAATTTCAGTTTTAATGACCTCCTTACTGTGATAAACAGCAAAGACAAAAAACAAAAACAAAACAAACCCACTCCCAAAACAACAAACAAATGACCAAAAAAAAAAAAAAAAAAAAAAACAAACAAACCCCAAAAAGCCAAAACCCAACTGAAATGGCTTAGAGTTTAGTTTAGCTTACAGCAGGCACAGTTCCGAAGTTTTCTTCTGTATCATTTACAATTCTTCACAATCTTGTTATTTATATTTTGCTTTCAAGAAGATTTTATTCTCACTCCTGGCTTATCATGGACTTACCCATTTTTTTCCCACTGGAAATAAATTACTGCTTATATTTTCTTGTCTGTTAAGAAGCAAAAATCATTAGTATAAGGTATAGAGAGCTGTAGGAAGTTTGAGGAGCACATAGCCAGTATAAAAGAGCCAGCCATCACAGTGAGACAGTAAATGGACCCATTGATTACAGTACCACAGTACAGTACCATAGCCCCATATTGTATTTCATTGGGTATTAAAGTGGGCACATTTAGTGTTTATATCCATCAATTCCAAATGGTGTCAGCTAGTCTGGTTGGACTCTCCATTAAGTGTGTGATTTGGTTATATAAGAGCAAAAGGTAGAAATTGACTTTATCCAACCTTGTGGCTTTGTCAAAAACCAAAAGACTGTGAAGAGCAAAGGGCTTGGGTAACTATACCAGGGGTATTTAAAATAATTTGTCTATGGACTGTCATTCAGATAAGGAAAGAAGATAAGAGATAATGCAGTTGAGACAGTAAAAACTGATTGAATTAATGGATTGAAAGTCCTAATAGGCATTGTTGAAATCCAGTGCTAGAGCAAGTGAGCTGGAAGGAAGCAGAGCTCAGAGAAGGGGCTTCATGGAACTGACAATACACAGTAGCTGGTTATTGTTGAAGACACGCTCCATGGAAAGAAGCCATAGTGCTAAGAGAAAGGGCAGAATGAAAGAAAAGAAAGTTTAAGCATTAGAATGTCAGAGGAATTACCTGTATAAATACCAAGACTTAAGTGACAACTTGTTTGGAAAAGATAGGGAGTCATGAGATGCATGAAGAAGCCTGGGAGCTGTGAGAAAACAAGACATAGTAGAAGATATGATCCCATGGGGTCTTAATCAGGAGTGGCTGGCCTGAGAACACCAGTAAGGATAAGGTGGACGGCCACTCCATGGCCAGTGGGTTTTACATATAAGTGTTAAACGGGTTGAAGAAAACATACTCCAAAGAAACTAATCAGATTTCAGTGAACCATAAAAAATACATTCTTTATATAGATAGGACTATATATGACAAATTTGATGTGTGCATTTGTGTGTGATGGGCCTCATATTTCAATGGACATTATTACTAATGTAACAGGAAAGAGAGTTAAATGGTTTACTCTGTTTTTTATTAATGCCAACAGCAGTAACATTTATGGAATGGTGACTTTCTGCTTTCTTAATTAAAAATGTCAATGACATCATCAAGGCCTTTTATTTCCTTTTCAAAAATATTCTACCTAGCTCAGCAGTTTAGATTGTTTTCTTATACCCACTGTCTTATTCCACAACAGCAGTAGCAACCATACCCAGGTCATCTCAGAGTGTAAAGAAATATTTCCTCACATAGACCATTGACAGTGAGAACTCAGTGATCTCCCCTTATGTCTTGCTGTTTAACATTTCATTATATCCATAGGTAACATAATGAGGCCATCATGACTGATCCAAGTGAAGCCAACCTCCAGGGCTGCTGCCTGGACAAACCCACATGTTCAGCATAATCAAGGGTATGCTAGTAGGAAGGAAAACAAAAACCCTATAATTTAGCTGTCAGAGGGTACTCTTCTTTATGCTCTTTCCATCAAGTAAGTTGTTAATTGCTTACATTGCTTTTGACAATGCCTATCTCCTGGCTCAAGGCTGACTATCATTTATTATTTTTGGCTTATACCTATAAGCATTTCACCATTTCAGCCAGCCTTGTGCTTTCTCGATCATCACTCATGAATTTATGCTTTTTACATTCTTTCTTTTAAATTCACTGAGGTGTTTTGCTGTGTCTTCTTTAAACTCCCCGAATTATTTGATGATGTTTATGATTTTTTCTTTTATTCTGTACTCTGGGATTCATCTATATTATTTTTATTGGTAAATTTTTGTATGGAATGAGTGGGTTTACAGAGAGTGATATTGGTTTGATATTTTATAATCTTGATTTTTTTCAGTGGGATCTGAGCATCTAAACTTCTTTTGTTTGGTCTTATCTGATATGGGCATAGATTGCTCAGGAAGAAATGAGGATGGATAGATGGGTTGAACCCATAGAATGATACTGCTTGGTTCAAGTTAGTTCCGGTGGTCACAAGGGCTTGAGATGATATGTGCATCCTGGTCCAAGTCTGGAATTTAGGGGTGGAGGCATGGGGGTTAGGTGAATTCAATAAGATTGGCCCTGGGAAATAATGTTCAGGGTCTTTCTTACTGGGTGGAGAGATTGAATGTGGTATAGGCAGGCTGGGAGAGTAGTTCTGGGGTAGGCAGAATGGAAGCCTTGAGTTTCGTTGTACCTCAGCTAAGGTTGGCCAAACTTGTCCAGTGCACTGAATGTGGGATTGGGCTTCATCTTGTGGGTTTGGAATCATGTAGAAGGGGAAGTATTAAGCAGACTCATCCAGCTAGACCTTGGAGAAAGATGTGTTTAAAATTGTTTTGATAATATATTTTAAAGTAAGATTTGTGAGGTCTAAATTTAAAATGTTTAGTCATTTCTCTGTGTGAACCTTTGTATAAGAGGTTCTCTATACAAAAGAATGAGGGCATAGAATACTTAATTTTTCCACATGCTTAATAACCAAATCATAAGCATTACAGTGACAAACATTAGATAGATACCATCTAGGTAATTTGAATGGTTTCTTGAACTATTAGGCATAGCACCTTGTAATTGTATCAAATAAAAACTTATTTTCCTTTCTCTCAGTGTTTACAGAATACACCCAGAATTGACTTGACAAGGTATCTAAAAGTGTGTCATTATTTACTCATGAATCCCTCAGTTCTGTGTGAACATTTGACAAAAATGGCATTAAAAATAGCGTTATGAGTAGGAACTGTCTTTCTATACTTGTTATCATTAATAGAGACCCAAACATAACAAATGTTATGGCAACAAATGAAGTAAGTAAGTAGGCTGTGGTATAGAGAGGTAATAGAAAAAAAACTGCTTCTGTGTTGGTTGTTGCCCCACTATGATGTACAGAGACCACTGGTGAAAACAGACAGAGATAAAACTGGAATCCACCCTGAATTCCCAAGTGACATCTTGAATTTGAAGTGAAGAAGCTCCCAGAGAGTTGTGATCCATTTGCCTTTTGTGTAAGGAAAGGAGGATTAGTAAGCATCTCATTTTTCAGGTGAGCAAGAGCAGAAGAACATCCTTATTTTCATGAAGTGACACCATCCACATCACTTGTCTAAAGGAGTGGTGGTATCTTTGCCATCTCAAATCTAGAAAGTCATATTTAACACAGACAGGACCATGAGCAAGAGGTGCTTGTTTGAGAATTGTGAATTGCTTTGGGAGTGTCGAAGTGCTAAGAATTCACAAGCACTGGAAGCACACACATCATTAAGAGATTAGAACCAGGAAATCATACAAATATTTCAAATGCTACTTGAATAGTTGACTTATAATAGAATATACCATGTATAGGAATGAATTTAATATTTCTAGCACACATTGAATTACTAACCACCTATAATTTCTTCCTCTTGCCTGACCTACTTCATGTTAAACATCTCTCGTTAAGAAAATGAAATGTTTGATTAGCATCAGTGGTGGTCACTGGGCCAGTAAGAGCACATGCAGTGGTTTCAACGGAAGAAATTGGGGACAGAGCTAATAATACTGAAGTACTGAAGGGTGGAATCTAGTTCTGAGTAATGAGGATGTGGTTTATGCAGTCAGCTGGTCTGCCTACCGAGCAGAGTTGACTTTTTTAACATGGAAAAAATAGCATGGAAAGTTTCTGATGCTTCTTTTAATCCAATACTATTTAAACTTGTCTGACTGGCAATTGCTCTTCTCTTTCAAATCATTTCCTGAGGATTTAATCTCTAGATTTTCTTTTGTTCTAGGCAAAAGAGAGAACCTTCTCTCTCTCTTTTTTGATATTTGCATTATTAATTTGTAAACATTTTTCAAACTCTACAGTGTGATTTTTTTCTCTAAGAAAGCATAAGCGCCAGCCATGTTTTTATTGTCATTTTGTCCCAGTGCAGAAGCTAGTCAACCCTTCTTGTGGAGACAATGCTGAGAGGGATGCAGTCACTGATCTGAGCCCCAGGGTCAATGTGTTTTCTTTTGTTTAACCTATTCCACTATGGCTTTGTATTGGTGCACAGTTGATATTCTAGCACCCATGAGGCTGAGGATCTTGAATTTAGACATGTCCTAGATTATAAGAAAAAAATGTTGACCTTCTTGTATAAACCAAGTCAAACTACCAAAGACCTTGCATTGGCCACATCAACTTATGAAGATATATGTGGTATACAGAAGCACACTACAAAAGATTACTCACAAATTCTAAGCAATTTCATCTGTCTGCAAATATTCCTAGTAAATCTGGAGACCTGCTTTAAACAACCCATGTTGACCTCTCTTATCATGGAAAAACATGTTCCTTGATAAGCATGATTACAATTTGCATTGGAAGTAATGAACCAAGAGAATTCACCATTCCTGACCTCAAACTGTATTAGAGATGAGAAGTGATAAAAATTGCATTGTATTGGCACAGAGACAGGTAGGTGGATCAATGGAAGAGAATTGAAGACCCAGAAATGGACCCACATACCTTTGGTCACTTGATCTTTGACAAAGGAGCTAAAACCATTCAATGAAAAAAGATTAGCATCTTCAACAATTGGTTTTGGTTAAACTGGCAGTCAGCATGCAGAAGAATGCAAATCTATCCATTCTTATCTCCTTGTACAAAGCTCAAGTCCAAGTGGATCAAAGACCTCCATATAAAACCAGGTACACTAAAATTAATAGAAGAGAAAGTGGGAAAGAGCTTAGAACATACCAACACAGGGGAAATTTTCCTGAACAGAACACTAATGGTTTATGCTCTATATCAAGAACAGACAAATGGGACCTCATGAAATTGCAAAGTTTCTGTAAGGCAAAAGACACCGTCATTAGGAAAAAATGACACCCAACAGATTGGGAAAGGATCTTTGTCAATCCTTCATTGGATAGAGGGATAATATCCAATATATACAAAGAACTCAAGAAGTTAGACTCCAGAGAACCAAATAATCCTTTTAAAAATCGTGTACAGAGGTAAAAAAGAATTCTCAACTGAGGAATATTGAATGGATGAGAAGCACCTAAAGAAATGTTCAACATCCTTAGTCATCAGGGAAATGCAAATCAAAACCAGACTGAGATTCCACCTCACACTAGTCAGAATGACTAAGATCAAAAACTCAGGTGACAGCAGATGCTAGTGAGGATGTGGAAAAAATGGAACACTTCTCCATTGTTGCTAGGATTGCAAGCTGGTACAACCACTCTGGGAATCAGTTAGGCTGTTCCTCACAAAATTGAATATAGTACTACCTGAGGACCCAGCCATACCATTCCTTAGAATCAACACAAAAGAAGCTCCAGCATATAACAAGGGCACATACTCTACCTTTTTCATATCAGCCTTATTCCCAGAAGATGGGAAGAACCCAGATGTCCTTCAACAGAGGAATAGATACAAAAATTGTGGCATTTACACAATGGAGTATTACCACAGCTATTAAAAACAATGACTTCATAAAGTTCCTGGGCAAATGGATGGAACTAGATGCTATTATACTGAGCGAGGTAAGCTAGTCATCAAAGAACACACATGGTATTAACCCACTAATAAGCAGATACTAGCCCAAAAATCTCTAAATACCCAAGAAACAATTCAAAGACCTTATGAAGCTCAAAAAGAAGGAAAACCAGAATGTGGATGCCTCAGGGAGAACAAAACACTCAAGAGAAGAAATAAAAGGACAACTAGAGGATCAGGGATTGAAGAAAACATTATTCAGAGACTTCTTTACCTTGGGATCCACGAATATGCAGCCACCAAACCCAAGCACTATTGCTGATGCCAAGAAGTGCTTACTGAAAGGAGCCAGATATGGATGCATCCTCAGAGACTGCCAGAGTCATACAGATACATTTGAGGATGCTTACTGCTAATTATTGGACTGAACATGGAAGCTTCAATGAAAAAGCTAGGGAAAGGACTGAAGTAGCTTAAAGGGATTGTAACACTATGGGAAGAACAACATTAGCATCCAAACCCTCCAGAGCTCCCAGGGACTAACACAGTAACCAATGAGTATGCACAGAGAGACCCATGGCTTCCTATGTAGCAGAGGATAGCATTGTCTGACATCAATGCAAGAAGAAGTCTTTGGTCCAGTGAAGGAGCATTTTCCAAGTGTAGGAGAATGCCAGGGTGCTGAGTTGGAGAGAGGGTCATTGGGAGAGGGAGCACCTTTATGGGAACAAAGGGAGGTGGAATGAGATTGAGGAAAAAAAGGATAACATTTGAAATGTAAATTTAAATATTATCATAGAAAACTATTTTCACAAAAAGAAGTTATGAATGCTGACAACCTTATGTTATTGCCATAGGAAGAAATCTTTACCTCCCAATGAGTCACATTGGCCAAGGAGAAAGGTTGGCCCTGGGTTGTAGGTTATGATTTCTTGCCATTGTTTTTGTGAACAAATTGAATTGATGACTTAGAATAGTTGAGGAACAAAAATATTTCATTAGCAATTGTCCTAGAATTGCAAACAGTGCAAGAAAATGATGAAGTCACCTATTCAATGAATGTAATCTCCAAGTACAAGAATGAAAATAGGTCATTCATTGTTAATGGTGTTGTTCAACTGGCACTCAGCATGTAGAAGAATGAAAATAGACCCTTTCTTATCTCCTTGTACAAAGCTCAAGTGCAAGTGGATCAAGGATCTCCACATTAAACCAGGTACACTGAAATTATTAGAAGAGAAAGTAGGGAAAACCTTAGAACACATAGGCACAGGAGAAAATTTCCTGAACAGAGAACAATAATGGCTCATGCTCTAAGGTCAAATATTGACAAATGGGACTTAATGAGATTGCAAAGTTTCTGTCAGGCTAAGAACACTGTCAAGAGAACAAAACGGCAGCCAACAGATTAGGAAAAGATCTTTACCAACCCCACATCTGATAGAGGCCTAATATCCAAGGTATACAAAGAACTCAAGAAGTTAGACACCAGAGAATCACCAACCCTGTTAAAAAATGGGGTACAGAGCTAAACAAAATGTTCTCAATTGAGGAATATTGAATGGCTGAGAAGCAACTAAGGAAGTGCTTGACATCCTTAGTCATCAGGGAAATGCAAATCAAAACAACCCTGAGATTCCACTTCAAACCAGTCAGAATGTCTAAGATCAAAAATTCAGATGACAGCAGATGCTGGCGAGGATGCGGAGAAAGAGGAACACTTCTCCACTGTTCGTGGGGTTGTAAACTGGTACAACCACTCAGTTTGGCGATTCCTCAGAAAATTGGACATAGTACTACCTGAAGACCCAGTTATTCCACTTCTGAGCATATTCCCCAGACACACTCCAACATACAACAAAGACACATGCACCAAAATGTTCATAGAAGCCCTATTTATAATAGCGAAAAGCTGGAAAGAACTCAGATGTCCTTCAGTAGAAGAAAGGATACAAAAATTGTGGTATATTTACACAATGGAGTACTACTCAGCCACCAGAAACAATGACTTTATGAAATTTTTAAGAAAATAGATGCATCTAGAGAATATCATCCTGAGTGAGATAACCCAGTCACAAAAGAACAGACATAATATGCAGTCACTGATCATTGGATACTAACCACAGAAAGCTTTGAACACCCCAGAAACAACTCACAGACTATATGAAGTTCAAGAAAACAAAGGCCAAAGTAAATTACAAAAAATCATTATGCTAAATCTTTGCACACAAAGAAAACTTTGACTATTTCCGGGTTACATCTTGTTTTACATGTACTTTATGTTCATTGTAACTAGTAAGATTTTAATGCATACTATCAAACTTTTTTAAAAAAATCAAGTACTGACAAAAATGTATTCATATACTTTTATGCAAAAATGCTTTTAAAATCTGCACATTTATCTTTGTTTTTAAAATAAAGTTGTTCACTTAAAAAAAATCGAACATCTATCTACTTTATATTTCCTGCATGCACATATAGAAAATGAATTTACTATGTAAAAATTCAACAAAAACCAAGTCTGAAAGATTATTAAAAAGATAGGGCTTGAATACTAATTAGAATTCCTGAGCTTATTCTCCAGAACTACAAAGGCATTAAACACACCCATTCTGCACACATTCTCACACACTCACAGAGATATGCACCACCACTACCACCACTACCAAAAGCATGGACTGAGTGTCCTTGTCCACTTTGTAATCCCAAAACTTAAGGGGATGAAGTGAGCAGATAAGAAGTTATGGTCAGCTTGATCTGTGCTGTGATAATGGCAAAAATATTTGATTCATACAAATATTAATTTGCAATTAAAAGTTCCAATTGTTATAATGGAGCATTTAGATATCATTGACACAGGCTTGGCATATATTTGATAATGACATTTTTCTTTCTACAATGGTAGAACATGTACGGAGGTTGATATTTTAGTAAATGCTTCTTATTAGAAGATTTTGTGTCATTTTTGGTACTTAAAATAGTTCTCTTGAGTCTACAAGTTTCACTTTTCATAATTACATATATATTTCTGAGAAAAAAAATCCCCAAATATTTTAATCGGTTGGCTACAATAGCAGTAGATTTGACCTAAGTGGAAAGACAAGAGCTTTCAATGTTCTTCATAAATTATAGACAAACAGCTGGCTAATTGGATAATTTTTGTTACTCTTAATGGTAAATCAGACCACCTAGAGAAATATAATAAGTTGCTAGGTGGGCCAATAACAGAATCCCACACAGTTACAACATGAATTATGTTTAATTTTTATCACAAGAGTTATTCTAATGATTATAATGATGGCAATTTTCCTCACAAAATATCTACAGGAATATTTAACATTTTAACATTCTTGAATACAATCAAGAAAGTGGCATAGATCAGGAAGTATCTTATGAGCCTAGCAAAGCATTGGTTGAAGGATTTCATACAGAGGAAAGGACTTTAAATTACAAGGGCCCGGGAAGTGCAGGCAGCAAAGAATTTTTGCAAAGGGCAGCAAATAATGCATAAAAATTTTTCCTCCATAATTTTAAAAATAATGACTTCTCTTTTGCCTTGAAATAATGTCTCCCCTAAAGAGCTGTATATGACAAAACATCATTGTTTCCATATTTTCCTTTCATCTTCTTGAAAATTTCACCTTAAGGGATGCCTATTTGAGCTTTTAAGTCTTGTGACCAAGAAATTGCATTATTCTCGTTAGTTAAACAGCTAATTTAAAGAAATAGTCAATGATACAGGTATTAGAGGAAAGAATGACTTAAATTAAGATGTGGGCAATTTTAATCAAGACATGCTATATTCAGTAAACTCCTTAAGATCAGTGAAGGCAGAAATGTATTAAGGTTAATCAGTTTTGGAGAAATGTAACTAGAAGATAATGTGACCTGACTTTTTTCACAGTGACAGGTGTAATAACCACAATCACTGTTCATCTATATTTCACTGGGCATAAATGCAAATTTCCCATTTTCACAGATGAGAGAATTTTATTATATTATATTGATTTAGAAATAATTCATTAACCTCTTCTCCCTTTTTTTATACATCAATTTGTCTCTATTCTAGGCGTTGTCTTCTCTTCTCACCTGTTTGCAGTGAGGTGTCCTATAGTGTAGGTTATTGAAAGTCTGCTTTTTACTGATTCCAGCTTGGTCATTTGTACATAAAACCCAGTCCACCTTTTTTCCTATTTGAGGTGTGTTTGGATGTCCAGAGAAAAAAATATGTTTTCTTAAGCTTTACAAATTTTATAGTTTAATGCAACCCCCCCAAACACTACAAGCTTTAAATAAATGAGATATGTATACAGGGGTTTTCTTCTTTCTCTAAAATCAGGTTAGTATAAGTGTTAATTCATAAATTGTGGCTGTGTGAGTCTACTCCCTTGGATCAGTGACTGACCCAAGTGAGAAGCTAATGGAGACATTTATAAGTATCTAAACCCTATCACAATTATCTGGCAGGTTTGGCAGTATCTGTAGGCATTTTTGCTTACTCATTTGTTTCATGCTTCAGCGCTACTTAGAGGGGGAATAAAATAATCATTGGAGGTAGAGGGTGGGAGGGATTTGGAAGGAAGAGAGGGTGGAGGGAAAAAAGGGGGCAGCATCAGGCATGGGAGGAAACAGGGGAAGATTTACAGTGGGTCAGGAAATTGAACATAGGTGTGTAGCAACGGGAGATGGGGAACTGAGGTTAGCATCAGAAAGTCCCAGCTACAAGGAAAGCAAGAAGCTCCCAGGACCCAACAGGGAGAACATTAGCCAAAATACCCAACAAAGAGGAGAGAGAACCTGTAGAGACTATATCCAGAGGTGTGTCATGGTCCCAAGTTGAAGGATGAGGCCACCATACATCTCAAAATTTTTAACCCAGAACTGCTCTTTTCTAAAAGAATTACAGGGACAAAGAATGGAGCAGAGACTGAAGGAAAAGCCATCCAGAGATTGCCCCACCTGGGGATACATCCCATATGCAGACACCAAGCCCAGACGCTATTATTAATGCCAAGAAGTGCTTATGGACAGAAGCCTGTTATGTATCCTGAGAGGCTTTATCAGCGCCTGAACAATAAAGATGCTCATTGTGGATGCTTACAGCCACCCATCAGGTTGAGCACAGGGACCCCAATGAAGGAGTTCAGAGAAGAACTGAAGAAGCTGAGTGGGTGGGTGGATGCAGGAATACCCTCATAGAAGCAGGGGGGGGGGGTGAGATGGATTAGGAGGTTTGTAGGGGGAAACTGGTAAGGGGGGGTAACATTTATAATGTAAATAAATAAAATAACCAATTTTTAAAAAGCATTGTTGCAATGTAGGGAATCGGACCTGATCTAGGCACTCAGTCTGCCACTGAACCTCATTTCTTGCTTCTACAGGCATTTCTGATTATCTAAAGTGGGGAAAGAATAATTGTAAAAGTCATATAGGGATGCAGCCTAAATTTGGTGTTCCTGTGCACAGAGTTGCTCCTCACAGTAAGGGATTATCTGAGTCCATTAGTGTTTGAGGTTTAGGGATACTGGAGTAGTAGATGCATTAAAGTCTAGAGTCTATTGCTTTTCAGAGTGTGAAATCACACAGAGCAACTTCTCTGTCCTGGATCTCTTTATACACGGACTGTAAGGCATAAATTATTTATGTACAAGGACACTTATTGAATTTTTTTATTTATAGTAGTAAAAAGCAGAGATTGCCTAAGTGTCTAATAATACAAGATTTAGGGAATGACTTATGGCCACTTTATACATATAATTGGCTTATTATATAGCAAAACTTTCATGTTTCAGTAAATGGTGGACTTACATAAAAAGCAGATAAAGTGAGAATTTGTCATACCATGTTACATTTACAGAGTGATTTAATATTGGGAAAATATATGTCCTGCTTGTTTATTCTCACAGAGAAGGACTGAACATAGGTTACCTTGTTTTCTCCGAGTCTGAATGTGATACACACATTCTCATGTAATAAAAATAGAAATGAAGGTTTTAAAGGCTAGTGACAAGATCTGTGAGAATGTATGTTGTCATGATTTGAAAGCTGGCATTTGAAGAACAGGGAAACGGGTCAATTTTCTGATACTCACTGGTATGTATTCTGGGGTCTCAGTACTTCCGCTTACAAATGTGATGCCCCTTTAAAGTGTGAAGCATCATTGTGATGTGTGTTTCATGGTCAGGATGATTTTGATTCACTTTTTCATCAATGAGATAATTTTTTAGGATTATTGTGAGGATTCTTAAAGATGTGTGACTTTCTTTCAACATTTTCCCACAGCAATTAAAGATCTTGCTAATGGATCAGTAGCTGCACTGGGAACCTTTCTTTGAAGACAGGTTTCTCTAGCTTCACATAACCTTGGCTCTGAATTTCAAGCTAATTCAATTTGGTTTGGAATTGTCAAAGTTCATCTACTTATGTAAGCAGGAATATAAGTAAGTCCAGAAGACCAGAACCTTCTTCATTAATGTCGGCAGGCATGCTGATGGGTCTGCAAGTGGATCAGGTAGAAGATTGGAAAAGATCCACACTGTGGAGTCAGTGGACAGGTCCGGAAGAGAAAGAGAAAATTTTGGAAACTTGAATTTGTACTTGGTAGTTTTCGAGTATGGGATATATTATTGCTAAAAAGGAGATTATTTCAGGGAGTTCTATTGAGTTGTAGATACCATGGCAATGCTAATTTGGGCTTCGTCATCAATGGAAAGAGGCCAGGTGCAATTATTATATATTAGACTAATTATGAAAAAATATAAATTACCCCCACAGCAATGATTGAGGTAGATTCTATGAGTACTTGACCATGGAGGACATGGTATTATTTCTACAAAATCTACTCTCTAAGAGTTTTTAATGCGAATGTGAAAGAAAAATCAGCTCTATTGAGAATGATGAAGGACATTTTAACAAATGTAATACCTTTTTCATTTTACCTAAAATAGACTAAATTCATACTGTTTTTCAGCATTTTGAACATACTATGAGTATTTTTCTAACTAATTCAATTTGAGAAATTTATGGTTAATTAATGACAGCAAGAGAAGTTTTGTAAGCCTTGGTCATGATAAACATTGATTGAAGGAATCACGATTGATACAGATTGATTTCTGAATAAAGCTATTATTTTTGTATCTAAAATGATCAAATCAGATTAATCTGAGGAATTCATCTATTATAGGGTTGAGAAATAAATGACTATCAAGGCTTGAATTATTAATTCCAAATTTCCCAAAGGAAGAAACATGACTTAGAGACATGCTGGTAAGTGTACATTTCTTGCAGGCAATCTGTAGAGATTTACTTTTGAGAAAATTTCAATCATTGCTTATAACATCGTGAGTAAATTCATTTTCAGAGGGAGGAAAATCTCACTTTAATGGTTCAAAAGTGACCAGTCTGACTTCAGTGCTCATGTTATTAATTTTTAAGAAAGTTCCAAGGAAGCAAATAAGGAGTTTGCTTATCTGAAGAAAAATACACTATAGCAGAGGACTGTCCACTTTCTTTTCAGAATTTTTTGTGGAATATGTTGGCCTAATACCAAAATGCATATATTAAAAAATTACACTTCTTTCTAAGCGTTGGCTTCTGGTCTATTTCCAAGTCTAAGGTGATTTAAATTACATGATTTCTCTGTGCATTTCAAATAAGGTTTTTAATATTTTAGTTTTAAGTAATAAAATGCCATTCAAGTGTGTAATTTATTACTAAACCCATTAATATTTATAGCTGAAAATGATTTTCCTGAATGGTAGAGAAAACCTTTCAGATCATTTCTTGCCCAAAAAAAGAAAAAGCAACAACGATAAAGAATTCCATGACAGAAATATATTAAACAAACTCCTTTTTTCAAAGGCGAGAGACATAAACTTTTTTATCACATCACTTTCCATATGACAGTGCTCTCCTGCAGGCAGAGCTTCTTTAGTAGGCTCTATATCGGCATCTTTATGTGGTTGCAATACACTATGTGAATCTGTTGTATAGTTTGTTTAGAAGGAGACAACTGAGCTTAATGAACAGTCCTTTCCATTGACTGATGCACTCAGTCAGTGTTAACTCAAACCTTAATACACACTGGGCACTGCTTTAGAAACTGCGGATGTAGTGATGAAAGGCAAACCCCCAAATTCCAGGTCCTAATGCAGCTTGTTATTTTGTTATTTGCTATGATGTTGAGGCAAAATTCTAAAATCTATTGGTAGGCAGTATTGATCGAGGGCACAAGCCCTGCATGCGTTGTGACATAAGCTACTCATTTTAGAAAATAGCCACACTATTGTACAAAATGACTCAGAATGAAGGTCTGAGAGTTGAGTAGAGTGGTCCAGACCCTTCACGGCCCTCCTGACTGTTAATACATCCTTTGTGGAGTGGAACCTCACAAGAGCAGCAGGAAGCCCCGTGTTAGGGTCTGATGTGTATGTTTACAGAACAGGGTGGGAAGAGAAGACACTGATACAGAATGGAGGGGTGAGGACTCAGAAGCTCTCATCCTCAAGGGCCTTCAGAGGATCCTGGCTACTGATTCATTTCTACCATGTACATTTCATGCAAATTTTCTTTTTGGCCAAACCTAATCTGAAACATAGAAAGGGAGGAGGCTCAATAGACCACAGTATCATTCGTGTCAGATTTATGTGGCACAAAGTACCACATTTGGCAATACATCAATCTCACCTCTTTTAATTTCTTTCTTTCATAATTTCTTTCTGTCCCCTTTTCATCTCCCTTTCATAGACAACTCATTCTGCTGGTGTCCTTTGCATTTACGGAACACTTACATCTCTCAGTCATTGTCCAACTATACATTGGCCTCTCAGTTTAGATTGTCTATAGAGCCCCAGATTACCACACTTCCCTCTGTCTCTATCTCTCTGTCTCTGACTGTCTCTGTCTCTCTGTCTCTGTTGCTCTACAATTTTAAAAGCATTGTGAATGCTAACCGTATTTGAAATCCTATTTTATCTTATTTTGTAAAAGAAAGTACAATTTCAGAAATATTGATAAACAATATGAAAAATAGATTTATCCAAAGGAAAAAAGTTGATTAACCTTGTGAAGGATGATTCAGAATGAATTCTGAGAGATTCACACAGATTACAGAGAACTGCATTAGAGAGTTAACCAAAATAAAAGAGAACATACAAACTGTATAAAGGTATAATATTTTAAAACACGGTGAGCCTAGACAGATGGCAGATGAATAGAAGAGGCATTTATAATGTTGTAAGAAAAAGGAACAAGATTGAAACCCAGATTTATCAGAAAGCCAGAAAGGTTGTGAGAAAAATAGCACATTGAAAATAGCTGTATCCAGTTTTCAGTATGATCTCATATAATCTGTGAAAACAAACAAAGACTATAAAGAAAGTGGCAGATGCTGTTCAATCGCTTGACTCATGCCAGGCACGGTTCTCTTGCTTTCCATATGCTAACTAGTAATCTTCCTATACCCCAGAGATGGAGGACTCTTTATACAGCTACTTTCCTCATGAGGCACTGTGATGCAAAGAGAAGTAAATTTATTTTTGACTACACTATCATAGTTAGTAAAATACCGAGTACTAATTTGAACTCAGTCAGTCTGACTTCAGACTCTCTATGTTACTTCTGCATTATATTGCTTCTGTATTCAATGGGCACTTAATTTTTGTAGTCAATAAAAATAACTTGTGTTTCCCTTTTGACTATCCAAGATAGTTGACATTTTCCTTAAAGCAATCATTAGAGCCAGACCATAAATCTGATGATCAGGAGAGAGTTCCCTTTAAGCTGATATTAGCCTTGTGTCCTAAATGTCTGTATCTCCTGTGTCCGGATTATCAAATTGGTTTTATAAACATGGGTACCTGCCCAGAAACTAGAACTACTAAATATCTTAAGTTTTACTGACATGAAGATAGATGGACTCTTGGGTCTCTATTGCCCAATACTTCATTCTCACGGTAGAAATGAGAGATACTGGGGGTAAAGTCTCACTCATTCATATAGTTCTAGCCAAAGATCAACCCCACAGGCATCAACCCAGTCTTCAGATGAAACTGCCCATTTTTCAGCAGGATGAACCCGCTCCTATTGACTTTAGCTTGCTGTTACACCAATCTATTCTCTCTATCTCATCCTGTAAGATTTTTTACTAGGTGCCTCATAGTTTCTCTTATTGACTCAGTGAATTCATAACAGATAGACATGAGTTATGCACACAGCAACATTGTGTAATTATGGTAAATTCTTTCTGATGCTGATGGCTGCTTCCTTTGTATTTACCTTTCCTCTGGGGCTGCTGGGTTTCCATGGTCACATGCTTCTAGCTCCTTGTAGAAGAAAGCCCTGTGAATGCTGTTTAAACATCATGTTGGGCTTCTATTTTATGATGCATGCCTATTGTACTTGTAATTATGCATTAGTAAAAAAATGTATAAGCTTGAAATCATACCTATAAATATTTTTGCATGTTTTGTAGTTTCACATTAGAATCTAGACAATGCATTTAATTTGTTCTTAATTTAGTAACAAAGATTAGGTAGATAATTTGATCTACAAATTCCCAAAGTCCTATTTGTTCTTTTCCCGTGAGTTTAAAGGATGAGCTAATTGTATAAACTAATGAAAAACTTTGTTTAGGAAATTTTCTGAAAGAGGATTCCATTAGAATTAGGAATAAATAAGATTTCCTTTACTCTCACTGCCTATATACTCTTTAAAAAACATAACTTTACCCCCTGCTGTATAATTAAGGGCATGGGAAACTTCGAAGGGTGACTCAAAAGGACTACATTTTTCAACTCCTACTTTAATTTCTGAGCTTGGACTTCCATGTGGAAGTCAGATACTGAATTTTCTTTGCATGTATGCATGTGGTCTCTTGATTATTTAATGTATAATTGCTGTAGGTATTTAGCATAACAGAGCAAAAGTAACTTGAAAATGAGGTCACATGGCCTTGAGATGATGTCACCCAAAACTGAACGAAAGTCTGTGCCATGTGACACATAACTTCCACTTTCCACTGAAGATGTTTTGCCATAGTTGGAATCAGGTGGAATCTCCATTGCCATGTGGAGATTCTACTCAGCTTCGTTTCACCTTAATTAACCCAGTTTGTCCAATTATAAAACAGGGTTGTCAATGTTAGACAACAATCAAAGGTATAATTATAGAAAAATAGGTAAACACAATCCAAAGAATAATTACAGGAAAATAGGCAAAGCACAGTCATTATTCTTTAATGATAATCAGAATAAATGTTTCCTTGCCTTTAGGATCAAACATATCTATTGATTGGCTAAATATGACAGATGCTGCTTGAAGTAAATATTTCTAAACTTTTCTCAACAGAGCAGCACCCATGACCCTAAGTGTCACTGATTAAGCTTCGGAAATGTCAGTTATTAAGTTTAGGGATGTCTGTACAATGATGACTTAAGAGAAATTAAATTCATAAAGGATTTCAAGTTAAATGTTTTATGTAAACAAAATAGTAGAGTTGTTTTTTCTACAGTCGAGGACTACATTCATTGGGTGCAGGAGAAAAAATGTGTGGAATTTTTGAGAGTTCCTGAGTAAACTTTCACACAGACAAAAAGAGACCACAAATATTTGGGAAAAGCTGAGCTCCATTTATGTGAAGTTCAGCCAATAGGTACAAAATGCTAAATGTCACCACAGTGGGTGAAAATTTAAATAACTTTTCTATCTGATGAATTCGATAAAAACACAGGCTGCAAACAGATCAACCATTTTAGTAGTTTTCAGCCATCTTTGTGTCTAGTTCTTCAGAGGAGATGCATTAAATTGTTTTAAGCTCTTTAAAATGATCCCACATTCTTTGCCTACACCTTATCATTTTGTCTTGCACCTTGGATTCTGCCTTTTTTTTGTGCTTATGACTTGTAGGTTTAATATAAGTCACTACCAGATTCCTCACACAAACTTAGAATTCTATATCCAGCTGCTTGGTGGATTCCTGTATCTATTTTTCCATCATCATTATAATCACTATAAGTTCAAAACATAAAGAACATTTATCTCTCTCAAATATGCTTTTGTTCTTTTCTTTCTTTTTTTTGTTAGGTTTGGTTTTCAAGACAGGGTTTTCTCTGTGTAGCCCTGGCTGTTTCAGAACTCACTCTGTAGACCAGGCTGGCCTCCAACTCACGGAGAGTTGCCTATCTCTGCCTCTTAAGTGCTGGGAATAAAGGCATGCTCCACTACCATGTGGCTGACACCTGTTCTTTTCTTTAATGTCAATAAATACAAGATCCTTAGCCAGGCATTTTGTGAGCTATCTCATTCATTTCTCATGCTCTTCACAGAGCAATGTATACTTAATCCCAGATTTTTACTTCTAGTGTTTTATTTTGGTTCCATATCTCCCTGTCCTGAGTAGATGTGGCATTTGTACTCTCTCACCTCATCCTGACAGGTGACACCTCATCACACCTTCCAAGTTGTTCTTTCAACAGCACACTATGAACAGTATGATTTGTTCCTCTTGAATATCTTCATTGATTTCTCCCCATAGGCCTCAATGGTTGGTCTACGTCAAGTGGTGTACTCTGAGACCTTTGGCAATGATTTTCACCTTAGTGTTTAGGCTTTTCATCCCACATTTAAGTATGGCATAAAGTAACATTGATCATGCTGTGCTCATTTAGGCCTCTGTGCTACTTTGCTTTTCTTTGTGTTTTCAATCCTCTCTCTGGCCTCTTTATCCAGACCTTCTATCTGAACACTAAATGCAGCTCAGTAAGGTCTCTATAATAAAGGCTTCTGTAATTTATTCAAGGAACACAGACATCTGAAAGCCAAGGAGTAGCTGAAAATATTTTTATATTAAATTTATACTTCTTTAATAAATGCTAAACTTACATATGCTTTTTACTCTTCCTTTGCATGCTTAAATTAAGATGATTTTTCTGTGGTATTGGTAGGTCTAGAGATGAAGATCTTGGATCACATGGTCTCAGGTGCTGGAGTAGCAACTAGAAGCTTGTTTTAATGACAAATAAAGATAAAAATTTTAAACAAGAAGAAAAATCAAAAGCAATGCAAACTTATTACTGTGCTTGTCTAAGAATTAATTATACTGCAAGTATATTAAAACACTGGCTGCATATTTATTATTATCCAATGCACAGCATATTAAATTATTTTGTTTTTGTGTATTACTAAGACTTGGGTTTGGTAACTTTTTGCTGTTGATTACTAAGAAACAAAAGATGCCTAATGTTCAAAAGCTATTACATAGAAATACAGAAGCATGTTTTAAAGTGCTTATTAAATTCTAACAAGCTCTGAAGTCATCATAATTGACAGGAGTCAGAAGGCTAAGCACCGGCTCAGGCTATGCTGTAGGTTTGGATAAACTTGGGGTCTCTTATTTAGCATTGTTGAGGTCTCATCTTGAAAATACTTTCATCATTTATCCAGTGTCTCTACCAGAAATTCGTTATTGCTGTGAGGTACAGCTAAATTTGCTGAGCAGATTTTTTTAAAACTCTCTATAGGTTAACTAATATTGTTTTATGCACTTAAAAGTTTGATGAGTAATCTAACCACAAAACCTTCAAACCAAAATGTGTTCTGCCTACAAGAAATCTGTGGGAAAAATGGAGCAGAGACTGAAGGACTATCAAACCAATGACTAGTCCAACTTGAGAGCCACCCCATGGGCAAGAACCAAAACCTGACATTATTAGTGACACTTTGTCATGCTTGCAAATAGGAGCCTTGCATAATTGTCCTCTGAGAGCTTCCATCCAGAAGCCAATCAAAACAGATACAGAAGTCCACACAGTCAGGCATTAGGTGAATATTGGGGAGTCTTGTGGAAGAGTTGGGAGAAGACTTGAAAGACTCAGAAGGAATAGGGACTCTACAAGGAGATTAACAAACTCAACTAATCTGGACAATTGGGGGCTCTCAGACCCATCAATCAAAGAACATAGATGGGCTGATGAGTATATAGCTTTTTTCACATCATTATTGAGATAATAGAGGAAGTTCCTTTTTATGGTAAAGACAAAAGGATAGCTCAAGTGAATACTGTTATAGAAAAGTGTTTGACATTTAACGTACATTATTAGGTGCTAAAAGAACAGGTACACAGAAATCTGGTGTCTGCATTTGAAACCACTACTGTTCAGCTTATACAGTATGGTTCTTCCTATCCACTCCTCCCTCCACTTCCTTTCCCTCCTTTTCTCTTCCCTCCACCTCTCCTCCCATCCTTTCCCCTCCCCTTCTCTCTTCTCTAGATCTCATGCATCCCAGGCTAGTTAAAACTCACTACATTGCCAAGAATGATATTGAGCTTTGATCTTCTTGCTCCGGCTTGTGACCTCTAGTTTCCAGTGTGCACCACGGTGGGTGTTTTCTAAGACCAATTAAAATGTGAAGATACTTAATGCATGCTATTCCTTTCTGTCCTGCCTGACGTCTTGTGGGCTAAAGTATCATACCCCATTAAATATTCCAGAAGAATTCAGAAGATATGGGAGCAATATTGGATCTGTATATTGCTCCCCAAAAGATGAATAAGTATATTTATAAAACCCACATGGTTTAATATAGTCTTTGATTTATATTATGACCATTGTACAATTAGGATACTCGGATCACATGGCTTCCACGCCATGTGGACAGACTGCATACTGGGGAGAGTAGATAAAAAGCACTGTTTTCTATACAAAAAGACAGGCAAACATTGCCTTATCGCATTGTGTAACTCCATGTGCATTAGCCAGAATTTTGTGTTTGTCTGGGAAGTAGATGGATGCTCACTGGCACATTAATCTCATTGTTTTGTCAGTTGACTTCCTGACACCCATCTTTACAATGGTGTGCGTGGATTAAGGCATCCATTCTTGTTCTTACTCTAATGAAGGAAGCACTGATAGCCTGTTTCTAGTTATAAAGAATGACAAAGCACTGCAGAGCCAGTGTATCTATTTTTCTTGGTGACAAGGCATGATTTATAGCAGCATGCCATGCTGTGCATATGCCCTATCTAACAAGGAGCCGTGTTACTGCTGAAGTGTGCCATCCTAGATCAAATGCCAAGCAAAGTTTAGAAAACTTTAATTCAGTTCTATAGGATGGCATTTTTTTTCCAGTTCTGCCGTCAGTCCATTGTGCCTGCCACAGGATACAGGGCCTTCAATCCTATATGGATTTTAGAATTGAAATTTATCATTTGACATATATTTAATGATACTTTGCTAATTTCCCCATTTTCTTTCTTGTCTTCTTTTTCACTCTGTTTTGCTAGCATGGTCTATAGACTTTGATTACTGTGTTTGCTTATTTGTTTATGATTTTAGATACACTTGCAGAGAGCCCATGAAAAGTCTTTTAATATACAGTCTTACTTTTAATGACAAATTTAGCAGAGACAATTAAAACACCAGCCAAAATGATCCAAGAAAAAGATGGGAAGAAATAATCAATTGCCTTCAGACTGCATGTAGGTTCTAACAGTTCTTATGATCACATGCCATGTCCTTTAAGTAGACATGATTTTCTTAACCTTCATTGGATTTTAGATGGTTTTGTAGAAGACTTATTTTAATTTATAAAATTAGAAATATGTACTGAAAGAGAATAGTAGGGTCCTGCTTACAGCTTCAGTTGCCAGGTGTGTGTGTGTGTGTGTGTGTGTGTGTTTCTTAAAGTGACATGGATTTCTTTGTCAGATTGAATGCTAACCAGATAAATTAATGGTTTCAGAATGACTGCATTACCATATGTTCTCCTGCTTGGCAGTTCTCAACACACTGATGAAGACAATGCAGAAGCTTCTGTTCTGCAAAATATTTGCTCTAATCTCAAATTATATGTTCATAGAGCGGGAGCTAGTCAATGTGTACAAGAGAAGCCAGCCCCTGAGAGTAAATGACAGTGGGTGGTACAGCCTTCTTCTACAATGGCAACATTTGTTTCAGGAGACAATGCAACACAGGAGGGAGAAAATACTAATTAGGATATTGCCTTTTGGATATGTGTCACTCTTAGAAAATGCCCTCCTAGTTCTCCACCTTACATGATCTCAGGATCCAGTGGAAGACTGAGAATTTTTCACCCATTGACAGGAATCCATTAATAAAACAGCAGTCTTTTGTGTGCAGTAATCTTTAATCTTATTTTGTCACACACTCCTCAGTTGCATCTCCTCTCATTTTACAGTATAATTTATGGCATTGAAACAACTCAGGCCCTGGAAAAGGTCAGTCTGTCAAGGTTTAGTTGTCTTTGAAGAAAAGTAATAGAGCATTATTTATGAACCAAAGAACATACTTTACTACTTTAATCAATCAGAAAGATGCTTGTATTATTGCATCTTTTGCCACTACATTCACTCTCCCCATCTAGAAGAGAGCCTAAGCAAAGGATATGCCAATCTTGCTTTCTCTTTTATGTTACAAAAGGCTTGTTACCTTTTATGCCTCTTCTGCTTTTGTGTTCATAGCACTATGGAAAAAACAAGTCTGATGATGTCTGATACCTGGGAACAATTTGTCATATATGAGCAGGGGGCTGATACTTCCTAAAGATCATAGACTGTCTGGACAGATTAAGCAGCCCTTTCCAATGAGCTCATCCTGAGAAATCCACCTGACAAAACAGAAGAGGGTTTGCAATTAAAAACAAAAGATAAAGATAGAGCTGAAAAGGTTTGAAACTGTCTTCAAGAGCAATCAGCAAAACAAAAGCAATTACCATGTTTTGTAAAGAAAATCTCAAAACATAACCACAGTTGGTCTCCATATGCTTCTATAAACCACTACAAGCACAAATTAGAACATGCTGTGGGGGAAATGAATTGGTAGTTCGCTAGAGAAAACACTTACAGCTTGAATGAATGCCCCCAATAAGGTTTTAATTTAGGCAAGAAAAGATGTTGGGTGTGAATTGAATAACAATAGTTACTATTGCAATTTTATTAAAGTTTAAAAATTATATAAAACATATTTTTAATTACAAGTGCTTAAATATGAACCTGTATATATTTGGCAATTTATTTTAGAACACATTATATGACTTTAGAAATATGTAAGAATCTGCATTAAAAATTAATTGAGAATGATTCAGTGAAAATCTCAATAGAAAAAATAAGCCAAAGACATGGAAAATCATCTATGATTGAAGCATTGAGCTTGAACATTTCATTAACCTAAACATTAACCAAAGCATAGCCAGTATGGTGATTTATAATTCTAAAATTATTAATGTATATATTTAAGCTAATCGTGAAGATTCTAAGGTCATTCACATACAGTGAAGACTGTAATTTATCCAAGATTAAAAAGTACTTTACCCATGTCTCAAAATGCCTACAAACCAAATAACAATCCCATAAGGAAGCTAGGTTTTAAGTCTCAAAATTATTTTGTTGTAATTAGAAAAATCATACTTTTAGTTACTTTTGAACTCTAGAATAGGGTAATAAAAGGACCCCTTTTCAAGGTTCTAGAGAGCTAGGGACAGAAATCGAATGGACAGGGGTGGTTGTTAATGCTGAAGAAGTTTATTTAAAATGCATCTTGATGGATTCCTGACTAGCTTAGTCAAGGAGAGCTTGAGACTCATGCAATTGTGTCAATCTTGCTGCCATACTGTGCGTTCTTCTATATTCCCAGTGAAATATTCATGAACATTTGAAAATCTAGAAAAGTATATAGAAACATGATAGGTGATAATATCAGAATGTAAACTTTTCTATTTACAGAGACTATGGTGTTGTAGAATAAACAAGTATCTGTTGATTAAGGTCTGAGTCTACAACTAAAATAGAATGTCTTGCTCACTGGAAAGAATCTGAAAACAACAGTACTCTCATTTCTTGTCTACGACACCTTTCCTGAGAAAGAGAAGAAGCACTGTCCATGGCTCTTTCCTTTATAGACCTACCTCAGCTGCTTGAATATGTCTGTTCCTATCTATTTTCTGTTCCAGCACCAACATTAAGATGCATGACTCTTCATTCCGCCCCACCCCACCATAGTCATTTGAGTGCAGTTGCTCCAGTCTCCTTTTCTTTCCCATCACCTATTGTTAAGATTTTGAATTCTGTAAATCAGTTATGGATGTTGCGGTTCTAACAATACAATAGCAGGGGCAGGGATTAATAGACAGTCATTCTACATGATAAAGGTTAGAAAATACAAGAAGCACTGTAGCTTGTAACTATAACCACAGCATGTGGGAGACTGAAATACAGGGGTTGACACAAGTTTAAGGACAGCATGGGCTATATAGCAGGTTCCTGGCCTGTCGGAACTGCATTGTGGGACTGTTTGTCATAAATGAACAACCGCAGTGCATCAACATATGCTATAAAGGAAAGAGAACAGGCCAGGAGGAAGAAACACAGAGTATTTAAGTCTGAGTTTGCATGTATGTATATATATGTATGTGCATGTATATATGACAAAAATGTCATTGAGCAATGACAGTTTTGACAGTTATGGAACCGTGGGAAAGAGTAGAAGAGTTTAACACTTCAGCAAATAACTCTGTTTTTTTTTTTTTTTTTTTTTGGTTAAAGGCAGAGCTCAAAGCTACATCAATGTATCAAATGGCAGTTTTAAAGTTTATTTCATTGCCAAGACTCAGTTTACCCAGAAGAAAATTTGAGATGGTAATAAAAATATCCTTAGAGAATTACTGGGAATATTAATAAAATAATCCATGTAAGTACGTATCTCTGGCTAGGACACAAGAAGCCTCTTCATGGGTATGATGCATAGCAGTTCCCTACTAAGCTCATTATGGCCCAGAAAGTTCTAAAGGATGCTTGTTGTGACTCAGAGAATTATAAAAGAGATTCATTACGTCTCAAGAAGAAAACAAGTTAAGAGTTTCAGAAAGTCCCTGAAGCTGATGAGATGAACAAGACCCCTCCCTCATCAAGGTTACATAAGCAGAGAGGATTTGTTGAGAAGCCTGAAATCAGCAAAGCTTTCCAGAAGCAGAGACCAACCAAACATCCTGGAAGAGAAAATAGCCAAGATGCCTAGATTTTCTTCAATTTGTTGAGCTTCCTGCAAGTCCCCCAGTGAGCCTTAGGCTCCAAATTTCTTGAGCTATTGCCAATAATAAGGTAGGCTTTGAGAAATGCAGCTCTCTTTGAATCATTCCTCTGACTCTCACCCAAATCATGTAAGTCACCCCAAGAAAACCTACTTGTTCTTCAAACTAGACTATAGGGGATATCCCTATTACGACCTGTCATCTGTTCCTTATGTGGGATATGTGAATATTTTTCAAGTCTCTTCAGGAATAGTGTCAAATAATATTGTATTATTTTCAACAGAAAGTTGAACATTATTAGCCAAGAAGAAACAACTTCAAAGTAACTAGACACTGGAAAATTGAAACTGACAGTAAATGGGTATTTCCTATTTGAGAAGGAGACTCTTGTGTTCCTCAGACTGGAAAGAGTTTTATCAACTCACAAGCCATACATCTGGAACATGTTGAGGCATGCTCATTCCGTTTTTTTGCTGACCATTTGAATATACATGGCGATAATTTTAATAACCTCTGCATCACTTTGCTGAATCCCTAGGAAGTGATGGTCACTCCTCTTTAGGAGTCCACACCTAGAGACTAAAAGAAGTTGTAATGATATCAAGTTCTTCTTCTCCAGGGAACTGCCAAGCTTTCTAGACTTTTCCAAGAAGATTCTGTTGCAGATCCCTTACTTGAGGCTCCCTTGCAGGCTACCTCTCCTTCCATAGTCCCAATTTCTATTCTAACAGTGACCCATACAATAGGAATTTTCATCATTCAATTTATAATTTTTTACATCAATAGTACAAATATTTAACAGAAACTATACTTGTAATTTTAAATTTATGCTTATATATATAATCATAGAAACATCTACTTTATAAATTATACTTGATCTCAATTACTTTAATTTTAAGATGTCATGAATAGTGACAAATTGTAATCTGAGATTTTAAATTGCATGAATAATGGGCAAATTACAAAACATGATATGTAAGTATAAAATAAATATACAAACTATACATGCTTATTGAAATGAATGCAAGAAGTTAAAAAGATATCATATTTCTATTCATCAAGTTTGAAATGCTTAAAGCCAGATAATGCATGCTGATGTATGCAATAAAACTAGTGGTCATAGGCACAGATCAGGCCAAAACAATGAACCCAGAATATTTTCAGAACTATTTGTCATCAGGCTTCAAAGCCTAAGACTTTTATAATGCTTTACCTTAATTGAAGCTGCCAACAAATGTTCATGTGGGGAATGATAATTATATAATAACTACACATAATATATATATATTTAAGGAGAAGAACTATTTATATACAAAAGAAGAATAAGAGACAGTTGATACACACATACAAATGGCAGCTCATAGTAATATAGAGTAAAATAGAGGACTGTTTTGTACTGGAGAGGAAATTCCATGGTTCTAGAGAAAGGGAGAATACGTTGCTTTTGGTGTTATTATAAAGTAACAGACACCTCAACCACTAGATATCTGGATATGAGTGAGTCCTAAGAAACGCAAAGCCAAACTGTGACTAATGTATATGCAGCCTAGACTTAGAAGTAGTATTGGTTACCATTCAGATATGTGAGTTTGGCCTCCAGGCCTTCTGGAAACTGCTATCACAGACAAATACATTTTAGGAATTCAAGGAAGCCAAAGTTTGAACAAATCTTGAATGCTGAACTGTTTCCACAATAATCTAGGTATCAGGAGATTAACAGTTGTGCACTCAAATGCTAGTTTTGAAACTTAATGACATTCCTAACAGAAGTGTTGCATAATTATTTATCAGCTTCTTCAGCTGTATAATATGGGTATCTCTGTGTGCAGTGCATGTGTGTATTATGTAGGATATCTAAAGGCAGAAATGATTCATTAATGGTATATGAACAGCACATCCACATTTGGGTATGTGTATATGCGCAAAGAATTCTAGACTGAGCCCTGTGCAGACTCCTTTGAGTGTCTTCTTAGGTGCCAATATTAGCTGATAAAGTCTTAAATACAGTCTAAAACAGTTCCCACATTTGTTCCAGTCAGTTCCCAAAGACATCACACCTATGTCCCACCTCTGTAGCAGAGCAGTAGCCTACTGCAGAAAAGTGAGTAGGACTTGCAGAGTTTTCATAGATGCAAGTCCCGGGGCTGCTTTTTGTAGTTTTTCTATTTTGCCAACTCTACTATGTTCCCTTTCTCCTTTGCCCATCTCCCCCTGAAACATTGATAAAGGTCTATTCATCTTTAATGGACTTTCAGAGCAGGCTCATTGTCTCCTCTTATAAAGGCACTCATTTTCTAAAGTCAGCCTTTTGGGAGACAGAACTCAGGAAGAGCCCTTGCCTGTCTGCAAGGTCCCAGATCTGATATTCAGCTCTGCAAAATGCAAAGCCAATTTGCTCTTCCTTAGTTAGCTTCACAGCCACCTGACCTACTTGCTCATGTACTTAATCATGTTGTCATCATTTATTAGTCATTCAACATAAAAAATATAACACAATAACCATTTCTTCATGTAGCAAAAGGAAGTAGGTGCTTTTGAATCACAAGGCAGGTAAAATGCACAGTGAGGAAATGTTTAGGATGTGTTTAGGGATAGAGCATGGATTTGAATTGAGCTGCCACAGGTTCCCATGTCTCTTCTAGTCCCAGTAGACACAGAGATGCAGGGTACCTTTATTCTAACTCTTGGAAAACATTACTATTGAGCATGAAGTGCATCCAAGTGCAGCTACAGAGGCCCCTGTGCAAAATCTTGCCAGGCCTTACTAAGCAGCGAGATCTGGCAGGGTAGCTGGACCCTACTTGCTGTCTCTGGTTTGGCAGAAAATCATTATTAAAGCACAGCCATTATTTATTATCCCAAGATGCTTGGACATTAATCCTCACAGAGTGATTTATATCTCTCTTATATGAAGGAGCCTCAAATAGAACTAAATATTCCTTTACCATCCAAAACTTAACAAAAAAAAAGGAGAGAGGCCCATTTCATAGTTTCTACAGTTTTTAATGTTTGATTCAAAATTCAACCTACTTGATGATTTATGTCAGCTCGGTGGCTCTCTAAAACTCTGTTTCTTTTATGATTGTACAATATTATATCCCAATACCTAATGGGTTGGGTACAATAACCATTGAAAAGATAAAGTAGAGTTTCAAAAGAATGACGTATATGTAAGCACCATTTTCCTTCTCTACTAAAAGCGACCTCCGCAGAATAGAAAATAGAAAGGTATTTTTTTTTTAAATCCAGAAGCTAGAAAGATACAACGTCCTGGGGAAAAATAATTAAAGCTAAGGAGATTGTGCAGCAGCCAAGAATGGTTATGTCACTTGTTTGCTCATTGAAATTGAAATAATGCTACTCAAATTCTATTGAAAATATGATTGCTAATATCAGAGATGGCACAAGCGAAGCTAAATATAATGAGGAGAGAAAATGGAATGACTTGCTCCAAGCCTGTGTAATTTGTTCTACTCAAAACTAATAAATTATCTAACAATGTGTGGGAACTGATATTCTCCTAAGTTGTGAGTTTATTGCCAGACAAGGTACATTCTTTCTTTGGGAAATTATCCCTTGGGACCAAATGGGCTAGTATTTATTTCAGAGTGTATTGTTTATTTAAATGTCCCCAGACTGCTGCAAGTTTCTTTTGGTTTACAAGTTTCTGCTTATGTTGTTCATCATTAACAGCCAACTGAAAGACAATATTTTACCGTTCAAGTCTATCTCCTAGAGATACTGTAAACATCTGGTCTGCGCTTATTTGCTTATGTGTAATGCCTGTGGATTTAGAAATTACATGATCTAGGTGATGTCACCTACTTGACAGATGGTTCCTTACAATTACCTATGCTTGTGGTAGGTGGGACATGACCTAATGGTGCTTCATTGCTGTTTGGTTTGGGTGCTTTGTTCATTTGTCTTTCTTTCCTTCTTTCCTTCTTTCCTTCTTTCCTTCTTTCCTTCTTTCTTTCTTCCTTCCTTCCTTCCTTCCTTCCTTTCTTTCTTTCTTTCTTTCTTTCTTTCTTTCTTTCTTTCTTTCTTTTTTTTTTCTAGAGACAGGTTTACATGTAATCCAAACTGGTCCTGACTTCACTATGTGGTTAGAAATGACCTTAAAGTATGGACACTCCAGCCCTTACCTCCTGAGTGCTGTAATTAGTTATTTCAAGTATTATCTCAAGTAAGCCTTCCTACCCTGCAAGGAATCAGCCCAAAGGAAAGACTCTCTGATATTCACCCTTTTTAGGGGACCTCCAGTAAGAAGCCCAGAGTTGTTTCTGTCTTATAGGTTTTGAATATGCAGCCCTTGAGGGAACACGATCTCTGGTTTAGTGTGCTGTGGAATGTGACTGTTTCTGCTTGTGAGGATGTCTTTGTCCAATGACTATGGAGCATTTTTGTTTCAATAAATGCCTTGCTTTATTAGCTTCATGACACAGTCCTGTAGGAATGACTGACAGTCTGTCCCTAGTCTTTGCAGTGGAGAACACCCTTGCTCATGCTCCTACTTCCTGTGTTTAATATGTGTGTTGACTCACCAAGAGTGGTAAGACCCCTGAGTCCAGCAATTGAGGACTGGGGACCCCCACCAGTGGAGAAGGCAAGTTGTCCCCTTGCTAAGTCTCTATTATCATAATTTTCTTTTTATGTACCCAAAGCTATCAACCCAATGCTACCTTCAAATCTCCCCTATTCACTCACCTGAGAAATTCAGTTGGCACTCTTTGTCACAGGCACATAGTTTGACTAGTTTAAACATGTCTCACTGGGGACACTGGGAATGAAGGGGAACCTGGATTCTGGTTACTTTTAGATGTGACTTTTGTCTGCCACCATGGTTTTTTGTTTTCGAAGACATGGGAGGGGGATGCCTTGTCTAGTTAAAGACTTCTGAATCATTTATATTGTCCATTATTTCAGCATGTCTACTACAACCCTGTATGTGTGTATGTATAATATATATTATATATGTATAATATATATTGTATAATATATTATATATGTATAATATATATAATATGTGCACAATGCTTATATGTATTTACAGATGGTGCACAACCTAACATAATTCAACTTATGGTTTTTTAGCTTTATGGTGGTGCAAACGGATCCATGTGCAGCAGGAACTACTTCAGCTTTTGAATCTTGATCTTTTCTTAAGATGATACTGTCCTGTGAATGTCTAGTAGATTCAGTAGGAAGCTGTGTTTCCATCAATCACATGAAATAACCAGAAACCTGCAGCGCCCTGTGCTGCTGAGCTAGGCTACTTGGCAGGCAAGGTGTAGTAAGTGCATTTTTTTTTTTAAATTTACCTACTTTCAACCTTGTACGGGCTTCCTGGGATGTTAACCATGGTGGAAGTGAGGAGCATCTTACTGAGCACTTACTCATTGACAATGTTGTGCACCCACATCCTATCTATTAAATATTTAGAATCTGCCTGTTGTACTGCTAAAAGAACAAAGATGGGAATAAAAATTGAAGTTACTGGGTTTTAATCAGGCAATATTAAATTTTTCCTTTGCTGTTTGTTCAGTGTTTTCTCTTATCACAAGCATACATGTCTCTGTTCTGTGGAAACACTTAAGTAAATGAAAAAGAAAAGGAGCCTCCTCCCCTGATGTTTTCTTCTGTTTCAAATCCTGTGTCCTTGTTTTTCCTTATAGTGAGGCTCTATGAGTTGTCTATAGTATATTCACTCCTTCAGTTCTCCTTTGAAATCAGCTACTTGGTCTCTCAAGTCTGCAGACTCTGCTTTTACAAAGTCCCTAAGTGGCTTTTGTTATCCTGACTTAACATCAGAGTCTATTTGTCTCTGATAGTCAATGTCATCTCACCATGTCGAGGGCACCATCTTGGAGACATTTCTCTACCAAGCTTGTACAGCGTTCTCCAGCATTTTCCCATGGGTTCCTTCTTGGGTTCTCCATAGTTCCTTGTCTGTCTATCTTGTGGTTCTTAGATCAGCCTTCAAACCTCTTCACATTCAAGTGCCCTGTGCTCATTTATGGGACTTTTTCCCCCCCTTTCTAGCCTTTATTCCTTGGATGCTCTCTTCTAGTTTCATAGTTTTCTACTCCACCAAGTTTTTATCTCCAGCCCTAGGTTCTCTGTGCTCTGAGCTCATGTAAGCATCTGTGTAGAAGGCGTTTCCCATAAGATGTGTGAAAGATATCATGAGAAGCCTCACCTTTCTCACTTAAAAATCTTTCAGATGTTAATGACAGCTCAACCTTATGTGCTGTCCACACTGCAAATCCCAGAGTGGCTGCTTCTTCTCTTCCTGTCACATCACATAGTCGCTAGTTTTCAAGTCTGTTGTACTGTTTGCAAGAGCCCAGATGCTTTTCCCTCGGGAAATCCCTGTGACTCCTGAATGGATGAGTTAGCCTGAGCTAGTCCTTCTCGTTTTTCTCTGTAGCACTTAAACCATGAAAATTCAATCTTTCTCTCTGTTTTAAATCCTCCAATTGTCTTACTTTGGGAGAAACCCAGAACATCTAGACGCCTACAAGGTCTCAACATCCTTCTCCCCTGGTTGATCTTCACTGTTCTGAATGCCTGCCACTCTGGACTCCTTGCTGTTCCCGGGAGCCACAGTTAGGGTTGCTAGTTTTCTTTCAGTGGCTCTTATCCAGTTCCCATGGAGCCCTTGGCCTACCTTCTTCAATGGTTGCTGCAATGTCCTTTCATAGACTCATGGCCCCTAAAGCCAGTCCGTTATCTCGCTGACATTTTCTAGCTGATTAGCCCTTTCCTTATGTGTTTCACCACCCCATGTACATTATTATTGTTTTATCTATGTTTTCATTTAATAGTTGTTTTCTGAACTAAAATTTAAACTCAAAGACAGTGTTTTTGTTTTGTTTTTAGTAGACCTTTTGGTTACCACTCTCAGAGTTAGATCCAAATTTCATAGTTTTTAGAGATTCCATCATTTTGTTATATCTCTCAAAAAATATCTAATTATGGGTAGGCAAGATGGCATAGTAAGTAAGAATGCTTACCATGTAAACCTAATGAGCTGATTTTGATACCTGGATCTCATAGTGGAAGGCAAGAACTGATGTTCTAAAGTTGTCCTCTGATCTTTGTTAAATTAACATAGCATGGAAATGTGTCCACATGTATGCTAAATGTACCTCGAATTTCCCAGTTCTTACAACATATTAGACATTGCATACAAGTTTAGTAGAGACTGGTTACATGCTCATCATATGAATCTTGCGGTATTTGAAAGGGTTACAGATAAAATAGGACTCTCATAAATGGAATCTGAATTTTATAGAAACAACAATATTGTTTAATATAAATATGTCTGTTAAGAATTTGAGATATAATAATAATGATGATGATGAAATCAATGATAATAATATTTTATGTCCATTTGAAACTAGAGTTTAAACAAACAAATGGTGTTTAGTTCCTTAATCTTACAATATGTATGATTATAAATATAAATCTATATGATTTCCAGGAAATCCATTTAATATGAAGTCAAAGTAAAAATTTACCTGCTGCCCTGTTTTTGCACTTTGGTTTCAAAATAATATCATTTTGAATATCTGAATATTAGAACACCCTGAGTTTATTAAGATAGTTAATAAAAGATGAGGTTCTCAATTAGTACCCATGCCCATTTCCTCTAAATAGGGGTCTTAGTATCCTTTATCCCCTGGATAGACACATTTCATCTTATGTCCATGGGATGCTTATGCCAGAAGGGCAGAGAGTGAAGTGAACTCGGCATTGAATGCTGCTGATTTTCTGTTGGAAAACCATAAACAATAATAGCGGCGAGTAAGAGCTGGCTGACTTTTATTACCGTGGCATCCTGACAGGTCCAAAGAGAGTCAGCAATGGCTCACACTTCCTTACTGGGCAAGGCTCCCCTGCTGCCCACCCCTGTGCTATGCAGTGCTCTGAGCTCCTGTCTGTGGCACAGTGCTGGTATAAATAGGAGCAGAGCAGCTCTTCTGGACATGTTTGTCATCTAACTTTGTCACTCCAAGTACTTGATTCATAACAATCACTTTATTATCAGGGCTTCTGTCTTCCTCAGTCAAGTTTTCCTAAAGATTTCCCATTCGTCTTTCAATTCTTCCACCACGTTGTTAACCAAGTCAATTTCTCAAGTCATAATTTCCCCATTGTCTCCAATGGAAGCAGAAATGCTTCCAAACCACGGGTTCACATTTTTCTATTGCGTGTTCACATTAGTATGTAGAAGGTTCCCTTTATTATTTTAATGTTGCCCATCTCACATGTCTGCTGAGTATATGGGATTTCAATTTTTAAATTAAATGCTATGGATTATTTTTTAAATATATGCCCAATATTCTTCAAAGCATTGAACAAGCAAACAATGGGCAAACACAACTAACCCAAAGAGGGAGGTGCTTTCATCATTTTCCAGGATACCAAGAATTATAGTGACTACTGGTCACTGAGACCATGGACAACTGGTAAACTCTCACAAGATGTCACTGATAGAACCTGTAATGGTGACCTCACCTCATTTTAGAACCTGGACCCATTATATCTACTATTTTATGTGTTTTTATCTGTATTTATTCTTAAGATTAAAATGTGCTACTTTTATCCTTCTTCTTTACAGTCAAGGAAACTGTGGCTTATGGAGACAAAATAATGGGTTGAAATTTACCAGTCAGCAGTGGATTAGAGTTTGAACCAAGAAATATCACGAACCACACTTTGCAGGTACAAAACAACAAATAAAAGGGAGAGAGCCGAAGACAGAGGTTCTACCATTTCTAAGTACAACACATTGTCCAAAGTGCTCTCATCTGTCCATCCACCTGTAACATGCTGGGTGGGGAGGGTCATTTTTGTGCCTGCCAGTCTTTGAGAAACCTGTTTCATTTAAAATAAAACTCAAAAATACTTCCTCTTCTTCTTTAGAATGTGATTTCTTGATTGTATGACAAAACCAAAAATGTTTTCCCCAGGTTCTCTATTCAGGGAAAAGACAATGCATTGCTAGTAAAACACAACAAAAGGACCTTTAAGCCCATGTGTGCTTGAGTTTCTTGATCACATTACTGCCATGACTACTGGTTCATATATGTAATTCTTCTTTCTTGAGATTTCAAAACTGAATCTCATTTTTTTTTTTTTTTTTTACTAAAATCCTGAAAGTAGAAAACGTGGGTTTTTTTTGTTTTTGTTTTTGTTTTGGCCTGTGAATCATTATTTACTATTTTACTCTGTCACACAACATCATAAGCAACAGGCACCAATGGAATATAAATCATGCTCTAGACCTAGGGGTGGCTCAGTGTGTAGAAGTGCTTGCAGCTCAGCAGTGGAGCATGCATCTGTAATCTTTGCATACCTGGATAGCGAGATGAGGGGGCCAGAGACATGAGAACCTTTTGAAAATTGAGGGCCAGATAGATTGGGGGTAATCAGTTGTCTTCTGACCTTCACATGATCACTGAAGTACAGACCCACAGACAACAAAAACAACTGTACACACCTATAAAAAAATCTATTCAAGAAAAAAAATGCTGAACAGAAGGACATACAAGCCAGAGTGTTAACCTTGAAAAGTGGAACAAAGCAGATGAGCCTCCCACACCTCCTGTGGACTGTCAGGCCAGTTTCACCATTCTATTCAATGTTTCTGTGTTTCCTTCGTTTAACCTTAGACGTTTCCCTGTGTGTTTACAGGGAGACTTTTAGGACTGCTTTGGATAAAAACACAGACAGCCAATACTTGAAAAGTTTTATGGCCTTTGTGTGTGTGTGTGTGTGTGTGTGTGTGTGTGTGTGTGTGTGTGTGCCCTCTAGATGAGAGCACAACCAAAGAGACCAAGGATAAAGGTAAAAGTGTGGACCTGACACAGGCAAGAACTGTTTTTTGGGAAAAAAAAAAGGTTTAAGGCTAGGGAAAAAATGGTTTGTTGGTTTATGTCTTTCTCTGTTCTTGCTACAATCATTGTCTCAGGAATGAATTCATATTCTGCATCATTTTCAGTTACCTTTATAGCCTTTCTTATAGGAAAGAGGAATGAAAATTTTAATGCCTCATATATTCTATGAATTACTGTAGATGGCGAGACTGCACTACTCTGATCTTTTCTATATTCTGTGGTTTGATTGGATCGTGATGTGAATGGAAAACAGCACAAAACAAATCAGTTTCTGAGAGAACGACTTTAACAAGAAAAGGGGAGAAGGTACCTCAGTGCACTTCAGAATATTACATATGTGCAGGGAGAGTCCTGATAACAGCTCTGGTGTCCAACTCAAAATGATTTCAGTCTGTCTGATTGTTACACATTCTGACCTGAGAATTCATCGCCCAAAAACAAAGATCAAGCTTGGAATAAATAACAATTTATTGTCATTTACATTTATGTTTCTGCCTCTTCCGAGGCTTAACCCAACATTTTGTACGTGGAAGGTGCGTGGTATGGGTTAGCAAATGAGTGAGTGAATAAAAGCATGAACTCAGTGTTAATAGGCTGAGGTGAATGGGACTGTGCAGAGTTTTCTGTTACTCTTCCGGTTTCTCTAACACACATTAGCTGACAGTCAATAAACAGAAGAATCATGTTATTATAATGCAGAAATTGTGTTGGCTCAAGAGCAATTTTCTAGCGTTTCAATGATTTCTGTTACCAAGTAATGTCAATCAATCTCAGAGTATGCAAACATAGCAGAACTTAGCATGCAGATTGTGAGTACCCAGTCGGGCAGCATCAACCCTAGTGTTTCCTCTGCTCCTTCTAGCCACATGCTTGGCTGTAAGGGCATACTATATGCCTCTTCAGAGTGACAGGTGTTTTATCCCATCTCCTTTATGTTTTTCCCTTTATTCAAGCTTTGGTGAAAGCAAAATATTGTCTCTTACACTAATGGTTTATATTAGAAATTCACTTTATTAGTTTATAAATATAAGTTTATATTAGAAATTACTTCATTTCCCAGAAAGAATCCAATTTGCTTCTGTTAACACCCTGTTTACAAACTACATGGATTGAGAAATGACCTTTTTCTATTTCATCCCAAATACTTCATTTTGCTCCGTGAGATGAAAGATGACATTCCCCTCCTTGCAAGAATGCATCCACTTTATCTTAGTGCTAATATGTGCATTGGTTAGGAGAAATTAAAGAGTTGAGGAAACCAGTTACCAGTAGGGTGAAATGAGTTGAGGTCTCTACATTTGTAAAGAGTACATAATTTTAAAATTTTAATTTATTTTAAAATAAGTGTGTGTGTGTGTGTGTGTGTGTGTGTGTGTGTGTTTGTGTGTGTCTGTGTGTTTGTGCCCGTGGAAACCAGAAGAGGGCACTAGATCTTCTGCAGTTAGAATTACAGGTGACTTTGAACTTGGGGCCAAACTGATCCTTTGCAGACTCAGCAATCCCCTTGATCATTGATCATTTCTCCTGATGCTGCTCTCCCGGTTCCCAATAACAAAAATAAAACTTAAGCAATCAGAGATTCAGATGGTTCTGAAGGTCATGTATTCTAATTCGTGTGCTGTCACCTTCTGGAGGTGAGGAAATGTCACTGGGGAGAGAAAAGCTTCGCAGCATCATCATTTGATATTGATGGAGACTGGATCCTGTGTCTGGATGCTCCCTTCACTTGTGCACATAGCGTCTACTTCCACTGTGCACATCACTCGGGGTAGTGCCATTGTTTTGCCAATAGGTGAAGTAGAGGTTTCTCTCTTTGCCTTTCTGATGGTGTCCTAAAACTTGTGTGGCTCCTGCTTTGCCTGGGCAATCCCAGTGTGTCCCTTCTGTTTTGGTTGCTTACTGTGAGTAATCTATATTCTTGACAGTGATTTGTTTAGAGGTGAATGATAGGCACTGTCAGGACTTCACAAGCAGCATATGCTTTTTCTTCCCCTCTGCGTACTGAAATCCTAGATATTCTTCAACGCTTCAATTCCCGTGGTTGACAGAACATTCCATAGTGTTTCCTGAGGGGACATGGCTTTGTTTGTTGTGTAGTCTTCTCTAAAGTTTGAGGATACCTTATGGTGCTGGCTGTCAACAGATCTCCCAGTATTGTGACAGCTCCTTACATCTTTATCTATTTCCAAGTTATCTTCCTCCTGGAAAAACCCCCTTCACATGCTGCAACACCACTTATATGTCATATTGAAGACTGTGAGGGTTCAATGAGGTAATAGGTGGTTTTGGTTTGCTCTTGTACCCTTTCTCTATCCCTTGTCACCACTTATTTACTTGCCTGTGTCCCCCAATAGTTATTAGGACAATGAATGATCTCAAAGAGTTACTGTAGGTATCTGACATAATGTGGTATTTTCATGATAAATAGAAGAGGTGGAGAAAATGGAGATATGGAAATTAAGCTGAGAAGATGCCCAAACTTATTAGCAAACGTAGCCTTCTCTTTATATTCCTATATCTTCAGGACCAATGCAAGTAATAAAGTTTAAAGGGAGCCAAAGAAGACAATGAGATATGCCCACCAATCCACCTTATGCTGAGCTACAGAGTTAGGAACATCCAGGGATCCTCTTGTTGGTGACAATGTCCAGGCTTACAGTAGCTGCTATTCTCCTTCTCCTCCTCCTCTGCTTCTCCCAAAAAATCATAGCTTACACACCCTCAGTGGCTTCCTGGGTGATGGGAATTTTAAGTTGTTATATGACTTACATAAATGTTTTCCAGGACACAGTAGACATTGCTTCCCTTTAGCAGATAGAGAAACTAAGGCAAAGATGGGCTGAATCACCATTGAATTTAGACAAGCAGGCATATGGATTTAGGATCTGAAATTAAACACTGTGATGCGATTACCCCTACTACCACAAGACCGCTCTCTGTCTTCCCAAGACTGATAAGGTTTGATTTTGCTTATATCTCATAGTTTCCCTGCTTATTTGCTTTCACAGAATAATGATTGGTTGAATTTACAACTGTGCATTTCTGAAATTCTTCAAAAACTTCAGTGACATCTGCTTATCTTGGTTTCAGCCCAGAGAGGCGAGTGCAGTGTGTTGGTGCACAGACCTGCACAGGGAATTTATTTTGTATAGTCCATAGAGAGGCAGGGGGGATGAAGCATATTAAAACAGTGGTGCTCCATGGCCAAACTTCATGGGTTCATCTTGACTGCTGTCTTAGTTAGGCTGTCCACTGGTGTGAAGAGACACCATTACCCTGGCAACTCTTGTAAAGGTAACTATTTAAGTGGGGCTAGCCTATGTTTCAGAGGTTTAGCCCATTATTGTCATGGTGGGAAACATGGCATCCTACAGGCAGACATGATTCTGGAGAAGGAACTGAGAGTTCTGCATCCAGATCTGTGGGAAGTGAAGTGAGCTTCTGAGACCCCACAGGCCATTGCCTAGTGACACATCTCCTCCAAAAAGGCCACATGCATTCCAGAAATGCCACATATACTCCAAAAAGGCCACATCTCCTACTTATACCATACCCTATGGGTCAAGAATTCAAACACATGTATTTAGGGGGTTGTGCCTATTCAAATCACCAGAGCCCAACTACCTATTACCTGAGTCTACATGTCACTTTCAGCATGAGGGTAATATTAGTGTGTATCTCAGAAGGCTATGGTAGGGATTTGTTAGACAATGCTCCTGATACTTAGACCTGAGCCCATCTTTAAATATATTTAATGATGTCGCAAGTGAACTGTTTCTAAGACACAGAAGAAATTGCAGTCATCTTTAGTTTCTGACTATAGACAGAAATCTAAATATACAATAGATTGTCATCTAGCAGATGAGCAAAAGGCAGCAAGACCCAGGCTTGAGCAATAAATTAGCAATCCATGTTTTTACCTCCTGCAGGGCTTCCAGGAAAATTGTGATATTGGACAAGTTGCGCAAATCTCTCTTGTGGCTTGGCTTACCTGTAACCAAATGAAGAAAGAAAGAAAAAAAAAAAAAAAAAAAAAAACTGATCACCAAGATTCTGAGTAAGTTCTTGCAAACAGTGTGTGTTTCGTTCAATGGAGAGACAGCAGGTTTCTTTGGGGCTGTCTTTCTGAGTTTTCTTCTTGGCTATTTTAGTCTCACCATTCACAAAGTGGCATTGAGTAGACCAGGACACACCATATCTCATGGTAAACAAACTCCAAGGACACTTTGAGCAGTAGAACTAGAAAATATATAAATAAGTAAAGACATTGCAGAGACAAATGTATAGCTGTCTATTTCCCTCAGTGATATTTAACTATTGAAGGAAATAATTCTGTTTTACAGGCCTCTTATAATCAGGGTGATGTGGCCTTTGCAGGATTAATCTCTTATTCTTTTGCTAACTAATTTACTCTAATAATGTGCTAAGATGCTTTATGATGTAAAAACACCTTTGAGTATTGGGCTTTTTTTAATAGCCTGAATAAAGTCATTATATTTGGATATATGGAAGGAGTAAAATCTTAAATACAAATTAGTAACCATAGATTGTGGAGACATTCTTTATTTCAGTGTTAGAAATTTGCCTCCTTTCTTTGGTAGAAAAGTCTCTCTCTCTCTCTCTCTCTCTCTCTCTCTCTCTCTCTCTCTCTCTCTCTCTCTCTCTCTCCCCCTCTCTCCTTTCTTCCCTTCCCCCTCCTTCCCTTCTGCCCCCTCTCGTGTGTGTGTGTGTGCGTGTGTGTGTGTGTGTGTGTATGTGTGTAATTTTTCAAGGGCTTCTACCTTTAGTTGCTGCTTATCATTTTAATTTTGCTATTTTACATGTTTTCTTTTGCTCTGTATAATTAGAGCAAGTCTATTAGAAAGGCTTGATATTTTTATTTAGTCCTACAGAAGAGTCCAAAGTCCATACCTGCTCTATCCACCTTATTAGATGGTGAACCCATGCAAACCAACATGCATGTGGCCTATTTACTCTGAGAATTTAATTTGAGGTGCTGCGAATAGAGAGCGATTATGTTAAAGGTACTAAATTGATGATTTTTTTCCTTCTGCACTTGAAACTTTTCAGTATTTACATTTCATCAGATCTAGGTGAGAAAACTGTCCAGTCTCCAAGGACTAGGAGTACTTTTGGGATTGTCAGGGTTCCCTGAACCAACTAACTTTAACTCCAGTCACCCTCTGAGAAACTTCCACGACATCCATTTAGCTCTGTGGATTTTTATTTCATTTCTTCGTCTCATGATAATAAAGCTAGCAGCAAATTAGGTGTTCACATATACCAAGCACCATTTTAAGCATTTTACAGGCTGACAATTGACCATCACAAGTCTGAGGCAGGTCTAGGTGAGACGATGGCATCTTGGAGTGCTGGTACGTGGATTCTGTCTCAGGTGCTCTGGATTGTTTGTTAATGCTTCAAGTGTCTAAATTAGGGGCTGAAGGTGCTTGGGCACGTTGTTCTTTTCTTCTCGGCATATTGTGTCTTGGTGATCCCATTTCCAATCACCTCAATAGTCATCTGGATTACATGCTCTTTATCTGAATGTTCTCTCCTCTGATTCCTCCTCTGCTAAACTCCATCTTAATGATATCTGCTTCATGCTTAGCACATCTCTTGTTTCCTCTGGATCTTGTTCCTTCCCTTGCCCGTTTTTCTTCTCTTAGGGAACAATTATAACTCCCACCATAGTAGGCTGAAAGCTTTCCTCTCCATCATGTAGTTATCCTACCCTATCCTACAGTTGACCTTTATGTGTGTGATACAGATAATTTAAAAAAGTTTATTTTTTCTCTTCATCTTCAACACCACAACTTTCTCCACCCAAAGTTCTCATCATTTCTCTCTGGTTCATGTTCCATGTTGTAAAAAAGCACCAAAAATATAATTTATTCCATTGTTTGCATTTGTTATTTAAGTGATATCAATTTTAAATTGCTGTCTCCAAACTTAGAGCAATACCCAAGATTTTTCCATGGTGTACAAAGGCCTATATCACCTCATTTCTTATTTCTATAGTATCTTGTATTAGTCAGAGTTTCCTAAAGAATCAGAATTGATAGCACACACACACACACAGACACACACACACTCCATCAGATATCTGTGTGTGTATATGTATTTATGTAAAAAAGTCATGAAGCTGAGAGGCAGTGGGGGCAGGAGTACAGGAGAAGGTCTAACCAGCATAGTCATGGTGTGCTTGGGTAGAAGGCACTCCTGTGTCCATTTCTTCCAATATTTTAATGGCTATTTATGTTTTGCAATTCTGCAAGGCAAACATATCATTTTTTCCCATTACCAGTAATGTTCTACTTGTCAAGATCAATAAAGTCTATCATAAGAACTATGCCCAATGATAGTCCACAGAATTTTTTTTTAAATTCACCTATTGGCCTCTAAGAATGTAGACTTCCCTTTTTTTTTGGTCTTTCTATCTTTGTGAGCTTTACAGATATTTCTTCATAAATGTCTCTTATTTTCCTGTCTCATTACTGTGCATTTTAAATAATTCATCTTGACCATTGGACTTTTCCCTTTGTACACTACTCTTCCCTCAGAGTTTTTTTTTATTACATCTAATACAACTTAGTCTTTTCTGTCTTCTATATTAGTTCTATCTTTCAGCTTTAGCTTTCATGTCAATGCAATGTTATTGATGCCTTCTACTGGTCTATGCATTGTCTTCATTCTCCTTCCTAGGGCTCTCAGGTTGTAAAACCTAACTTAGCACAGAACAGCCACTCAATGAATGTTTGTTGTAGTATACATGAATACCCATCACCTAAATTCAGTATTGATATGATAAAAGGTCACTGAATACTGACCACAGTGTCAAGTAGGATCAGTTATGACTAATTTTTACCAACCCTTATTAGGTGTGGGCCTTGCTACTAGCATCATCAAAGCTTGTGTAAGAGGCACAAGTTGGTTTTATCTTTTGAGACAATCCTGTTGAAGCATCAGTTTTTACTAAAGCCATCGAGACAAACTCTAAGTTCCCACAGTGCTTAGTAAGAGACAATAGAGTGGTTGCCTAGCAATGGCTGTTGCAGCTCTGAGAAGAAGGAAGAGATACAAAAATATGGTGATCTTATTAATCCCAGACTATGAGATAAACACTTGTGGTGTGAATATTAATCAAAGTCAAAGTTTTGCTTCATGGTTTATAGCTTACACTTTCATTTTAACTAACATTCATAGCCATTTATAATTCCTAACATTTTGCTTCAGCAAAACCCATTATTTTTCAAGCAAATCTTCCGACTTTCATGCTATGATTATTTATATGGCTTCCTAACCTATAAACATAAAACATAGCCCAGTGTTCCCCTTTATCTCTTCTAAATTTCATTTTCTCCCATAAAGCCTTCCTAGAACATCTTAGTCCAGAACACAGGCACCTAGTGTTCTGGAAATCAAGTTTTCTGATCTCTTCATTTATCATTTAAACACACAATTATTTCAGATATATCTCAGAATATTTCAGCTGAATTACTGAGTGCCCCTTGTGGTATTGGCTCTCTTTTTGTTGTTGTATCTTCTGTTATATTTTAAGAAAGACCTTGTGCCTAGCATATAAGCAATCTGCTGCTCTTTTGGGTAGTAGGACTTTTTTTTTTTTTGCTTAACAAATTACCTTTCTTATAGAACAGACTCTGTGAGTTTTTATTTAGTTATTATTCAACCCAACACATGTTTTATGATTTATTTATATCATTGTATTCAGTCTGTGTAAAACCTACAAGGTTTAAATACTTAATATCAAAATGTACTAATACTATGAATGAATAAAGAAGAAACAAAAATTTGTCTAAAGTAAGCAATGTGAATAGTAATCTCTGGACATTTGGTACAAAGGAACAGATTGCTAAAGTTTTCACTGGTAAATGCATTGAAATGTTTTTTTTTTTTTTCCCCTTAGCTATTCAAACACTGTTAGTCAGAAGACTAACTTAGAAATAGTCATATATCTCTGTTCCTTCTGAGATAAGGGAAAAGTGTTCAAGAGGAGACCAAAAATTTCTACAAGACCTTCTAGAATCTATACAACATGAACAATGCAAGAACATCAAAGGTCTATCTGTGTGTCTGCCTGATGCCCTGAAATACTTTATAGGGTTTAATTTAAGTGCAGCCATCACGTATCTCCACTTGGGGGCACCAAAATGATGCCTCTATTTTCTTGATTTCTCACGGCAATATTATTTTACAATGATTCTGTATGCAATTATTTTAGCATGAGGACAAGTTGGTAATGGTTTGTATCTATCATTTATTCAAACAGCTTGATTTTAATGCCTGTTATCTCTCCATTAATGAACTAGAAACTGTTTGCTTCTAAGAGTAGGTAATGTCCTCCTGATGGGTAGAACATTGGACCAGGAAACAGCCAATACAGAAGTCAGACTAGAATCAGAGTTTCAGGGACCTCAGAGGTTAAAACCTGACCTCCTGCTAATTCACAAATACCCTCTGAAATGGCCTTGACAAGTAATCATCCACTTCCTGGTCTGGAGGACTACTGGGTAATTGTGTGATTAAGCAAACTGCTTAGAAAAACATTATAGAATCATAGGATATCTGTGTAGAAAAGGACCTTAGAGATGAAGAAGCCAATTCTTGACTCTAAGAATCAGACTAGCAAGGTCAAGAAACTCACTCATGTCTGAAAGTTATCAGTGCAGCAAGAACTACACTTTTGAGTGCCCAAGTCAGACAATTATGCCAGCACAGCAAACCTCTGTTTGTTAAACTGTGGTGACAACCATGACTAGAAAATGAGGGAAGCCATTGCACACTGAGGATAGTGGACTTAATATTCTGATTATAGAGTTATAGTGTGTCGTGGAAGTGGGAGGGAAGGAGACACAGTTGGAGGCTCTGTTGGAAATTAATCAAATCAGGCAATGCAGTTCAATCCAAATTGTGTCATGCCCAATAATAATAATTTAGGGACCACTTTCGGGAAGAAATGTGGCAGAAATCACCAGATTTGAACAAGAATTATATATCTTCCCAAGGATCTTGTCTTGCTCTCAGAATTAGAAGAATTCACTCGTTAATCCACACTATTCATTTGAGTTTCAGTTTTTGGTTCACTTTGTTAGGCTTATTTGGTAGATATAAGTAACTTTTAAAATACATGTATCTCCCTGTCGAACTGCAATGCTTTCAGCTGTATCTTCTTATTTGAACAGCTTGAGGACTAATTTGAATCGCACTTCCCTTGTGGGTGTTCCAAAAGCTTGTGCTATCTCAGGGAGTTGCCTTGTGGAGACATTAAAGATGTTTTTCAAGTGAAGCACATCAAAGTTCTCTAAATTACATATGGTTTGATCTAGGAAAGGACAATTGGAGCCTTCATTAAAATAGATTTATTCCAACTTCATGTATGGAAATAAATTTTCTTGTGATAACTTGGTCTGTGCCCATCCAGATTGTAGCATTTCCCTAGTTTCTAAATTAAATGTTTCTACATGTGAATCTTGGCTCTATGTGAGCATATATTAAAAGGCTTAGTCATCATTATTTTAAGCATCCCAGAATTGAGTCAGGTTTCTCAAGAGCTTTGCAGCTTAGTTGCTTGCTTTGACTTGGTTCACTTTCAATGATCTTCTCCTCCTCTTCTCCCGTGTTTCTGCTATTTTAACTTTAGTCAAGAAGTAAACTATATTGTTTTGCATAAAACCTTGGTCTTCTCTGCATTGTTGCCTTTAACTGCTGAACCTTTTTGTAGTAGAAGGAAGAGATTGCTACTTCAAGGGGAGAGATTTTATACACTGTCATTTAAATAAAGAAATATAAAGAAATTCTTTTTTAGATTGGCATTTAAATTAGGGGAAGCAAGTCACAAAAAGATTGAGGATCTCACCAAGATGAGAAACATTAGTGCTGTGGTTCCATGTTGGGCTTTTCTTACTCTGAAGCCCAAGCATCTTATGTCATACCCTCCTCTGCTCTTTGCTTGGTTTAGATTAACCATAGGCCACTTAAAATTGCTGACAAAACCACTCCTATCTCACCATTTACCAAGGAATACATATGAAATACTTTACACTTCCCTTTATGACACAGTTCTGCCTTGGATTCAATTGACATGCTGTTATTTCTTTCTACGTTTTGCTACAGAAAAGCATGACAAGGGTTAACAACAGTAAAAACTCAACAAAGCACGTTATCTATGCTATGGTCAAATGTAAGAACAGAGTCCGTATTTAATGTACAGATGAGTTTAACTTAGTTCAGAGAATGACAAGAGTACTGCATATGGAATCCAGCCAAGTGTCTAGTCTAATTCATTTCACAGAGTAACTGGGGCCTGGTGGGAAGTTATAAATGTATAAGTATACAAAACAGTCATTACCGTGAGATACTTTTCGTTACATCATAAACATCTATCATAGTGATAATGGGTCAACAATTTTATTTTGAATTTGGGTTATTTTAGTTTGTTAATTTTACTTTGACCATTCAAACACTACCAGAAGCTCTTCAGCCCTGAAACTTACTGGGAATCTTGAAACTAGAATTCTGACTGAAGAAGGAGAACCACCATCTTTTTTTTTTTTTTTTTTTTTTTACAAAACCACACAACACACACACACACACACACACACACACAAATTTAATGTGCAAAATTGATGAGCGGTATGTTCATGACTGAATTATTCTAACAAATAATTGTTGGGACAGTTTCATCTGTTTGTATTTTCTAGAATATACACATTTTAGAGACAAAAATGCTTCCAAAACATGATTGCATCTTTTATTGCACTAAGGCACAATAGAGATGAAAGGAACTGAATGCTGACCACAAGTTTCTACCATGTGGAAAAGCCCCATGCATTATGTGGTCTAGCTCTGTCCCACCATAATAGGCACCGATCACTGCTAAAGAGCACCCCCTACATACAACTAGTTTCATCTAGGAAAGGTCCTTTGACAGAACAGTAATTTTAAATTGCAATTATCATTTTCATATTTAATGCTATAATAAGTCAAAGAGATCTATCTGCATTGTGAGTTATCAATAAAAATAATCTTGCTAATAAGCTGGAAGACTCTGAAAGTTTATCTGTGTGTCCTGTTTTCTGACCACTGTACACAAGATCATATTGGTTTTCTTACACTGTCCACACAGAGGAAACAGAGAGTTCAGCCATGCTATATATTCCCTGATATTTCGTTTGCCCTGAAATTCAGGGGATAGTGGCTATGCTTGTTTTTATGTGGAGATTCCAGATTTCAAAAGATGCTTTTATAGCATTTTTCTATTCTGCTGTTTTGGAACCATAAGTAGATTCATTTCCAGACACAGAAAATGATATCATTTTTTTGTTTTCTCTGTCTTGTGCAAAACCCTCTTGGTGGAAGTGCATTCCTTAAAGACTTCATATTGAACTCTTGCTTTTAAATCCCATTGAAGCCCAAATGGGAATGATTGCTAAGCTTTCTTGTGCCCACTTTAAAGGTAAAGAGCTAGGTGTATCTTGGCTAATAGGAAAGGGTGAACCAAAACAACAGAGAGGCCTAACTAGTGAACTTGAGCAGAAGCCTATGTGTGGAATAGAGAGAAGGCCTCAGACGATCTCTTCCATTGATTTTTTTCTCCTATAACAAAATGCAGTCCTGCTCATCAAACCATCTGTGTTTCCCCTTCATCTAATAAGCTGGCCAGGCTGGGGCTGCAAAGGAACATAGTAATATCGACAATGTTGCTGGAAATCCTTGTACTTTAGAATGAATTAACTTTTGCTGCACTGCTGAACATATGAAGAAAAATTGGCTCAGCAGAAAAAGAAAATCACTTTACTCCAGCCCCCCTCCTTAGGCTGATGGGATTGAGTATAGCAATCAAAATGAATAGGAGCTGATAGAGAAGGTGGTGTACTTGTACGTGCTGAAGACTCCCATTTTGACAAACCCTCGGGCTATCATACATTACGGAGCTTCAAGAAATATCTGAGCAGGTCTCAGGCTGATATGGATGGAGCTACAGGTAAAGTGCTGGTGAAATAAGCAAGTGAAAGGTGCTACAGAGGTTAATGTGATGGTAATAGTGCCCACACTAAACCAAAGTATGTCTGTGCCTTTGTTTATAATTTTAATGACCACATTCAACAACTCTAAGGATACATGCCTCACCCGGGTTCTCAGGTCACCTGCTGGGGATAGATTGCATTCTTCTATTATTTTTCCATTCCAAACCTCTCAAGATGTCTTTTAAAGAGAACATGCAGGAACTGGATTATGTTTTAGATTCACTCCTATGTAACTTCACAATAATGGAATCTTATCCTTATCTTCTCTGAATCCACATGTTGAGTTCATTGCACTTAACGATGTCTTTATCTGATCACTAATTAATAGAACACACAACACACATTTTTAGACACATGACTTTTAGGTTAGGGTAATTAATAGTATCTAAGGTAAAAACACTTCAATAATCAGGTTATGGTGTTAGATTAACTTATAAAAATTATCTTTTTAAAACTATTACCGTGTTTATACATATTGTGGGGGTACAATATAATCAGTTGTTTTTGGTATACAATGTGTGTCATTAAACATTAAAGGACATTTTGATCAAAGGTACAATGATGTATTCTTATGAGATGTGGTATGACATTTCTGTATTATGTATGTCATATTGACTGATCAAATCATCATGATTGACACTTCTATCTTACACTGTACTGCATGTCATCAGGTCCTCTTACCTTGACTTCCACTTCTAGGGCTTGAACCCTGGCAGCCACAAGTGTTGCTGTTGTTTACTGGGTGCCTAGGCTGGAGAGCAGGATCCTTTGCTTCATCCCTTCTCCCACCTGCCTCTCCATGTCAAAAGTCTCCAGTCGGCCCCTACAGCATCCTTAGGACAGTCCTTTTGAATCACTTTCACTTGATTCTCCAATGAAAACTCAATTGGAAGCTAACCATTGGAAGCAGTAGGAAACTAAAAACAAAATGATGCTTTAGAAAATAAAAGTAGAATCGTTTGTCTGAAAGTATCTGAAACTGCACTGGTGGACATTTGAGGCTGTAATTTTTCACAAAAACTATATTGAAAACGCATTATAGGAATATATGTAAAAGATGGAGACTGTAAAGAATGGAGCTTGCCATTTTGAAAAATAAGGGATGCAAAAGCAATATCCAAGTCAGAGTAGTAGGATGAAGTCACAAGCAGAATTTTGGAGTAGAATAGTCCTTGTTATTCAACTTCTGCAAGTTTTTTTTTTTTTTTTTTTTTTTTTTTTTTTTTAAGATACCTGTTTCCAATTTCTTCTTGTCAAACTGGCAATGTAGCACTGGTGTTTTTTGTTTTTTGTTTTTTTTTTTTAAAGAGACATTTAAAGATCAGTGAAACAGACTATGTAAACTTTGTGATATGGTGGTTACTCACAGCAAATCCTTATGAAACGTTACCATGTTCACTTCATTCTACCAGATATAGCCAGTCAGCCTTAACTGCTCTCATGCTGAAGGACCCAGGATTCAGACTTCCGAGATGAAGCTCTTTGTCCTAGCATCACTCGAGACACCTTTGGTGGGAGTCAAATGAGTCTTTACGGTTCCTACTTTACCACATTATGAAAGGGAGGGCCCTGTTTATTTGGTTTGGTGGCGTACTAGCTATTGCCTCAGGCATTAATAAGCATGAAATAATTTATAGATGGGTATTATATAAAAGGTGTCTTTTAAAATATTGTATATTTTTTTCTGAACTAACAACTTGAATGCAAGTCAAACGCATATGAAAAAAATGATTTATTTTCAACAATGCAGAGAGGTGTTTCCAGAGTTATAACCATTGCTGTTAAAGCCCCTGGATGGGGTCATCACTCAAAGTCTGTTAAGAGTAAACAGAGGCAGACATGAATGCGGTAAGAACAAATTTTAATCAGTGATATATCCATGCAGTAGAGCAGAGCTTCTACCTTGAACTGGACTCAGATTTGATTCCCACCCCACCCAATGGTGATTGGATGTTTGAGATGGTAAATAAAAAAGAAAGAATGAGATCTGTCTCGGCTCCTATGGAATCAGTAAAGAAAACATTAGAAAAGGAGGTTTTGGGTGACTGGTGCTCAGGAAACCATGTGTTCTCTCTGATTTGCCTTATGAAGAGCAGGCTTCTCCACAAATGCACTATCCTTAGGAGTTGGCTGGAATGAAGGCAAAATGCTTTGCTTGTCCACAGTTTCTACATGCAAATTCTTCAATGGTAGGAGTAGTGAGATTATTATGGAAAGCTCATCAGATTGCTAGAGCATATATTAGCATTTACCCACATTTTTACATTTTACCTCCAGTGTTGGGATGGAATTCATGGCCTTGTGCATGCCAAGTAAATACTTTGCTACTGGTTCCTGTCCAGGTTTTTATAGGTCGTAGCTGGGACCCACTGAAGAAGAGAGCCTAGAGGAGCCTCATGAGAATTTGCTCAGGGAAGCAATCTTCGCCAGATCTTAAAAGATTACTGTTTGTGTTCTTTTGCTATTTCCGTTGCTATGTGTTGCATGAGAAAAGAAACCTCAAGAATATAAAGGCATCATTGTTTCACAGGAGAAAATAAATAAAAGGCAGTTGGCTTCCTCAAAGTTCTTTAGTGTTATCTAATGGAACACTACCTTCTTCAGCTTGACCCCTGTTTGTGAGTTTATTAAGAATGGGATAGAATGCTCCTAGACAGTTTGTATTTGTAATGGCATATTAGACAGAATTCAAAGTGGACTTGATGCCCTTCTAGACCACTGTCTCCACACTACAAATGATGGAGTCAGACGTTGTTAGAGGTGACAGAATTTTTATAAATTGACCCGGCCAGTGAGGACGAGAGCCAGTACAAGTTTACAAGCTGCACCATCTAACTGCAGGGACTACACATTCAGTCATTAACATCATTGCAATACAAAACAAAGCTTTGATTTCCTTATCCTAAGCAACTGCACCCTTTAATTTCTTCTGCTATTTTCATAAAGTGTTTCTCTTTCCCAAACAGGTTTTCTAAAAAGTAAAGGCACAACTCCAAACAATTTAGACTGTGACTCTTTCTGAAAACTTAAATGCCTCTTTGTCTCTTCAATCACTCGCTTTGTTAATCCTTTAAACATTTATTCTTTCATAATTTTGTGTTTATATACATAATGTATTGTGATCACATTCCCATCACTCTCCTCTCTTAACCTCCTCTCCCTTGTGCAAAACATCTTCCCAGAAATCAGTTAGAATCATATTGCTTTTTGTGTGCATGTTTCTCACTGCTCACATGAGCTTGTATGGCGTATACTTTACTCGACTAGGGGAAACTTAATATGGTCACGTTACAGAGTGTTATGATGTACCTATAACTACTCATGGAACGGTGGAACCTCAGCCCCACCCCCATCCATGATGTCTGTTAATATGTTCAAATAAGTACTGCTGCTTTGAACTAATGGGTCCAATGACCATGCTACATAGAAACAGACAAAAAACCATTTTATTGCATATCATCTCATCATAGAGACTTTGCATTTTTGTCCCCCTTTTCTTATCATTCCCTGTTGCAGTAAATATTAAAAAGTGGAAACCTTTTGTTCCATGCTTGTGCTGTCACCAGTGGATCCACATGGCACTGCGGGGTATCTCTAACTTAGCCGGTCACAGTAAATATTAAAAAGTGGCTCTGTTGTTATTGGCACCATGGTCTTGCCCCGAGGGAACTGCTCTAGTGTGGAGTTGGGCACCTGGGTGGTATCACAGGATCCACAAGGCACACCCTCCACTCAGTTCACTTCCCAGGCGGTTTATCGTGCCTGCCCATCTCAGCCATTGCTTATACATACTGTCCTCCAGAGCCTGGTAAAAACATGACTCCACAATCATTAACTTATCAAACATGTTCATATGCTAAATTCTCAATCCACAAACCCTCTACACAATAAGCTTACATCTAGTGGACAAAAATAGAATCTGCCCACCTACTTAAGATAAATAGATGCTTAGAGACCCTTAGAAACATTTATAATGACCTTATTTATACAGAGATGCTCTGAGAGAAACATTGACACCTGCCTCCATCTTCCTCCTCCAAATATCTGGCTTCTCTACCTCCTCTCTCCTTACCAGCAGTCTGTATTTGTCCACTTTCTAATGTCTAATCATGTACCACCTTGACGTCAACCTACAATTCCCTGAGTTTTGGATCCCTCCAAAGTTGATCAGATGTTCTGTTTAGGACCAGGTTCTCAACTTTAAGTCTTAGCACTTTGGCCACTTATGAGTAGATAATGCATATATAAACAGAAGGCTCTCTGACTGAGACAATGAGACACTAACATATTGGTATATAAATACATGTTCAAAAGGCATTTTGGCATCATGTCCATTTACTGAATGAACAACAGTGAGTTTCCCTCTCTGACCTGGCCCATGACCTCCCAGACATGGATATTAGAAGAGGTCTACAGTGACAGGCATGAATTATCTTCTGTGGATCATCCCTCAAATCCAATCAAGAAATAGTTGGTTAACGTCAAAGCACTCATGGCACCATTGTATTAGTGGATACATCTTGCTTAGAAGGTTGGTATTGTAGCTATTACAATGAATAACCGAAGAAGATGGTCAATAACTTTTCTTTTTCAACAGCCTGCATAGCAGTTTCAGGCACTTTGAATCATAGCTGTTAGGGATGATGCTTCCAGGCTAGTTAGTTCTAGTTTGATTACTCTCTATATTGTGACCAAAGTATATATTGTCTTCAGAAATAGGTATTGTTATAAAATTCTGGTGGGCATCCAAAAGCAACGACAATCAAATAATTTGGAGGCCTCTGAGCCCCTCCTTTTCAACAACTCATGGAAAAAAGTGTTCTACACTGGGACATGGGATTTTTTCTACCATTCATGTATGGCATCTCCTTCAAACTCTATAATGTTTTTAAATTAATTTACAAAATAATAAATATTTATATAGATTTTTTTTGATCCACCATTAGTTTGGTTAAATCTTACAGCCCCTTCCATCTCCCCTCTCACACCCCTAACCTGCTCAAAAAGCTTTGTTTTTGACCTTTAACATTCACACTGACATGTAAAACTCTAGTTTCTTAGTGTCCTATTTAAATACTTTAATTTTATCAACTATTGGGAAAACCAGAGAGAAAATTTTGCATAATGGCTCTAAGAAAGAATTGTTTTTAAACCTTTGTCACTCTGTATTTGGGGTACCTCTTCATCTACTTTCTGTGCATCAAAAAATACCAAGTAGAAAAACAACCCAATAATGAGCTGCTTTTTAGTTAATTTTCTTGGTGCTGTGAGATTTTATTCACTAAGGTAAGGTAAATCAGTAGGAGATTGGTTTTGCATAAACTCTCATAATAAAGACTTGTATCATTGTAAAAGAAATTTTATATTCAAATCATAGATATAAAGATAATAAAATATATGACAAACCTTAGTTATATAATTGGGAAATAGGTGTAGTTTCTGGGATTTCAAGAATCACTCTTTCATTTGTACATATTAACTGTAATTTAGAGGGACATTTCACTCATTTTTATTGATTATGGTAATGGAAGTGAGCACTTATAACCATACAGCAGAGAGACTCAAAGGACTGCCTTTTGTTTGTTGGTTTTTGTTTCATTTACTGAACAAGCATAACTAATGAATATGTTTTATTAAATATTGTTTCCATGTAGGTACCTCCTTAACTGATAGATTAGTCAGTCTATTCTATCAATGGTGTTAATGACATCCTTTTATTTCTTTTGTTGTTAACATGAAGATAGAGGCAATTGGAACAGGAGGCACATTTTCTGGTGATGCTACAAATTACTTTGCTCTCTAGAAAGTCTCATCAGTGGATTTTGTACTGTTTTGGAAGTTCTAAGTCTAGTTTGAACTTTCTCTATTATATTTTTACTATAAATGTCTAGTTCTTTATGTGTCCCAAATAAATACTATATATTCAAAATAAAAATTTTCTTTATTTTCTAAATTATTGTTTCTCTTTGTGAGTTTTCCATTTCAGGTAATGACACCATCATTCTTTCAGACATGGAAATAAAATGTTGAAGTCATTATTTTCCCATACCAATAGAGTAATGTGAGAAAGCCTGGGGAGTTTTGTCAGATTTGCATTATTTTAGTCATGTCTCACCCAATTACCAACACAGAAAAAATTTACAGTGTAGCAATTGTTATGAATATATTGTACAATAGCTATACATGGAACCACATTTATAATTTGAAAGTAAACACAGCCATATATGTATTTTTAATATTTATATATCTTTTGGTACATACATGGAGTCATATTATGTGAATAATAAGCTCAGAAATTCTCAAAATAATTAGCTAATCAATGAAAAGCATTTGTAGACAAAAAGAGGCTATATAATTTAAGGTAAAAATCAAATTTGGCATTTATCCTAACCGTTGGATTGCCAAGAATCCAAGTTGCCAAGAACGATACATTCAATCTCTCTTAGTTTGAGAAACGATTAGGAAATAGTACTCCTGTTCAAGTAAAATTTGTAATATTTTAAACATATTTTAATCAGTGAATCTATCTTTGAAAGCTGACAGAGATCATTACTAAATATAATAATGTCACTAGCAGGAAATCTTATTGGACAAAGATATATTTGCTTTTGTTGATAGCAATTATTAGCATTTAAATATAGAATTCAATATAATAAAATCATTTTATTTAAATTACACCAATGATAATGTTTGCTTATTTTGAAAGTAAGAAAACTAATAAGAATAAAATGGAATCATTAATAAATAACCAATAGTATATTACTAAAATAGAGGAGATTTTTAGTGTTACCATCTAAACAAATTACTACTAGAAGTCACCCAATAATAGAAGTTTATAACAAAAAGGATAACACTAATTTTTCCTGTCTCTGGAAAACATGGAAATTTAAACACTACATTCTAAGACCCTTGGTGAATATTTAAAATCAAAGATAGACATGAACACACACACACATATTTCTTTTATATATGTATGTAAATACATACACACATCTATCTATCTATCTATCTATCATCTATCTATTTATCTATCTATCTATCATCTATCTCTCTATCTATCATCTATCTATGTTGTTATATTTTTGGTTGTGAGCTTAGCCTTTAAAGAATATATATATATATATATATATTTTCTACACATACAGTCCTATAATAGAATTAACTTTTAAATTTGGAACTGTTAGAGTTTAATTACAATAACATTAATAAAAATTTCATCATAATACATCATATTGCAATTGATGTGTTTCCTCTTTCAAAATATTTTTCTTTAATATCTTCCCCATCCTTATGATATAAATGTACATAATGCCTAAATATTGTCATGAGATGAAACTTAGACAGTGAGTAACAGTGACAAGCTGCCAAGAAACCATTCCTTGGACTTTTCTTTTGTAGCAATTACCACATAAATAAAAGTTTCATTTTGCATGGAAGCTCCACAAGGCACAACATGTTTTAAATAAAGGTGAAAAGATTCATTCTTTAGGGTAAATTATTAAAACTCATGTAGTAAATAAGTAAAAAGCATCAGAAAGTCCCTAAAACTGACCATATTTACTAGGTTCCTCTCTTCCTAAACTCATGTGGTCAAAAGGACTGCTGGAAAGCTCTCTCAGACAAGCTCAGCTGCTGGAAGAGACAATCTCAAAGTTGTTGAACTCTCTTCAAATAGTTAAGTGATTTCCAGTGTTCCAGATTTCATGAACTATCACACATGTTGTGTTGGGCTTTGGTGATGCAGCTCCCAGTGAGTACTTTCTGCCCTGTAAGTAAACTGTCCCCCATACTTCCCTAAATAACCTTGATAAAACTTACTGTTTCAGCACGTTGGTCCTCAGTAGTATCCGTTTGTCAGTCTACCATTGGTTTGGTATCTGAGCTCAGATGTTTGTTCGTGTATCTCTGTAAATAGTGTAACACAATAGCACACATAGGGTAAAGCTGTGCCAGCCATTGCCAAGTCCTGTGTGCCTGCAGAATGGACAGTTCCTGCCTCTGTAGCAGAGCCAGCAGAGTGTTGACTACCATGATTGTTGACAGTTGCTAAGGATAAAGTTCATTTGTATAATACTATACATATTTTTATGTTCCTCTTTTAGGGAATGTTCTCCCTATTAAGGGTAATGATTCCCTCCATGACAGTTAGAAACAGGAGACAAGAATGTACTCCTCAGAAAAATAGTAAATGTGGTGACCTTTATGACAGCCCTTAAGTCTGTGGGAAAGAACTCTGAAATCATGAGTTTAAGAATATATCATTTCTCAACTATGCACAATATAAGTGTGCAATATGAATTTTATGAGGTATTCCAAGTGTTTTGGGCTAGTATCCACTTATAAATGAGTACATACAATGACCTTCTGGAACAACAAAGCTGCCTTCCTCTAGACACCCCATCTGACTGAAGACTCCCGAGATAACACGATGAGATCTACTGATAAATGCTGAGATCCAAGGAAGATAGACTTGTGACCTTCCAGCTGCACATGAACTTTCTCACCAAAGTCAAACAGCTGCTAAACACAAAAAAATTACAGGATGGCAAGGAAAACATGATGTCTAGCCAGATTAGTCAAATATTGTTTAATATCGATGTTGATTTCTATACTCACGAGACAATCGCTTTGTTCAAAGATCCTTTGTCCTCCCAGCACTTTCTGCTTGTTACTCTAACCCTGTAGTAGCTTGGCTTCTCCTTTTTCTTGGCCCCATACTAGATATCAGAGCCCTACTCCTCCTAGAACCCTGCGTCATCCAGTTCTTAAAGCATCAAATGAACAACATCGCAAAAATGACCACTGATCAGGTTTTAGTTCAGTACCAAACTGTCCCCAACTTAGAAATCCAGTGTTTTGATGACACCTCTCCTCTATAAAAAGAGAAAGGGGAATTGTGGGTTTGAAGGGTCAGTGTTGGAAATGCAAGAGTTTGATGTCAGTCGAAGCCCCAAAGACAGCTTACTATCAACCAGTAGGTGCTTTCTGAACTCCAATTGCAAATCCACTTTGCCTGGATGCACCACAATGGTGCAGATGTACAAGGCTCTAGGCAAGCCCCAAATCCCACCTCCACATAAGAGAGTGAAGTAGTTGTTAGCCAGATCAGCCACTCCCTAAGTTCCTCCCCTGCAAGCACGTAGCACTAGAAAAACAACTGTAGCCAATCTTAGAGGTAAACAAATGAGAATCCGGTGGTTGGATCCCGGGCTGTTTAAAAAGGACAGAACAAAGGAGAGAAGCTCGCTAAAATGAAGACACACGTTGAAACCTTCTCTTCGGTCCTGGCTCCTTTGTGATTCTGACTCCTTCGTCCTCTGTGAATGATCTATTCCAGAGCCTTATCACATGGCTCTTCACTTTTCTCACAGTCAGGTAGGGCTTTATGGCCCTGGCTAGCAGGGCTCTAATCTTAGCTCTTGGCTGAGCACTAGCCTGCCAGAGTTCACAGGCCTGGCGGTACCCGGCTGGGATTTGTCCCCACTGCTCCCAGCCTGAACTCAAGATGGCCAGGCAGAGCTCACCAGAAGCAGCTTTCCCTGGGACCTGCAGTGTGAAGCTACCTTCCCCTGGAGGAGCAGAGTGGGGCCCCCACCTCAAAGGACAACAGATAAATGGTTGCCTGATCATTTTCTCTTCTGAAATTCTCCTTACTTTGCAAAATGAACTTGTCATGAAAGGTAAGATCGACTTGAGACAAATGAAAAATATTGTGGAAATAGACAATTTCATGTAGAACCTCAAATATCTTCAATCTTTCCACCAGTTTGTATGGGGATGTACTCATAGACTTGAATTCATTTTTGATTTAAACTTGTCATTTATAATAAAGCATGTCATCATTACCTTATTCCATTACTTAATTTAAAAATACATTTAGAAAGTATCAAATGCTGGCATTGACCCATTGTTATTACAGCTTTATCTATCAATTGCCTAGGTTGATATGATTTTTAAGTTGTACTATTTGAATTCTGGACAAATATTCTTTTTTTAACCTATTTCAAAAGTGAACATACACTGTTAAGTTTTCATTTAATGTACTGTTTATTTATAAATTCTATGTTGGTTTCTACTACTTCTTTATGTTTCTGGGAAGTGCACCTTAGCACCCTCCCTGTCCAAGGCAAGTGCTTATCAACACTAACCGTCAGTTTCCTTAATCAACATTTTCTCCACATACCAGCCCATTCGTGAAGCAATATGAAGACTCCTTTTGATGTTATGGGCTCAAAATCATTGATGTAAATTTTTCTAACTTGTAAATATTCACTGAATTTCACTAAATTTATAAATGGAGCCCCACATTGTAAAATTGACTGAGTTGGTGTTTAAAATATTCTCATAGGAAATAGTCGAGAGGTGAAATCAGGCACTGAAACTAGGTTTAGATGCAGTGTAAAGAACTGCTGTGGTTCTTGCTAACACAGACACACAAGTACAGATAAAAACACATGTACACATAAATTGTACACATATGCACATACATGTAACAAGCATACCTGTTAACCAGGGCCACATTGTTTCTTCAAGTTTTTCTATTAGTTTGTTCTAGATTCTTTCTCTGCCCTCAAAGCTACAAACAAAGCCCCAGGCTAAAAGACAGCCTTGCCAGCCATGTATTGGAGAAAGCTTGACTGTAAGCCAATACTTCAGATTACCTATCAATCACATGATACTGAAGCCCTCTTTTTGTATGAATAGCTTGTGGATTCTTTGCTGTGTGGTCTTTGCTCTGAGGTCCCTCCAAGCTGCTGTCTGTTCTCCTGTCTATGGTATTAATGACATTTAATGAATCCCTTACAGAAATATCAACCTGATTCAGGTTGCAACCTTTCAGGGCACATATACACTTGCCACCTTTACTCTCAGTTTTCCAATTAGCACCCCACTGAGCATGAGTCTCTTATGAAGCATGATGCCCATCTGCCCTCAGTTTCTTTCAGAATGGGTTACTCGAAGAAATTAAAACAAGGGTACTGGCACATTACCATTAACTAGAATACTGACACCGTTCTGATTTTGTCACGAATCATGAAAGAAGATATAAAGTTAACTGTTTTTTTGTTTCAAGTTATCATAGGTGTCTGTTCCCCTTTCAGACCCATGGTAAAATGCAAGTTCAAGTTTCTGTGTATTGACATGGCATGAAGCAGTTTTAAACTCCAAAAGACTCCAACATGTGCTATTCCTTTGTGATTGTGAAAGTTGGGCTTTGTTTTTAACTTTATAGTGCAATAGAATTAGGCATGGCTAGTAACTTAATACACTTATCATATTGACTCTTTTAGAATATGTGATTATTAGAAAATTGTTCTTAGAAATGGGTTTTCCATATTTTTTTGTTTAAAATGATATCAAATCATTTTACTATTGTGCAATTTACTGTGTCAATTGCATTATCATACAGAAAATTAGTATGACCTTAAAAGAATCTCCTCTGCTCTTTTGTTTGTATTTTAATTTTAATTTTAAGGTATAATTTGGGATATATAATAAGGCAGGGTGAATAAAACCTGTTTGAATGCAATGGTTCATGAACAGAATGCAGACAATCAAATTCTGGCTCTGATTTAACAAGTCTAGAAGTGAACTCAAGAGTTTATGTTTCAGCAAACATCTGTCTGGTTCTGTTACTGCTATTTCATAAATAGAATACTGCGAAACACTGAGGTTGATGTTCAGCAGGTAATGGTAGGTTGTTATGAGGAGACACTCATGGAAAAGCCTGATATAACACCTATGTGGATCACTGGTGACTGATGGTGTGTTAGTTAGGGTTTTACTGCTGTGAACAGGCACCATGAACTAGGCAACTCTTATAAAGGACAACATTTAATTGGAGCTGGCTCACAGGTTCATTGTTTCAGACCCATATCCTCAAGGCAGAAGCATGGTGACATCCAGGCAGGCATGGTGCAAGAGGAGCTGAGAGTTCTACATTTTTGACTCAAGGCTGCTAGCAGAATACTTGTGGATAGCCCTAGTGCTGTTTGTATTTTGATGTTAATTCTGCTTCCCCAAGAGGGTCTGCCTGGAATGAGGAGTCGATCTTGTACTCATGGGACTTCCTGCCAACCTTCCCCTAATGAATAAAGATTTCTAGGAACCAATCACTGGGCAAGGAGTAGGTGGGACTTATGGGTTGGTGAAGGAAAGAGGGAGACAGAAGAAAAGGGGTCTGGGCTTTTGGAGGAAGGGACCTGGAGGACAAGATGTAATAAACAAGTGGCCTCCAGTTTAGATGGTGAATGCACCAGGATTTGCCACTGTAGGATTTATATTTCTTTAATTTACATTTATAAATTTATATTTATACGATTTACAGCAACTGTGTTACCTGTTGATTCTAAACTAAGATTGTGTGGTGTTTTTCTTCATACTGCGACTCAACTGAGTTCTAGAGAGAAAGGTACTGTGGGACACCCCAGCCAGCCATGGGAATTTGGATGCATGGGGCTGTTGTAGCAGCGATTAATCATGGGAATTTAGTGAGTCAGGTAGAGAGAGTTCAGAGCCCTGAGTCAAAGAGTTTGCCAAGATGAGACCTCCAGTGTCCCGAGGCAATGGTGTGGATGCTTGGAAGCCATAGAGGTAGCAAGACTGCTGGGGCCAGAGAGTATCTTGCCTTAGAATAGATTGCTTTTTTATCATGTAACTCAACAAATACTCGTTTCCAGGAAGCTGGAACTAGAGTACTAAAGCCCACATGTACAGTGACACACCTACTCCAACAAAGCTAGACCTCCTAATAGTGCCAACCCCTGTCCCCAAGCATATACAAATCATCACATATGGAGACCAGTGTTCCAGGTCCAGTTCTTGTGGTTGCAAGGATTAAGGACTTCAGTTGATATTCCGTGCTAGTCCCCTGTGTATTATCTGTAAAATGAAGTGGATGGCCTGTCCTTTTCTCACTTTGATTGTTGAAAATCTCAGGCTTTGTTACACATGGGAATCTCTGTCCACTTTTCCATCTCAGGGTTGGGATTCTTTATGGCCTGAATCTGCACATGTGTTGTACCTAGTGTAACAGTTTTTTAAGTTCTTTTGTACATCAGTACAATATGTCTGGAAGACACCCTTGGAGTCATCCATCACCTCTGGCTCTTAACAATATTTCTGCTTCTTTTCCACCATACACTCTTGAACCTTTAGGGGAGGGACTTGCTGAAGACATTTCATTTAGGACTGAGTGCTTCTATGTGTCTTGCTCTCTACACATGGTCATCTTGGGTGTTTCTGTATTCATTCCCATCTACTGAGAGAAGAAACGGCCGTGAAGAGGATTAAGTGAGTCAGTGAGTATGAGCATAGCAGATGTTGTTTGGTTATTTTTGTTTTCTGTTTTTGTTTGTTTTGTTTTGTTCTTTTTTTTTTTTCAGAATAGTGGCAGGATTTGACCCTCCTAATATGAACATTATTTTCTATTAATATTTCCTAGGAAAGAGTAAATTTGTTTTTTTTTTTTTCTAATGGAGTATCACTAGCAATATCAACCATACTGCAAAGCAAGCTGAAAGCCTGGATGGTACCATTTTTTTTTTGTGTGTAATTTTGTTTGCCTTGATTTTCATTTTTTTTTTCTGGAGGAAGTAACATACATGTAAGTGGATAGAAATGTGGGAAAGGCCTGGGAGAAGTTGAAGGAGGGAAAGCAGAAGTAATATACTGTAGGAAGAAATTAGTAAAATAAAAATCTTAAACTTTTCTAAGCTTTCATTCTAGTCTCTGATTTTTCTAGACTTGACAAAATTTTGGTTTGTTTTCTTCGAGGATATGATATAAGGCTCAGACATTTAACAGACTTTGTTCTGATTGATATAAAGGGGTCAATATGATTCCATTAATCAAAGGTCATTAATCACTGATCATGTTAATGATGATATATATGTATCTTTCAGAGTGATGGCTGTTTTTTCTTTCTTTCTTTCTTTCTTTCTTTCTTTTTTTTTTCTTAGAGAAAGAAAAACCAAATAAATGAAGTCTTTTTATAATACATAATTCCACAACTACTGGAGAATGGAGAGAGCTTTTTCCATTAAAACTTTGAAGCTGTGAATTTTCGGTGTTAGTTAACATTAAATTTTGGTGAATGCCACTTTCCTTTTCAGTTCAAAGTACATTTTAAAGAAATGATTTCTCTTCCTATTTACTTTGATGCATTTCTGACCTAATTGTTATGAACTACTTTTTGTAAGCTCTCCAATAAAATCTATTTCATTCAAGCTAGTGGAGCAATTTACCCCAAGTTTGCTGAAAGCAGTTTTCGGCATAGATAGAATTAGACCAACAGCTGGAACCACTTCAACCAGCCAGAACTGTAATAGTTTATTTATCATTGCTTGTCTTTATTGTATCTAGTCACAGCTGAAGCTGTTTGGCGTAATTTTGGATATTCTGAAATGCAGACCCGTCTCTGTCTCCACAACTTTTGACAGAAACAATGGGAAAGAAACAGAGTATTCAGAAAAGCCACAAAACGCACAAGTCACTCCTGGTATCTTGTCCGCTGCAGTGAAAGCGAGAAGATGACTGCCAACTGGAACGTTGGAGCCGAATTTCATATTCTCTTCATGTTGCATGACTTTGGCCCCCTCAACTATTCCCCATTCCAACTCTGATTTCCCAAAACACATTTTGTCTTGCTTCCCATCCTGTCAATAGGGAGAAGTTGCTGTAGGCAAGCAAGATACAGGAGAGAGCTTTGTCAGCTTCTAGTTGTTGATTTTGTCACAGTCTTCCTGGAACATTTCTGTTTGTGGATATTTTTCCACTGATAAAGCTTTTTTTTTTCCAATTTGAGTACATGTTCTTGGTCACCATACAGGTGAAATCTTTATCTGCATTATGTAGAAAAGTTTTGAATGTTGTTAGTGGCAGGGGATGTGTAGGTAAAGAAAATTAAGGTGACAGAGGATGGAACAAAGCACATGAAACATAGGTAGATCATATGCTCCAGGATATCTTAGCTTTTATTTTCTTATTCACATCTTTGGGTATAATTATCTGCTGGATCTATGTCACCGAGTCATTTACAAAGCTATCCATGCAGAACTTATTGGCGAATATGTGTTACAGAGCCTGATTTTCTTTATTGCATGACTAAGAATCTGAGATAAATCTGGGAATGATGGTACAAATAATTTGTGCACCCAAAAGGCTGGGGCAGGAGGATTGCAAGTTCAGGACTAGCTTTTGAGGTTCTGTCTTAAAACAAAACAAATTAAAAAGAAGTTCAACAAACAGTAATCCAAGATGGAAAATAAGAAGATAGAAAACAAGGCAAAGTGTCAATATTGCATTTATATAAGTTTTACTCTTTTCACTCCCCCTCCAACTCATCCATGCCCCTCCTTTTAAGTTTATGACTTCTTCCATAATTATTATTTACACATACATAAGTGGATATCTATTGTTCTCATTTATTGTTTTACTTACATACATTATTTGGGGGTGACCACTGGAATGTAATAATCTACTATGTGGTCATTTCTGTAAAAGACTGACTTTGCCTTTCTAGACAGCAATGGCTTGCAGCTTTTCATCTAGGGTTGGCATCTTGTAAACTTTCCTCTATCAATGATGACATGCTAACTGATGTTTTGTCATGCAAGTCGTGTTCAGGCAATGACATTGGTGAAATACCATGAGTCAAGTTTCTCTGTCATGTCAAAAGAATAATATCTACTAGCAGGCATCCTTGTCTTCTGCATCCCTTTTTCATAATGGGCAGTGAGCCTTAGGTGGATGCTTGCATTATACATTTAGTAACCCATACCTCTGTATCATAGCCAGTTATAGATCTCTGTGGTTGTATCACCTATTGCAAAAAAGAAACTTCATCGATAAAGGGTGAGAGCTACCCATACATGCAGGTGAATAGTTAGAAAGCAAATGTTAGAGATTTTTACATCTCCTGAGACCTCCTTTGATTTATTTCTTCAGAGAATTGAAGTTTTTGTCATACAGATCTTTCACTTGCTTGGAGTCACACCAAGGTATTTTCTATTATTTGTGACTATTGTGAAGGTTGTCGAATCACTAATTTCCTTCTCAGCCCGTTTATCCTTTGAGTAGAAGAAGGCTACTGATTTGTTTGAGTTAATTTTATACCCAGCCATTATGCTGAAGTTGCTTATCAGGTTTAGAAATTCTCAGGTAGAATTTTTGGGGTCACATAAGTATAATATATCTTATTATATTCAAAGAGTGGTATTTTGACTCCTTCTTTTCAAATTTGTATCCCTTTGACATCTTTTTGTTGTCTAATTGTTCTGGTTTGGACTTCAAGTACTATATTGAATAGATTTGAAAATGCCATAGGAAATATTCCATAAAGCTTGCTTAAAGTTACAAATAATATATGAGAGCGGGCACTCACACGCACACACACACACCACTTACAACACAAAATGTGATACAACTTTCCCCAAAAGTCAAAGACTAACAGAGGCTTCAGTGTTCTGCATAAGAAACCTCCATTCAAATTGTTGGTCATTGGAGTCCAAGATTCCAAAAGCAAAAGTGACTATTTCCATTGCCCTTTGTTGCCTCCTAAAACCTGAAATTTAAAACCTTGTTGCTAAAGGATCTGCCAATTGCATACTGGGAACACTTTGAGCCTACAATTTTGAAAGATCTGGATGGACAGAATTTGTAGTATCTTACAGTGGCACCTTTATTTGAGGGTAATATACTGCTCATTTCTTATGAATTGTTCACTTTTGTTTTACTTTTATATATCTGGGCTGTATTTACATTGTTTTTTTTCCTTCTCTCTCCCTCTGGCTGCTTCCATGTCTCTTCCTATTTAATTCACTAATTGATACCCTTTTTTTCCTTAAAACACACACACACACACACACACACACACACACACACACGCTCACACACACAACTTGGTTATTTTGTTTAGTGTTACTTGTATGCATATGTTTGGGGCTGATGAACTGGCATTGAACACCTAACTGAAGGGAAACCTTATTCTTTCCTTCTCAGCAGTCATTTTCTGTGACCCTTCAGCTAGTGGTGGGTTGCCATGGACATTCCCCCATCCTCACTGGCTTACCAACTGGTACTGGCATTTTTCTATTTAGAAAGCTATATTTTTGAGACTTCTTGAGTGTAGTTTGCCTGTCATATATTGAAGACACAATCTCTCAGACTTACTAGCCCCGCCTCTTACAATATTTCTCTCCCTCTTCTACCATATTCCCCGAGCCTTTGGTGTAAGGGCTGTGCTCCATTATTTGGGGATGTGCTACCCATTGTCAGCTGCTCTCTGCTTTTTAACTAGTTGTAGGTTTCTTTAATGATCTCCATCTTCTGCAAAGATAAACATCTTTGGTGTGGGGTGAGGGCTAAACTTTCTGTGGATATAAATATAAGTTTTGAGGATGTAGTTATATATTCTACTGGTCTAGGAAAGTGATAGTAATATGTTCTCTTGTAGGGTCCATGGCCTGACCAGCCATGGGTTTTTGGTTAGGTTAATAGCACCAGGAATGGATTTCTTCTTATTTAGCAAGACTTATATCCAATTAGATAGCCATTGGTTACTGCCAAGGTATAAGAGCCACAGTTAACATATCTGAGAATGTCTTGGCATGATGCTTGTCATTATTATGGTTTGTTGGTACCAGGTAGGGCTCATTCTATGTTTTACTGGCAGCTGCAGAGTATTTTATGCTACTGTGATTGCTGGTCCTCAGAGAGGGGACTTTTGGTCTAGATTCAGTTTTGTTCTACTAATTTTTGTATCAGAACTATACATCTTTATAAATAAGAACTCCACTTCAGTTCTGGAATGTGACCAAGGGTAACCTTATTGTTGGGCAGTTGCTTTGATGCCACTAAGCATCTCTACAAGAAAAATCAATTGGAGTCTTGGAAGGAACATGATTCTACCAAATAAAGTAACTTTATTTAAGACATAAAACTATGTATTTACATACACGCACGCACACACATATATATACATACACATACATATACATATATATTACATGTTATATCAGTTTGTTGTTTTCTTATTGATGAACAATAAGATGGCTATGCATTGAAATGCTGTGTTCTGAGCACAATAGCCACTTCCATCTTCACCAGAGAAGCTATGATTGTCTTTAAAAGAGCTTCAAAAATGTCAGACCTACATACAGTCTCTCACAGATGGAAGGAGCAGGGAGTTTGGATCGTTCCATCAGATATCTGCCATTCCCACCTGACTCCCTCTCAGCTCTATTTACCTCTACCCCAGAATTATTCTCTGATTGCTCATAAACATTTAGACAATAATAAAATTCCATATGTAGTTATATGTATGCATATTTAAATACTATTTTGTGTAAATATGAATATGTACCTGAAGAGCTAGTATAGCATGTATTTAGGTTAATGACCTCAGAACGCAATGTCTTAGTTCAGATTTGTTCTAAACCACACATTTTCTCAGAGAGCCATATCGTAACACTCAACACCTACTGCATGTTAAGGATTATGGACAAGCTTGGCATAATTCAATTTGTACTGCTAACCTTTGAAAAAATTCATTTCAGAGCTAGGCATGGCTGAAAGAATGGGGTTGTGAAATTGAGACCTACTGGAAAACACTGGAAAATATTGGTTAAGACATGATAGTTCTGGAAGCAAATTACAACACCTATTTCTTGACTATGGAACTTAATGCTAGTTTTATGAAACTTCTGAGTCTTGTGGGGCTTTTCTGTTTGCTTTGTTTTGTTTTCTAAAAAAGGTTTTCATAGTAAACTCTTCACTCACTTGTTTACCTGCTGGTTTGATTTTTGAGATAAGGAATCTCACAATGTCTCCCCCTCTTTTTCCCTGTTTCAGCCCCTATCACTAGAGAGGAGAGAAACAAGGGTAGAGGAGGAGATAGAGAGATAGAGATTCTTGACTCTAATCTCTATGTTCTCGTTTCTTCTTTGCTTCTAGTTAGTCTTTGCTAACTTTTGGGGATTTCCCCACCTTTTCTCCTTTACTCCCTATCAGTAGATAGGAGACAGAGAAAAATAGAGAGGAAAGGAAAGATCCTTGAATAAAGTCAGGGATCAAAAAGGGGGTGAAGTTATCAGACTACTTCCTGCTGATTAGGGGTTTCTAGTTCCTTGGGGGCAAGTTTAATCTTTGCCATCAGGATATTCAATTTCTTCTTTTTGTTTTTTCTTTGTGAACAGCTACTTAACAAATCATGTCCAACAACAATCAACAACAACTAACCTACAGGTCCTAGCATTTATATACCTTCTGAAAATTTCTAAGAATTCCAAATGTCACATAATCGTAGGAACTGTTTGCATCTGACAAAACCATGCCTCTGCTAGAGCTGGAGGCGAATCATAGTTGCCGAAAAGCAGCCCCATGTCCCCACACTATGGATTAAAATGGAAACATTCTTACAGTACGTCTGTGTTTTATAAAGAAATAAAAGTTAGAGAATTTTCACTACGATCAGTACCTGGCTCCTGCCTTACCTGTGGTCCCCCATAACCCACCATCTTTCCTAGGACAGTGGTCTCTATTCACACCCTTTGAGGTTAGCTTAGTAATAGAAAATTTGAAGTCAGCTCATGATGCCATAACCTGACATCCCAAGCTGGGGGAAACTTGAAAAATGACTTGGTGTAAACCCTACCATCATAATTTAAAGTGTCTGTTAGCATATATTTTTCTGGGAATAGTGAACTAAATGACATGGTTTCTTAGAAGAAAATTGTTGGTCAAGCTGCCTACACTGATTGTGTCCATTATGCTAGTCCTTGCCACATTTGTAGCATTTGGTCATGCAAACCAGAACAGATTATAAATGTGAAATACACAGTAGATGTAGAAGACTCAACTCAAAATGAACATAAAATACTTTATCAATAACTTTAATGTTGAATATATACATTCATGTACATATGTGTATGGAAATGATAATATTTGCCCCATTGTAAATGCATTCTTACTAATAAGCTATTTCTATTAACATAATCATTAACATTTTAAAATCAGGTATAGACTAAATTTCATTTTAGGCACTTGGGATATTTCTACTTGAAAATAGGATATAGAAATATTGATGAACAATAATAGGCTCACCAAACCCTATTTTTGGGTTGACTTTATCTACAATTATATCTTTAGTATCACAAAAGTGTTTGGTCTCAAAACAAATATAATGTTCTAAATTGTACGCATATTCTTATATTAGGAAGATAGGAAAGGCAAAGAAAATGTTCTTTTCTTTTATTTTCGGGCTTATCATTAGGGGTCTAACAAATTAATGGTATTAGAAGATACTAGACTCAGGCTGGTTGGTATTATGGAAATGTGTTTTTGACTCTGTAGCTTTGGCCTTAATTTAACTTCTGTAGAATAGATGGTGATTGGAACATGAAATCTTTTAAATGTGTGTGTTCAGTCCGCACCTATGACCATGGTCATCAAACAGCCTGACGGGTGTGCATCTGGTAACTCATAGTGTAATACAAGCTTCTGTTTAAAACATTACTTGGGAAGCTTTGCATCCACATCAATATAATATGATTTAAAAATAGCTTTTGTGTGAAGATTTTTTCCTTTGAAACAATGTAGAGAATGATTCATCATTGCTCATGGCACTCATTTTAGAAATATCTGGAAATATTCATTTAATGATTAAAATTCTACTGGCCTTTTCCCTAGGAATCAGCTGAAGCTTATTTTAAATTCCCAATGTTTAGACATGAATACCTGTGGAGATCTCTTCATTTTTTATCATCTGTAATTTTCAATGTGGGAAACCAGAAACACATTTTATTTTTAACCCAGTGTTTCCTATAACTGTTAACAAAAGATATGCTTGATGCACATTAATCAATTGCTCTCAGAATAATGGATTTCCACTTATTTTTTAAGGTTCCAACTGAATGTGGAATCATTTAAAATAAAGTTTATGTTTAACCAACAAACACTAGCAAAGCAAACTGGGTGAATTTTTTTAAACAACCTTTAGTATACAACCTACTGACTCCATAAACATATTTTTGAACTTAGTCAAAAATATTCTCAGTGAAACCTTGAGATGAAGTAAAGACAAAGATTATACAGTAAGATTTTACCAAAGTTTTAGTTCATTGATTTAAACATGAATTAGTTACCCAATTAGGAACAATCAAGATGTTTTTTGCTTAGTATGGAACTAACAGTATTGTAGCTATAAACCAGAGAAGCCAATTTGATCTGTAAAATATGATAGTATAATTACTAAAAATCATTGATTATTACCTGTAGTTAGGGGTGCAGAATAAGGTGAAGCCATGTGACCCACTGACTAATTTCGCATCTCAAGGAACATCCAGAGTCAAAGCATGAATATTTCCTCCTGGGGAATTTAAAACAGATGTAGACTAGTACCATTTATGTTACTGAAAAAATAATCTATTGATGAAGAGCCCCCCTTTGTTCTCCTCCATGACTGTAATCTAACCCATGAGCCAAACACACTCCCTTTTCCCTGAAATTGCTCTATCAGGTATATCCGACATTAATAAGAAAAATAACTAATAAAAGAAGAAAGGCAGGACTAAACAAACTTTAAATTCTCCATGGACAGGTTCTTTGTGCTCTGATAATCCGATACTGAGTAATGTTTAAATGCAGTATTATTTTGGTGGCTTGAATAAATTAGAAGTGATCAGTAATTACCTGCACTGAATTATTTTATATGCTTTACCCTGGATCAAATTTGTTTTTCTAAAAATAATTAAAGAGGAGTAATGCCTTATCCTAGAGTTTATCTGCCACCCAGTCTCTGAAATAAACTACTGCTCATTTCTTAATTTCATTATTGGATCTCATGTAATGAGATGCCCTATAAACCAGTAGATAGTCACGTGTGTCTGTGAACTATTGATCCCCCTGCATCCCATTCTTGCTGATAGAACTACAGATGTATGTCATTATGGTCATAATCGTTATTGTTGTGTGATTAGCAAGTACTGTAAACTGAGTTATACTTAAAAGAAACTTTCTATTGTTTCTTTATGAACTTGACATCATGGACCCCAGCCCCACTCATCTTTTTCTCTCCTAATACTTGCCTGCCACCCTTGCAACCTCCTACCCCCAACAGTGAAAGATAATATCATTGTGGAAGCTGAAGTGTGTCGCGGTATGTTCCAAAATAGACCCTGTTGTCCACAGGTCTTTGCTTGAAATGTCCATTGCAATGAGTCATTGGTCTGGTTCTAGACCTTTGGCTTCTGTTACATTATCAATTCTGGAACCTCACCAGGACTCCTCTCAGATATCCTGTTGATGCCCTGTGTCATGGAGATTCTGTTGTTTTGTACCTGCAGGGACAGCTACTTCATGTATTCCAGCATTTCTTGTATGGGGTAGATTTTGGGTAGGCTGATCCAAGCTCTGGATCTGGGCCTGAGAGGTATCTGAGCTGGTCAGCTCGCCTGCTCTCTTGCTATTATGCCTTTGGTGTAGGCTCACCAGCAACTCCCTTGATCAAGACTATCTTCATCCTGATGCCCAGACTAAGTGCAGGACCCATTGTCTCATCTGGCAAGGAACCTAGCCAGTTCTCCCACACTCATAACTCCAGATCCATTTCTTTTATATGCCATAGATGGCTAGGGATGAGGGAGGGGAGGAGGATGTTTCCCTTGTCTGTGTGTCTGCCCAACAAACAAAAGACAGAGTCTGTATTCCTTTTCTCGTGCCCTTGGGGACTGCTCAACTGTAACCTCCACATGTATGATCAGCTCTATTGTGCTGCCTAGGTGAGATATAGGGCCTGCCCTCTCAAGTGCTACAACTCATGAGGGACAAGGCTAGCTCTCTTGCTTTCATTAACCAGAGCCAGGTCTCCTGCCTGCTTCAGGTAGTGAAGGGTAGAGAAAAAGGAGAGCATTTCTCCCTTGTCAATGCTACTGCATGCAAGAAAAGTAGTAGAGCTATTGCTCTCTCATTCTATCATATCCCCAGGGCTGGCTCATCCGCAGTTACTTCAATGTTCAGGGCATGTTTTCCTGATTAATGAATCTAGCTAAGTGTGGGATCAGCTCTGTCTTATCTCATGCAACAGGGCAAGCTCTACCACCAGGCCCAAGAGAGTGATTGGTCCAGTTTTGTACAGCCCTCAGACAGCAACATGTCCCAGTGCAGCAATCCAGACCAGTGACACAAGCCTGGCTTTGGTAACAGACTCTTGTTGCTGCAGGGACATGGAGTCACATGGCCCCAGGTGGCATCTCCAGTTACTCAATCAGGCTGTTGGTCACTGCCTTCAAGTCTCCAGTTCTGCCCCTCTTCATTGTACCCACATCCTTCTGTTTCTCTTTCTCTTCTATTTTTCTACCACTTACTTGTTTCTTCAAGTGGTTCCCAGGGCCTCTGAGTGTCTGTCTCTGAGTGTCTGCGGTCATGCTAGGAGTAGTTTCAGGACTGTTATGTCCCCCTTCTCCATTATGGGGCTGGGCAGGGGTCATTTGGGGGAAGATATGGCTTATTCCCTGAGTTGCATACAGTCCAGGGCTGGTGGTCATCTAAGGATTGGCTCCTGTCCAGACTCTATTGAGCCAGTTTGGTGGTCGACTGGGGATCTCTCTTGACCCAGTATGCCTTGGTGGCCCCTTTCAAGGGTCATTTTGTCTTAGGCTCACTTCCGCTAGGGGCCCACAGTCCCAGCCTGAAGTTTTCTGGTTTTTGACTTGCTCTCTGTTGATGGAGTCCATTTAGGGATGTTTGGCATTAGACTGGCTGTCATCTCAGGACTGCGTTTTTTAAGGAATGTTAGGCTACTAATCATTGAGTTGTTACTAGGTCAGACCCCCCACCCCCCGAGTGTAGAAGTAGCCTCTTCCCTCTCTGCTACCTACTTATATCATGTAATACAACAGCTACTCTTGCAATTCCTCGAGGGGCAGATGAGCTACACTCATAACTCAAATTGATTCTTATTAAAATGACTTTAAGGGCAATTTATTATTAGTTATTGAGTTATAACTTTTGGAAATTGCTTTGTACTTGTGTTTCATAGCTTACTTGCTGTACTACAAGACCAGAAATTGTAAACAGGACAAAGTTTGGGCCAAAAGTACTGTGGGCGGGTTGTTGTCCTTATCTCTCCACTGGGAATCCTGCATGGTTCTAGGAGGTGGCCACTTCAAGTTCCATATTCACATTGCAGGAGTCTCAGCTAAAGTCACCCCATAAACTCAAGTTAAAGTGGATCAAAGATCTCAACATAAAACAAAATACAGTAAATCTAATAGAAGAGAAAGTGGGATATAGCCTTGAACTCACTTGTACAGGAGACAGCTTTCTGAACAGAACACCATTGGCCCAGACACTAAGATCAACAGTTAATTAGCAGCATGATAAAGAAAGAGCAGGAAATGATAAAATACTTGAAATTTAAGTCAGATCAAATGGGCTATTTCTCTTTAATTGCTGCAATGGATTCAAAACTTACTATTTTTATGCAATATTTACTATTGCTGACTTTGTGTGTTAGGTCAATAAACAATCATGTATATCCTATAAAAAAAAGCCACAGTGTCAGCAGTAGGCTGAGTATCTGATGGTCACGGGCCAATTTTATCTCTGTTGTCTCGAAAAGCTCCACCTCCTCATTCTTGAAAGTTAAATTCCTTTATCACCAGCTCAATTTTTTTTTGTTTCTACCTCTGGTGATAAGAACTTCAATTGATTTTATTTATTAACTAAATTCCTAGTAATGAGAAACCTGAAAAGGAGAATTGCAGTGAATTTGGGGCAAATATGAGCTCCAGAGGGAGACCATGTGTCACCATAAGCCCCTGTAAAGAAAGTACAATATAGCATTCTTCATATGAAATCTTCTTCCCTAATTGACCTGGTTTCTATTTTTCCTCGTTAAAATATTAATGTGTAAGTCAGATGATTTTAAAACAAGAAATCCCAGATCCCTTTTTATTGTCTTATTCATTAGCAAAAATTTAATAAAAATTAGTTCATTATAATATAGAGTAATTCGTTGATAAAAAGATATGGTTGTTGTGAAATATTCCAAAAAGATTACAAAAGTACTGACCTGATTTTTAATTAATCACCAAGCATGTTATAATATATATATAAAACATACAGAAATAGCTTGAAGATATAAAAATATGCAGAGTGGTTCATGATCATAAGGAATTTGTAGCCACAGAGATTAAATAAAAACATATGGTATCCTAGATACATGTCAGACTAGTATAACAATATGATCATGATTAAATCCAAAGTGAACATACCATGCGGTCAACTTTGCCAAGTAAAATTAGGTGATGTGCATGTTCTCACTGAATATCTGGTTTAGCCTAAACAGCTGCCAATGGACATCAAAGCAAGAATATCAGTATGATAACAACTTGGATTTAGATACCAGTGCACTTTGTTTTAGGATTTAGTAATAGACATTCTTGTGGTTTGGAAGCCATTCATACTTTGAAATCATCTCTGTATTAATTGAATAGTTCTATTATTATAGAAAATTGATTTTTGGTTTAAAGGAAAGATAAATACATATAACTCACTACCGATAAGACTAAACTATATCGATTGCTACTTCATAAAGACCCATCAGCCAAATTTTACCAGATTCCACAAGTGCATTTTAAATACAGTTACCCTGGTTATTGTATTAAATTTATTTCTTTTAAGGATTTAAATTAAAGTTGATAATTTTTCTAAACATTTAATTTAGAGAAAAAATTATTGAAATGATTTAACTTTTTCAAGTTTCAGTAATTTGAGTTTTTTAAACAGTATTTCATCATTTCTTCTACACTCATATTTACTTGTATATACACACAAATAGAGAGAGAGAGAGAGAGAGAGAGAGAGAGAGAGAGAGAGAGAGAGAGATGAAGATTTTTTTTTGTTCATAACAGCCCTATTTAAAATAGCCAGAAGCTGGAAAGAACCCAGATGTCCTTCAGTAGGTGAATGGATACAAAAAATGTGGTATATTTACACAATGGAGTACTACTCAGCTATCAGAAACAATGACTTAACCAAATTCTTAAGAAAATGGTTGCATCTAGAGAATATCATCCTGAGTGAGGTAACCCAGTCTCAAAAGAACAGACATAATATGCAGTCACTGATAATTGGATACTAACCCCAGAAACAACTCAGAGACTATATGAGGTTCAAGAAAAACAAAGCCCCCGCCCCAAAAAAAAGAAAATGAAAAACCATTATGCTTAATTTTTACACACCAAGAAAACTGACTATTTCCAGGTTACATCCCTTTTTACATGTACTTTATGCTCATTGTAACTAGTAAGATCTTAATGCATACTATCAAACCTGTAAAAAATCAAGTACTGACAAAAATATACTCATATACTTTTATGCAAAAATGCTTAAAATTTGTACATTTATCTTTGTTTTTTAAAATAATGTTGTTCAATTAAAAAACACTTAGATAAGTAGTTGTATGCATTATGGCACTTTATTCCCCAATATCTCATTCACGTAAGAATGGCATTGTTATTTTGAACATGAATGATTATTTTGATATATGAATGTATGAATAAATATTTTCTCTAAATTTAGACCCTGGATCTCAAGGGACAGGGTAGGTTCATTACATCCAGGAAGTTAACAAATCTTATAAGACCCAGGGAAACTTATGAACATTACAATATTCACAGAGATCTTTTCCAAGATTACAAAAGAAGCAAATGATTGCTGGGGAGAGAGTTTTTTAGTGGTGTTGATGGTATATTGGTGAGTGTGGTGGTAACTTCTAATTGTCAATCTGCCTTAGTGTAATCCCCAAGCAGGGGAATCTTAATGAGGGTGTATCCATATTAAGTTGGCCTGTGGATATGTAAGCTGGGTGTCTTAATTATTTTTGTTGATGTGGAAGGACACATCCTGAAAGTGAGTGGCTCCACCTCAGGTTTTGGTCCCTGAACTATGTAATAATAATGAGTGCAAGTAAAAAATGTGTGTGTGCCTATTTTCTCTGTTATTTCTTTCCTTACAAGTTTATTTAAAAAAAAAACCAGAAATACATGTATGGATTTTTTAAAGTATTTTGGCATAAAGCTATATGAATATATTTTTGTCAGTACTTGATTTTTTTAAAGGTTTGATAGTATGCATTGAAATATTATTAGTTACAATGAGCTTAAAGTACATGTAAAACAAAATGTAACATGGATATAGTCAAAGTTTACTTGGTGTGTAAAGATTAAACATAATGATTTTTAACTACCAAAAATTCACACAAGGATATCTTCTTAGCTCTTGAGTTATTTAAGGTCTATGTATACCCCACTCTGAGAGGGTGCTATCCACTTATTCTTTTTTTTTTTTTTCTAAGAAGGACTGAGGGTTTCACTTTTTGGCCTTTCCTTTTTATTTATTTATTTTTTTTTGAGCTTCATATAGTCTGTGAGTTGTTTCTTGGGTATTCAGAGCTTTCTGGTGCTAGTATTCCATTATCAGTGACTGCATATTATGTCTGTTCTTTTGTTACTGGGTTACCTCACTCAGAATGGTCTTCTCTAGATACATCCATTTTCCTAAGAATTTCATAAAGTCATTCTTTCTAATAGCTGAGTAGGACTCCATTGTGTAAATATACCACAATTTCTCTATCCATTTATGTACTGGGCATATACCCCAAAGATGCTCCAACATACAATATATGCTCCTCTATGTTCACAGCAGCCTTATTTATAATAGCCAGAAGCTGGAAAGAACCCAAATGTCCTTCAGTATTTTCTCTGTCCTCGACTATGGATGTGCTATGAGCACCTCTTTCAAGTTCCTGATACCTTGACTTCCCACCATAGTGTACTATCACCTAGGATTGTCAGATAAACTCTCTGTAAGGCACCTTTTTTGGGGGTATTTATCATAGGCACAGAAACAAAACTAGGGCAATCAAGGAGATCCAGGAAAGAAGTCTCCATAAACCATTAGTTACCTATGATGGGGTTGGTCTCCCCTCAGATGCGGTTGTCTTTATGTGCCCTGTTCTATTATAAGTCACCCCAATAAACTCATTGGCCCACCAAGCTAGATTTGGGTGGAATCACTTTTTTTGCTGTGTTGTCAGTGTCCTCTCTGGGGTGAACATGTTTTGTCTCCTCAGGAAAAGTCAAGCAACAAGCATTCTTTACAGAATATAGCCATCAAATTCAAAAAATATCATTTCAACATAATTTAATATGCATGCTTTCTTTGAGTTGTCTCATTTGCACTAATGAAATATTTTGTCATTTTCCTGGTGTTTTATTATGAACATACAGCTCTAGGAACAGTTTGATGATTTGGCCAATGCATTAAGTTATGAAAACAACATCTGAACTGAGATTCAGACAATCACACAGGAAAGTTGAGGCAGCTAACTTTTTGGTCAACCTTTTTCTTTCTGTGCCCCAGGGAGAACCACTTCAGTACATTTTATTAATCTTGATTCATTGTTCAAACTCATGACATCTATTTTGGAATCCACAGAAATCACCATGTTGTGTCTACTTTCTTTACCTAAGAGTCTAATGTTTGCAATAAAGTTGTATTGGAACATAGTTTCCACCATCCCATCTTATGAACTACAACTGCTCTCTTATTAGAATAGCAGCGCTAGAAACCTAAACACACATGGTACAATGTTTATCACAGCTGCTTTCTTTATGGCAAATCTACCAATGACAACAACTTGTTACAACTTGACAGAATTCTGAATGCCACATCTTGTGCAGTGTGCTGGCTTTTAATTACTTATTTATTTATTATCGCTAACAGTTTCATCCTACTGTGTCAAAACAAGGAACGTTGGCATTAAATGCCATGTGTTTTAAGGCTCAGAGGAATATGGATTATTTCTGGTAACAAATCATGTAGCCATACATTGTGCTTATTAAATAGAAATATGCTCAGATAATGGGATTTGACAGCAACACCTGGTTAATTAGTCTTTGTAATATTTCCTCTTTTGGAGAAAAGGAAATTCCAGAGAAACTAAGAATCTTTAAATACGTTTCATCAAAGCAATATTCATTTTAATCCTTTAAAACAGTTCAAATGAGGCTTAGGTAAAAGTTTCTGAGTAGCTCATTTGTTAGCCAAGGAAAGAAAATGAATGTAGAGTTAATTAAATTGTGTTTGATTGCAGCAGATGAAGAAATGTGCCCTGAGAAAAGAGACTTGATTAAGACTATTAGCCTTTTAGTGCAAACAGTTGCTTGCTGTGTTGAGGACATTGAGGGGAACAGATGGAATAAGCATCCATACCACAATCTCCCTACAATCAAAATGCAGGGTGCCATATTAAAGAAAAGATACAAAGATGATGATTGATAATATACAAAGATGATGATTGATACCGAGAAGAATGCAGGCACTGAATGAGGAGTTAGGACCCAAGGGACAACAAACTACAGTTTTCTGCTTCTGACTTACACATACCAGATTGAGGCCTGAAAAAGCTTGCTAGGGAGTAATACCAGGGAGGAACAGGTGAGAAAAAGCTCCCAAATAAAACTGCTTTATACTTCTAATGGGTCAGACAGCTCATGCCTGCCAAGGCAAACAGACTGTAGGAAATATCATTAGACTCCAAAACATTCCATAGGAAAACAGGGGCCAACTTTTGCCTGCACAATGTGATTAATGATTAGCCTTTGCCATGCTATATAAAGGGGCCAAAGCCACACTGGGATGGATGGCTAAAAAGTAGGCATAGGGAGAGTTTCTTCCCCTCCACTTGGTGGTAGTGAAGAGTCTGCAACCAATGATATTGACGAAAATGGTTTGGGGAACCTAGAAGTAACTCCCCCCCATTATTATAACTATTCAGAGATAAGGAGAACAGTGCTTCTCACAGCCTCTGATTTTCTACCTTTCTCTAAAAGTCACAAAGAGCCCCACTTTACACTTGTCCAGATAAGCTTAATAGAGAACATTCACTCCCACTTCTCTGGGAGAAAAACATAATGGTGTTTCTCTTCCTATCAACCAAGACCCAACGTACCTTGGAACACTAGAAGGATCAGAAATCATTCTGTACAGCATTCTATATACTTATTTGCAATTAGGTTAAGATGAACTTATTCCTTGAAAAGTATAAATAACTAAAACTCACCCAATATGAAGTGCAGATTTTAAATGGCTCAATAATTATTAAGTTTGAATTTATACCTATAGACACACCACCTATACATACACACTAGTTTATATGTACATGTAAATGTAAACCTAAGGACCTATAACAACAGAGGAGGTTAAAACCCAGATATAGTCCAATATAGTGAATAGATGACTTCTTACACAGAGAGGTAAATTCAATTCAATATTAGTATTCATTTTTAAAAGTGCATAGAACAATTAGATATCTACAACAAAATATTTAATCTTGACACAGCCTTAGACTATAAGTATAAATTGAATCACGACTATTAAATACATATGACAAACTTATAAATGTTTTAATTGACAGCAGAATAAAACCTGGAGGACCTAGGACTTAAAAATACTTTGATATGATACCAAGTGGGTCAGACTTCAAAACTTAAACCTTTAGAGTCCATGGAGAGTTTAGGGGCATTTGAGCACTGTACACCTGAGGAAAATTTCAAAACTCAACAATAAGAAGCAAACATGCCGTCACAAAGAACCGAAACAGCAAGCAGGAGCTGCTTAGCTGAGACAGAAGGGAAGATGTTCACATCAGCCTCAGGAGATGCAGACCAGGGTGATCCACACCATAAGCCTGCTAGAACAGCTCAAAAGCTACATCATTGCTACCTACCAAGTGCTGGAAACATGCTTTCTCTTACATAGATAGTAAGTTCGTGTGGATTATGCATGATTCAGAAAATAAACTCTTAACCACTTAACACAGAGAAACTGAAATTAAGTAAAAAACATTTTTACAGCCTTGTTCCTAGTAGTCTAAATTTAGGATTATCAGGTATGTCTTGGCAAAGAATGGCCTATGGCACATTATTCTGGATTTTCTCAAATATAAACAAAGCATTTGATTAACTTAACAAGTTGAGTTATCTTACAGCCATTATGATGTGTGGAAAATGGTAAAATTTAACATGCTGTGTAACCCTCCCACCCTTAGATAATTTATTTTAAATACAAAATTATAGAGGCAGAGAGGAGATTACGAGTTTTAAGATAGTGAGATGGTGACATAATTTTCTTGTGCACAGGGGAGATAGTTGTCCTGGGGTAACTTTATTGCAGGAGTCAGCTTTGAGTTGGACTGATGAAGAAAGAGGCTCTGTGATTTGCAGATGGAAGTTCAGGCAATGACCACTTTCAAAGATATCATCAAATATGAGAGAATGATTTCAGCACAAACTGGTATGGAGACAAGAGATTTTATGTCCATTCAATGATAGTAAAATATGAATGAAGAAGAGATTTATGTAAAATATGTGTGGTGTTTTGAAAGGACCAAGTTACATACTATGTTATTCACCCACAGGAAATTTATGAAAGGCATTCGAGCAATTCTAATAGATTTACATGGCTCAGATTAGTAATACCAATTAAGATGCTCCAAGAAGTATAAATCTTTTTTCCGAAGAAGAGAATTTGTGTTTATCTTGTGTGAGACCTAAGTTTAAAACCTAAATTACTGTATTTTGACTTTATGGAGATAATTTTTGTAATTTACTTTCATCCCTGTTACATATGCTTCTGTAAAAATTCTGAGCGTCAGCTCTTGGTCTTCAAAACCCCCTACTTCTTGAAGCTTCTTTGAGACCAATTGCTGACTCCTGTTCCCACTGGCTGCTGTTCAGGTATAGAGACCATAATTTTCATATTCTAGTATTTTATTCTTCAACTTTAATGAAAAATTTTGAGTTGAGTTTTCAAGTACACTACTTCCACTTTGTAATTCAGAAGATCTCATTTCTCATTTACAATAGGTATAAATGACACCTACTATAATATTGGATAATAGTTATGATTATGTTAAATAGTTGACTATGTAATTCTGTTGTAGTCATAGGCAAATGCTGCCACCCCAAAGGTCAAAGCTGTGGCATATGACTGTTGAGAATGCCCATAATATTTTTCTATCAGAAAGCACTTACTTTGAAATAAAGATATACATCCTACTAATTAAAGTCTACAAGTTTATATAAGTTAAAGTTTTATACAGTGATGAATTTATCAATTTTTTTGAAACATGTATGTACAATTATGATATTTCCTATATTTATTAGCATAAATTATTTAAAGGGCTTTTAATAGTTAACCATTGCAGAATGAATTACTGCTAGAATGAATGGGCCAGGGTTTGTTCTGTGGTTAATATTTTATTTAGACTTTAGTCCATCAATTATTACAAATATAGATGGAAAAGTTTTTTTCTCTTATGATTCATGTCTTTTAGAATTAGCTATCAAAGCATAAGCAATACTTACTTAATAAGAGTGTGTTTTCTTATAAGTGTTTCAGTCATTTATTTGATGTTAGAATTATTTTTCTCTGTGAAGTTTTGGTAGAGTACTAAAATGGATTTTCCTGACACCTAGTCGTGGTGCTACAATTTATTTAAAAATTTCTTTGGCATACTTAACTTGGTTTAGACTGAAATTAATGTGTTGAAATCTATTTTGAGTGTGAATTTCTACTTTTTTGTCGTTTTTCTTTTATGAGGGAGTCTCTGGTTATTTTGGCAAAGAGGTTCATCTATCTGTTAAATCATGGTGCATTTTAGCTCTTAAGTGTCTGTGCTTCTGTCTCAAAGTTTATACTGCCTGAAATTCCAGTTTAATTTATTTCTAGTTTCCCATTGTATGTTTGCTCACTACTTAGCATTTTTATACTTCTAAAGTACTTTTATATATGCTTTTTATATAAAACTGAGACTTGAATTTGTACTGTAGATCTATTACTTAAAGGCCCTTTAACAAGCACTCTGTTATTTAGTGTTCATTTAGATGGCTGTCATGTCATGGTCCTTTAGTGTTATTCTTGTTATGTTTGTAGTTTGTTTAGTTTACTTATTGACTTTTCTTTTCTTTGGAGCTTATTCTGTTTTCTGTTTTTAAGTCCTTTTGGTTTTTAGGAAGGACTTTTTTGTTTGTTTTTTGTTTTGTTTTCTTTATATAGATGGGCTTCTGTGATCTCTATTTATCCAAATTCTTTTTTTTTTGCCATGCTTTCAACCTCAAATTTTATTTAAATTTTTTTTACATATTTTGATGTAATAATCAATGAATGCTTTCTTACTTTCTCCCTTGTATTTCCTTTCACTGTTTATTTATTTTTTTTTACCTTAGAAATATGTCTTTGTTTGGGTTGCCAAAACTAAACACCAAGACTAACAGGGTTACAGGCTTATATAAGATAATCATCAAAGTAATAAAATATATATTAGGTATGTGGCAAAGACCTGCTCCATGGCTACCTTGCTGTTTGAGTGTCACCGGTGGAAGCCCAAAGGGTTCTCCTGCATGTGTTTTGTAAGGGTACCAGTCCTATCTGTGAGGAATCTGCCTTCATGTCTCTACCTTCTGAAAATCCCTCCTCCTGAAATCACCTTGCATTTTATGCGTCTTATGCCTGTAATGTGTATATATGGGTCTATATGCTAAATTTTAAGGTCAGATGGTACTTCTTACATGTGTTCAGTTTTGCTAAGATCTAGTCACCTGTTACAATAGAGCATTCACTGACAGGATAATTTCTCAGATGGTTTCAAATATTGATTCTATTCTGATTTTATTTTAACGATTATATTTAATAAATTTGAAGAAACAAAGTGGTTAAAATTTTTTAAAAATATTATAGACTGTAGTTATGATTATGTGACACTGATACCAATGTGAGAGGTAGAGGTGTGAAAATAATCCACGGAAGTTACAGATAAACTATTACTGCAATTGATAACGAATAAAAATGCTTTAAAAATGATATTACAACAAAAGAAAAATCGACCATGAGATAAAAATAAACTAACCAAAGAGAATGATGGGCCCCCAAGCAACAATGTGAAATAATGAAATTTCTAGTTCCATTGGCCTGCAAATTTCATGAAGTCATTGTTTTTAATTTTAGCTGAGCAGTACTTCACTGTGCAAACATACCATTTTCTTTATTCATTCTTCTGTAGAGGGACATCTGGGTTGTTTCCAGCTTCTGGCTATTATAAACATGGCTGCAATGAACATAGTGAAGCATGTGTTCTTCTTATAGATTGAAGCATCTTTTGGGTACATGTCCAGGAGTGGTATAGCTAAGTTTTCAGATAAAACTATTTTTAGTTTTCTGAGGAACTGCCAGATTGTTTTCCAAAGTGGTTTTAATAGCTTGTAATCCCACCATTTATGGAGGAGTGTTCCTCTTTCCCCACATCTTCTCCATTATCTGCTGTTGCCTGAATTTTTGATTTTAGCCATTCTGATTGGTGTGAGGTGGAATCTCAGCGTCCTTTTGATCTGCATTTCCCTGATGACAAAGACTTTGAACATTTCTTTAGGTGCTTCTAGCCATTTGAGGTTCCTCAGCTGAGAACTGTTGCATGTAATTCGAAAAATCCACCCGTGCTTCTTGCTCAGTGCCGGCACAGACCATTTCACCCAGACCCGATGGCTAGCTCTGCCTAGCTGCTCTCATCTCACTAGCTTTGCCAAACCACCTGCTCACTCTTTTCCCACGAACGCTGGGAGCTGTGCTCCCTCTCAGCCCGCCATCCACCCGCAGCGCAGTTAGCTCTTTTTCTCCTGCCCACCCACAGATGGAAAACACCAGGGAGCCTTAAAAAGTTAAAATCAGCCAGATGGATAACACAATTGCTAGGCACAGATACTATACACAAACTCATAAACTATTCTATATTAGAATCCTGCTGTTGGCAGAGGCCACCATGGTTCAAGTAGCCCACAGACTTTACATGGCTTATGCTTCTCTCTCCAAACTCTAGCCATAAAGCCCTCTCTGAATCTCATCTGCTCCTCCTCCTGGAACATGGAAATTCCACCTTTTCTTCTTTCACTCAACGACTGGCTTCTGTTATCTTTTATTGATATAACGAAGAAACAATTAGAGACCCAGATTTTAGTATCACTTTCTTCCTGTACAGAAATTTCTTTCTTTAGCCCTCCATTTTTAAAACAGGGTTCTTTGGCTCTCTGAAGTCCAACTTCTTGAGTTCTTTGTATATTTTGGATATTAGCCCTCTAGCAGTTGCAGTGTTGGCAAAGATCTTTTCCCAATTTGTATGTTACCGTTTTTTCCTATTGACAGTGTTCTTTGCCTTACAGAAACTTTCCAGTTTTATAAGGTCCCATTTGTCAATTGTTGATCTCAGAGCAGGAGCCATTGGTATTCTGTTCAGAAAATTTCCCCGTGTACAAATGTGTTTGAGGCTCTTTTCCACTTTTTCTTTTTTTAGATAGTGTATCCAGTTTTATGTTGAGGTCCTTGATCATCTTGGACTTGAGCGTTGTACTAGAGATAAAAATAGATAAATTTGTATTTTTCTACATGCAGACTGCCAATTAAACCAGCACCATTTGTTGAATATGCTGTCTTTTCTAATGGATAGTTTTGGCATGATTGTTAAAGATCAATTGAATATAGGTATGTGGGTTCATTTCTGTGTCTTCAATTCTATTCCATTGCTCTAACTTCCTGTCTATGTCCAAATACCATGCAGTTTTGTTCCACTATTGCTCTGTAATACAGCTTGAGGTCAGGAATGGCGACTCCCCCAGAAGTTCTTTTATTCTTGAGAATAGTTTTCATTATCCTGTTCTTTTTTTGTTATTATAAATGAATTTGCAAATTGTTTTCTAACTCTATGAATAATTGAGTGAGAATTTTGATGGGGATTGCATTGAATATGCAGATTGCTTTTGACAAGATTGCCATTTTTATTATATTAATCCTGCCAATCCATGAGCATGAAAGATCTTTCTATCTTCTGAGGTCTTCTTTGATTTCTTTTTCTTTCTTTCTTTCTTTCTTTTTTTTTTTTTTTTCGTTCAGAGACTTTAAGATCTTGTCATACAGATCTTTCACTTGCTTGGTTAGAGTCACATCAAGATATTTTATATTATTCATGACTATTGTGAAAGATGTTGTTTTCCTAATTTTTTTCTCAAACAATTTATTTTTTGAGTAGGAAGGCTCCACAGAACAACACATATTGTATGTACTCATTGGTAAGTAGATATCAGCCCAAAATCTCAGAGTACCTACAATACAACTCACAGAATACATGAAGCTCAAGAAGAAAGAAGACCAGAATGTGGATGCTTTAGTCCTACTTAAAAGGGGGAAAATAAACATGGGAGGTAAAAGAAGGGAGGGACCTGGGGGGGAGAAAGGAGGGGTAAGGAGAAGAAGGAGTGGGCAGGATCAGGATTGGGAAGGAGCAGGAAGAAGTATAAAAGGCCATGAAATGAATAGAAATATGTAGACGTGTGGGGGGGGGAGGATAGGTAACTAGGGTAGCCACTAGAAAGTTTCAGGCACCAGGGAATTGAGAGGTTGCCAGGACCCACTGGTGATGACATTAGCTGAAGTACTCAACAAAGGGGAGATAGAACGCATAGAAACCAAGTCCAGTAGATAGGCAAGGCCCTCAGTTGAGGGATGGCTTTGCCTACCAGTCTCACAATATTTAACCCAGAATTCTCCCCATCTAAAAGAAATGAAGGGACATAACATGGAGCAGAGACTGAAAGAAAGGCTATCCAGAACTTCCCCCCCTCTTCCAGGCATCTATCCTATTTGCAGTCACCAAATCCTGGCACTATTGCTTATGCCAAGAAGCACTTGCTGACAGAAACCCCGTATTGTTGTCCCCTGAGAGACTCTGCCAGCACCTGACTAGTGAATATGAAAATACAGGTAACCATCTGATGAGCACAGAGTCACCGATGGAAGAGTTAGGGGGAGGAATGAAGGAGCTGAAAGGGAAGAACAACACTATCAACTAACCAGAGCTCCCAGGGACTAAATTACAACCAAAGAGTATATACAGAGAGAGGGACTAAATTACAACCAAAGAGTATAGACAGAGAGATCCGTGGCCCCAGCTGCACATGTAGCAGAAGATAGCTTTATCTGGGAGCAAAGGCCCTTGGCCCTATGGAGGCTTGATGCCTCAGTGTATGAGGGTGCTGGAGCCACGAGGCAGGATTGAGTAGGTGCTTGGAGGAGCGTCCTCATAGGGAGGAGGAATAGATGGGAAGTTTTCAGAGGGGATACTGGTATGGGAAGTAGGACAATATTTGAAATGTAAATAAATAAAAAAAGAATAAAGGTGAAAATTTAAAAACAAAGAAATACTAAAATTTCTAAAAAATGTGAAAGAAATCAATTTCCTAGTAGAATAAGCAAAGGACCTTTTTAGGGAATAAAAGCATTAAATATTGAAGACAAGTTGTGAAGCCAAAATTTATAAAAGTTAAATAATTTTCTGCTTGAAATTTTTTACTAAGGAAATGAAAATTACAAATATTCACAAGGTGAAAGAAGGAATCTGCACTGGATATTGTGATGTGAACTTATAGTCATAACTTGTACAGTTCAACAGTGAATAGAGAATCAATCCAGTGATGTAGACAAAATGTACAAATATTTGTTTCCACAAGGAAGACCTACTAATTGCCAACACTCAACTTAATGGATGTTTAGTATCTCTAATCATCAGAAGGAATACTGTACAAACGAGGATAAGGTCCAATACTCACAACTGCGATACTGACTTTGAAAACATTGGCAATACAATGTCTTGGCCTTGGAACTGATATATTTCTAGGAAGAATGTAATAGGGTAACACTGGCTTTAGAAAACTGGATATTTCTTACAAGGTTAACCACCAAATGATCATCAAATGATCAAGAAATTCCACTTAGTGAAATGTATCCATGGGAGGACTTGCATGTGGATATTCACAAAATAAGGATGTCGCCATAAGATGCCAAATTTGTGAAGCAGTCCAAATCGATAAAATGATGACTGATAAGAAAACATGATAAACACAAGGAATGTGGTTCAGCAATAGAGAACTAGAAGGCTCTTCAAAACATTACTCAAGACAAACAAAAAACAAAAGCTAGAGACAAAGACAGGGATATAATGTATAGCACCATGTCTATAAGAACATAACAAGAACAAATCTAACCTCTGAAGATGGAAAGGTATGTTCATAATTAATTAGGCAGAACTGCCAGGGAGGAAGCATAGCTGAAGTCTCTGGGATAATTATTCTGCATCTTTTTTGACAGGGGTTATATTATCAAAGACATCACTCTCAATGAAAATAGATACAATTTTTAGAGGTATGCGATGCAGCAAGAGAGTTGACATACGTGTTGACAATATGCCTTTAGCCATCTCTCTTTCTTACTTATTAGGGTATGGAAGAAAGGGAGGGAAGAAAGGAGGGAAGGAGGGTAGTAGGGGAGGAGAGGGGGGAGGAAATAGAGGGAGGAAGTGGGAGGGAGGGAGAGAGAGAGAAGTGGAGAGGGAGGGGCAGAGAGAGGACTACAGAAAGTTATCACAGGCTCAATTAACAACATCCCAGTGCACAATGCACATTAAAAACACCAATGCCAATAAAGCTGAAGCTGTTATGACTCACATTTAACACTGAAAGCCGCAGAAAGATCCTTTTGTCATTTACTGTCCTTACCATTTTATAAATAGAGTTTGTTTGCTTCTTTGGAATGTGCAACAGAGCAGGCACAGTGTGCTTTGGTCATCATGTGGAATCTGCCTCCTCTACTGCTATGGCTACTCTTATGCTTGAGTTTTGGAGGTATTACCTGCACACAATATGCTAACATATTTTGCTTTTCTTGTTCTCAGCTCTTGTCAGACAGTGCATTTCTACTTCAAACAAGTGAAAGGTCCAAACAATTTTGAAGTATTCTAAACGCTCACCTCATGAGTTTTTTTGTTTGTTTTTGTTTGTTTAGTACATCTCTTATGCACACCAATGCTGACTTGACTTGAGGAAACTAATCATTCTGTTCTAACGGTATTTAGATTGAAAACATCACCAAACTTGAAAACATAACCACATGTGTCTGACTTCTAAAGTCTAACTATCAATAGTCACAAGCAAAACAGTGGTTTCCTGCAATATAACCAGTGACTATTGAACAGGCTTTGTGATTCTTATTCAGGAGTGATGACTCTCTATTATGTTATGTTGAATCAGACTTGGATTAGATTAATGTCTGAACATGGTTGTTTTTGATGCCTAACAAATGTTATTACACCACAAGGACTCTGGAGTTTCCGAATAAGCATCTTTACGTCATGTTGTCATACAGCCTCTCCCGTGTGTGTGTGTGTGTGTGTGTGTGTGTGTGTGTGTGTATACACCCCTGTAATTACAATGGTCCTCAGGTTTCCTCCTTAGGTAGCTGCCATTCATATCTGACTAGAATATACTCACATAGCCTCATTTTTTCACTTGATTACCTCTTTGAATGCTTCTTCAGTGGCCACATTCTCATTCTGAGATTTATATCTTCTGCAGATGAATATTTGGGATAATCAATTTATTTCAGAACAACACACAATCCATTATCTCCTCCCAGAGGGTCTATGGCTCCACTGGTCACAAGTGAATCCTCTGTGAAGAAATTGTGACTGATTACAAGATTCTGGCGGATCTTCTCTTTGGAGGAATACCTGACATCTTCAGTATCTTTTTTATTCCCAAATGTGGGGTGTACCTAGACACCAGAGGTCATTCACATAAGCAATTTAGAAATATCTCAGTGCATGTAACTTCAACCAACTCTGTGATATGAGGAACAGCTGAGAGGAAATTACTAACTTCTTATATGAAGGCCTTATAGGACTTAACACTTAATCTTATTTGAGACTGTGCTAACATTGTCTGGTCAGAGTCACCACAGCTGGATCTATCAAAAGGAATTCCATCCATGGACTGGCTGCCTCCAGATGCCAAGCAACTATTTTTAAAGAGTAACTACCTTCTGCAATGGAAGCACTTCAGGCATGTGGTTTACATTTGAGTTAATCTTCTTGCCCATCTGCCCACAAAAATGGACACACTTTATTGTGCATTTCTTGAGCTCACATTGGGAATATGTGTTATCCTGAAATGGGACAATAAAAGTTACGAGAAATCATGTTGCTTAAGTCAAACAGATGAGTCTTTATTTTTAAAATGAATGTAAAATAACAGTGTTTAACTAGACTAACTACAATAAAATTTATGGTGTTCAGTTTAATGTATTTTATTTTTGAATAGTCTCACTAGTGATGTATGTACATTTTAACCCTCCCCCAACCATCTTGCCTCTAACTTCCTCCATGCCCCCATCTTCTCAAATCCATGGCCTCTTCTTTAATTATTATTGTTACATGCTCTGACATCGTAAACTATATCTCTCTCAAAAGGAAAGGAACTAGAATGGAACTTAACCACCTCAAATTTAGCTTGAAAGAAAATTGTCATTACTGCTGTGTTCATGCTGAGCTATAATTGTCTCTTCAGACTTTTCTCCACTGCTATACAAAACTCATTAAAAAAACAACATGCTAAGGTTGTTTGCCTGACCCTCTTGACCCTCCCTAGTTAGCATTGCCATGGTGTTTGGAATGACTACACTATTCTACATATAGCAGAGATGCATGACTGGTTTCTTACTGGAGTGAACTGGCTTCAATCTGTCTCTTGACTCTATTGCTATTTTCCCCAGTGTATTATGTTTCATTTGTAAAGCAGATAGCACTTTGAAAGAACCCATACCAGTATCTTATAGCACAAATTTAGCCCCGCAGTGGAATTTGCTTTTCTTTGACTGTTTTACTTTGTTAACATTATGTTTTCTAGAATTAGAAGATTTTATACAAAAATTTAGAAATTTGCACTGTTTATAAATGTCCTGCTGCGGTTATTGGAAAAGTTAAGACCAAGGTTTATTTAGTTTTTTTTTAATACATATATACTCACATTTCTTTCAGAAATTTTATTATTCTAAATTGTTGTATTTAGCCTCATAATTTTCTTAGGTTAACCTTGTGGCATTGTGTCTTGTCCACATAAAGGTCTTTGTAAAACTGACCGTGTCACTAGTTTAAATATCAGATAATATATTCATTCATAAAATGATAAATTCCTAGAGGACATGAGTAAAAAGGCAGTGAAGAAGGAGTCTGATTACTCTTATAACTATTGAACTTTGAGGTATATATATTCATCTTAGTAAGAGATAGTGTAATCATGACCGTTAAATTTTCCACAATGTTACAAGAGATGTAAAAGACTACAGAGGGTCATTAGGGTTAGGAGGCATCTGTATGCATGGACAAGTAGCGTCTAGGCTGAAATGATGGATCTACTTAAATATTTTTGTGGAATTTCATGTTAAAGGATGACAATGGCACACTTAACTAATGTTTTGGTAAGTGATCTCTAAGATATAGGTAACTGGCATTTGGACAAATGCAACTGCTAAAAAACTTTTACCAAGTTAAGCAGAACCATAAAAATGGTAAAACAGAAGGAATATAGTGGTTTCCGGAAGCTGAGGCAGCTTCATGAAAATGCCACTCACAGCAGGCATTTGTGAGCACCAGCTAAAGACCTTACCAAGAATGAATACAGAAGCTACTCCAGGGCCAAGGGCTATGAACAATCCATTGCAATTCAAGAAATTAACCCAACAACCACTTTACAGTATAAACCCTAGAGGTATATTGATCCTGCTTAGATACAGGGATTCAAAAGCACACACTCTAAGTTCTGGGCCCTTTCTCTATATTCTTATATTTATAAGTGTGTTTAAATAAAGCTGTATGGTGTCAGGGGATGGTGGATTTGGGAAGAAATGATACCCTTTCATATTCACTGTTTTTTAAAGAAATTTTATTTTTACATTTAAAGATTTATCTAGACTCCAATACTTCTAGATTTTCTTAAGTCCTTGTATCCAAAATGCTTAAGAAACTTTTTATTCACCTACTCTTATCAAAGCTTTGTAAAAATGTCCATGTTTTCAACAGGTCATTGTATAGAAAGTCTTAAGTTTTCTACAAAGCGTATATGTATATGTATATTCTTGAAATCATTTGTAGATTAATAATATAATATATTAACTTATCATATAATTTATTATGTAAGTGTTATCTAATAATTATTGCATTGTTTAGGATAAATACAAGAAGACTAAATAAACATGCTCAAGTCACATAGAACTAGTGGGCATTCAATTGGTTGAATCTGCCTATGTGAGTCAATGGGTTGGAAGGTCATGATATTTAAAGAATTGCCATGAAGTTACAGTTGCATAAATTTTGAAGTTTCCAACATTTTCAATATTTTCTTCAATCTATCATCTACCCATTTATTCACCTGTCCACCTACCCTTTTTTCTTTTCTCTCTTGTTTCCACCCATTCATCCAAAAGCTTGTCCTGTTTCTTAAACAGAACATAAAAAAATGTTTAAATTATAGTTTATGAAATAATATTGATCACGATGCCATGCAAATAAACCAGTTAAGGTAAAGATATTTATTGTGTGTGTGTGTGTGTGTGTGTGTGTGTGTGTGAGAGAGAGAGAGAGAGAGAGAGAGAGAGAGAGAGAGAGAGAGAGAGAGAGAGAGAGAGAGAGAGAGAGACTTAAGTTTCTGGAAGGGTCCAGAAAGGAGAGAGAAAGTAGACTGAAGATGGCCAGGGTTATCTGCAAGAGATGGAAAACTAGGAAGGAATAGAAAACAGTGAGGATCATGAGAACAGCAGGGCCAGAGCATAGAGAGAACATAGCAAGACTGGCGACATGGGCAGGGTTGTGAGGACAGTGAGCACCTGGAGGGAGGTAAGCCTGTGAACTTGGGAAGGACACCAACATGCACCATATCACTAACTTCCAATTACTAGGCATTCTACTTTCTTGTTTCCAAATTTGGAAAACTGATTGTTGTTATAATTCAGATTTACAGTATCTTGAAAAGTTATATTCAGTTAAAAGTTCTATATTTAAAACATGTTTTTGATTTCTTAGTATCAAGTTCAAGTTATAGCCTAATTTAGCAAATAAAACATTGTTTATGTCTGGAGTAAACAAAAAAAAGCATTTAAATTCCCTCTCTCCGTCTTTCTTTTTCTCTCTCTTAAGGTGTGTGCATATGTGTGTGTGTATATATATATACACACACACATATATATATACATACATACATACACATATATGTGTGTATGTGCATGTATATATCTTTGTGAGTGTACACTCACATGCTTGGGCAAAGAGGATATAAAATGGATATTTGTAAATGAGATGATGTGAATGAGTGCACAGTTTTGAGGTCACCCAGCATCCTTCTCATTTCCACACAGGATGATTCAGTCTGCACTGGGTGCAATGCGGTACCAGGCATGCTTTAGTTAATAAAGACCTACATTTTTACATGGCTTCCTACTTCATCCTGTTTACTTTGCCAGGGAAAGCAATGCGTTGAATATTAAGATTTCTATCAAGGGTTTATGAAATCATGCACAAGTGTAGACTTCAAAAACTGGGTTGTTCACAAACTGGTAATAATGTCTCATACCTTATAAAGCTTTTGAAAACCCACACATCTTTCTGTACTTAAAAAATGTAAATGACTTTTTTGCCCATGGGGAGATTAATAAATTCACCAAGGTGAAAAAAAATGAATTCATCTTTTCCCAGTAAGAAAATTGCTCAAAGATTAATTTAGCCTGTTTAATTCAGCTCTCAAATGCTTCTTGGAACTCTAAAATATTTTTTTAAGCCTTCGTTGCACCTGGGGCATCAATTTGATTATTTTTACTCTTGATTTTAATGTGTCTACTTTCCTCTGTATCAAGCTATTTTCATTTTCATTCAGTTCATTTTTGCTCCTTTTTAAGTTCTTTAGGAGGTTGTTGCTACTCATATTTTGCTGTTGACTTTTCCTATGTTGTTTTGGGCCCACGCGATAGGGAGCTTGCTACCAACACCACCTTCTCCCCATCCCTTCCAAGTCTCGGATTTTCCCTTCCTTGTTCGTAAGCATACATCTTCAGGGCTCTCAGTTGTGTGCTGTATTTAGTCTTTCCCACTGCACTTTTGCAAGAAAGCTAACATCTAAGGGAAAGAGGCTCCCAACAAACCCTCAGCCACAACCCATGGGGTACCAAGCTTCTGTTGTATTTACTTAAAGGGAAAGTGACTCAGTCCTTCTGTATGTTTCTCTTGCTGTCAAGAAAAATACCTATGACTCTGCCATTCTTGTTTACTTCTAGTTTAAATTGCATGAGATTGTTTTGGGACTGCTAACAACACAATATCATATGCTGTGGCCTTTCTTTCCTTCCCTTGATATCACCCTAATTAGATTTTTTAAATGAAATGTGGTAGACTTTGTATATTATATTGAAATTCACTTGCTTTGTGGCTTTATTATGTATCTCACATATTCACATATACAGTGATGGGAAATTTTCATCTTGGATTAAACTAATCGGCATTTTAAAAACGGGTCTTTTTTCCTTTCCTACTTTGAGATGGTTTTTAGTAGAAATGTTCACCATGGTGTGTCTAACCCTAGGAAACAATCATTTCTCTACAATACCCCGTCTATGATCCTCACTACACTTGAGAAAAAAGATCAATACTCACAAGATGCTTAATTTTAGTGAATTGTTTACATTTTTGGATAAAAATGTATGGTAAGTTTGGAATGCTATAGCAGAGACCTCTATGTATCTTTCTACCAGGTTTCACTGAAGCTCTTACAAGTGTCCAACAGGATTATTATCCCCACATCTATGACCTTACTGTATTGTTATAAGACAGAGATTTTGCCAGTTAAGCTCCACCCACTGTCCATAACACCTTAGTGTCAGGTTGTCTGCTACTCTGCAGTTTATACGTGATTAATACCCAGGGGGAATGGATCAAGGGGAGAAAACATCCAGGGCTACAGAAGCAAAGAGGCAGAGGAGCTGATTCTTTGTTTCTAATGTGGCAACTGCAGGCCTCCTGCTTCTGTTTATTGGACACAGGTCCTGGTTTTCTTGCCTCTAACAGCAACAACAACAAAAGTTGAAAGATGATGAAAACGCCATGTAAAGACAGGGGAAGAGATGGGAGTGACAAGCTGTCTGCACTACAGAATTCGTGAGGTGCTATGACAGGGAGGAAATGTTTGCTGGCAACACAGCCTGACTTAGGCTTCTAGAGCAAAATTGAAATCAGATTTTAGGAAGGTACAGGCAGTGACGAGCAGAAAGGAATTCTGAAAGGCCAGTATTTTTGAATGGGGTGTGCAGATGTAAGCACAGTGGTCTGCCCTGTGTTTCAGGATGATATGTGTTCTTATGTTCTGGGTTAGGTAAAATTTAAAGGAGACAAAACCCCTAAAAGTGAGAATATGTTTGTTAAACCAACAACAGCACTTAACTAATAAGGGAGTATACATAGAATTAAAAAATCATAAAGGTTAGAAAGGTACTATTATTGACTGTTAAGGCAGCAAGTGTATGGCTACATTGTTTTCATGCCATCTTTAATGTTATATTCTGCATTCTGCAAAACTACTAACATATTCTAAATCAATGTTATTGTAAGATATTCAAATTTTAATGTCAAGGTTAAGATAATTCTGAAACTATTAAATAACTTAAGTACCACAGAGGAGCAAAGTCTATTCTAGATTTATTTTGTAAATTTTGAATTTTTAAATATCATTTATTTTTTGCTTTTTAGTACAGCTGAGAGTAATTGCTTTTGAAATATATAATACCACATTAGGTTCTCAGAGAAAAGAGCTTACAGGGCCTGTTCTATAATAATGTCTTATAATGTATATTAAGGCTAATGAAGCTTGGATAAAAATCCAAGTGCTTAGAAAACAAGCAACATCTTAAAGGACCCAGATACAGCATCACCTATCATGCATGAAATCAAAGGTTTGAGTGAGCAAGTGTCAAATAAATAAAACTAGTCTCTGACCTACATTTGTGAAGGTCCTTTCTATCCACAGCACAGGGTGAAAACATCACCTTTTCCCCTGAACTAGTGGTGGTTCCAGATCCTGGTGTGAAACATGCCAGAGTATTTTACCAGGACGAGGTTTGCTCTCCTGCACCTGCATTCCTGCACCTGCACTCCTGCTGGACATTGTATATGCTCATGCCAGGTGCTGAATAGGTATGTGATCAAATGAACAAGAGGATGAATCAATGGAGAATGCTTTCTCCACTCATTTTGAAAACTCAGTTCTTTCCTGTCTCTGCGAAGCTCTTTGCTCCTGGTTTTACATTAGACTGTGGTCTGCACGTTCTCTTTATTGTGGCTCTGGATAGGCATGGGTATCATGCCAGTGTGTGTTTGTATATTCTCACTCTCTTGTCTTTGCTTGGCATCTCTGGTAAATAGTTTTACTCGTTAAAAGCTTGCCCTTCTTTTCTTTTTGGTCTATATTTCAAAATTGAGGTGGATTTAGACGGAGTCATTGACAAGTAACTCCTGTTACTCTGGGGGTTCTGACAGTCTCTTCAGAGGTTTAGAGGTGCACATCCCTTCAACACATGCATATTTCAAGTTACTGTTCCATCCTGAAAAAGAAATCAGGTCATTTTTGGATCAAATAAATAGGTTTTCCCAAACTGACTCTCTTCTCTTTAATGCCCCTTGCATCTGCATCTGGAGCCTCCAAACTTATTATTTTTGTCTCTTTCTTGCTCTTTAGCCAAATCTGAAATTCTGTTTCTTTGGTATCCTCAAGCTAATCTACTTTTTCCTGGGTCTTGTTCAACCCTAAGAACTTTTTGCTTCCAACAGTAACTTGTTATTGTTGTAAGATCCTTACTGTCCCCAGGCACCTTCTCATTTTCTTCCCATTGTCCCTTTAGTGCCAGGAGGGTCTTTATAAAAGTAATGTGACCATGTCAAACACCCCTGCTCAATTTCTGTGATATCTTGATGTCATGAGACATGATGATGTCAAAGAGACATTTAACTCATCAGAACCCAAGATATTTGCAAACTTGTCAGTTCCTACCATCATCAACCCCTTTGCTGTGCAGTGCACACTCCTGATGTGTGCCTACCTAACATGTAGAACTCCCATGTCTCTAAACTTGGCTGTCTTCATATACCTTGCCACTTCTGTCTGAAATATGGAAGTTACCTATGAGATCCATTTTCTTCCCTCTTTCCAACTCCCCATGGTCTTTTCTGCTGCTGTTTAATTTCACTTTGGGGAAAATACCTCATTTTCCAGAAATCTATGATCTCTGCACAGTTGCCATTCATTCCTCTTACTCTTATGTTGTTCTAACAAGTACGACAGCGCCTGCTCCTGTGTGTGGTACGTTTTGTTTTGCCCAACTGTTTCCAGAGCCTGTCACAGTGTCTGGCAGAGAAGAAGTGAATCATTGCCTCCCAATGGATAAACTCCCAGTTGGAACTCTGGAATTTACACAGAGCTTAAATGTGAAGAGCAAACATATTTCTGATAGTGGACACTTCAGTTATGGCGTGCTGTAGTTTTCAAAGATCACCCAGATTTATACTGAAACTATAAAATTAAAAGCACACTATTAAAATGAAAAAAGTTAGGGCTTTATGTTTACTATCCTAAGTTCAGTGACTCATTTCATTGGGCATTGAGTTTTATGGTCATATGACGTTTAAACTAACCTGAATTGCTTGAGTTTCATGTTCAAACTCAAGCTTGCATCTCCTCATGTGAAGACTCCAGTTTGGCACTCAGCAGTGATAGCTTCTTCAAATGTCAGTTCTTGTAACTTTGGAACTGAGAACCAAAGTTTTATCAAAACATCTGAACAAAATTACTCGCCAGTGCTTTCTAGGGTTGTGAATCAAAGAATGCAAAACTGGAAAAAAAATGGAGTTCTGTGTTATATTATTTTGGGTAAGAATTAAATGTGTTTCTTATCTTGGGGAAATTTCCTAACCCTAAAAATATTCACAGGTCATCTGTCTGAAAATGTTAGCCCAGCTCTTCCATTCATTTCTGTTTCCCTCTACTTTTTCTTAGAAATGTTGACCCTGACACAGGGTCTCTAAAACATTCTCGTCTATTTGCGATTTCCTTTAAAAGAAAATGGATTTGAAATGACTTGGAGCCAATTTAGCATGAGAAAAATAGGAAACTCACTTAACCTCTTGCTGTCTCATTTCTTACTCGTTGGCAAGCTGATGGGAGAGTTTACACTCTGCTTAAGACACAATTCCATGGATATCATTTCAAGTTGGAAAGGGTACTGATTATACAATAGGAAGCATGAATGCGAAAGGCAACTTGATCTTTGGGATAAGTACTCATGATCTGGTGTGCCTCTCTGTCACACTTCAATGTGAAAGTTTTTTTTTTTTTTTTATAAGGCTTTTTATATTTGATCTTTTATGAAAACATATGCATAGTTTCTCTGTCATTTATGAAGCCTCCATTAGAATGATGTATAATTTACATGAAAAATTTGGACCATTTTAAATTTATCTCCTGTCAAGTTTTGACTTGGGCTTGTACTACTTTCTTCTTTTCCCGAAGAGAGCGTATAGCCCCCAAAGCCTTAAAAGAGAGGGTAGCTCCCTTTCTCTAAAGGTACTCCCTGTAATATGTGCTTTCAGAACATTCCTGAGGCAGCACTGCTAAATACAACAGACCACAAAAGATGTAGGAGAGACGGTCCTAAGGAAGAAAATCTGTACTACACTGCACTTCATATTATACTTCCTAGACTCAAGTTTCAATTAAAAAGTAGATACATGATCATTTTTGTATAAGATCACACATTTCCATCTGATTTTGTGATCCAATTTCTATGAAATCATGCATTTTATTTGGGGTACAAAGACCATTCTAATAATTTTAAATTGTAGAGGGTGATCTACCTACAGTCACCCAAAGATGGTAGAGAGTATCTATTTCTCCTGTCTCACTGCATTTCTCCAGCCTTATGACATCTGCTGCAGCATCTTTGCATGTCTGAATAACATGTCCACTTTTAACATTTGTTTGCTTATGTATCATATTTACAATGTTATCCAGTCTAGCTTGGATATCACCATGTAGCCCCTGTTCATTTTAGATTTGTGGGTCCTCTTATCTTTAAGTTCCTGGACTAGAGGCTTGCCTTACTGAACTTGATCCTTTTCCATTTTTCTCTTTTTATATAAATATCTATTAACATATCACTATGCACCTCTTGTTCATTGGCAACAAATGCTATGATACAAAACAGTGAGGGTGTTAGGAGAAAACATAATAAAGAGGAGCTTTGGACTTCCAGAATAATGCTATGAAGGGCTTGTAGGATTGTTTCCTGTGGAAACAAGAAACCATATTTTAAAAGGCACCAACATATATTGAATGACTTTGGAAATAGTATTAATTGTGTGAAAATGAAAAAATAGTCTATGAAATCAACATGAAAAGCAAAAACATGGAAGTTTCACCAAGATCACTCACCCTCTCCTTTCTAGCTTGAGAAATAGAAACTGCCTCAGACTTTCAAGGTCCAGAACACAGGTCTACCTCTCCCCACGACCCCTTGTTGTAGGTTTTTGTTCATCTTGATACTTATAATCTGGGCATATCAATGCTCTAGAATGCTTAGGAACAAAGTGAAGTCCCCATGGTTGTCTGGCTTCTACTTGCTTAAAATCAACTTCTTACCAGGTACAGGGTTTCAAGTACACCTGTGTCCCAATTATCATTACTCTTGATTTGAGACAGTGGGTGCTTACTTGAAGCAGAAACTAACAAGAACTTAAACTGGAACTCATCTCATTTCACCAAGAACTCAGCTCCTACAGCTTCAGTGCCACTCAAGAAAAGTCTAGGAAAAATCCTGGGCTCAGATCTTATATGGAATAAGATACAGGCTGAAAAAGAGCATCCATACCATTCCCTAACTTCATTTGCCACAGATAATGAAGATCCATCTTTACCATGTTGAATTTTTAGGAACAGTGGAGACTGGTGTTAGGAGACTTTGGGGGAAGAAGGCTACTCATTACATGAACTAAACTGTAATTTGATCAGAGTTCACGGGACTCTTCTCGAGGTCGGAAGAAATCCTAAACACTGAGCCTGACAACTATCTCTGTAAAGAGTCAGAATATTAATTGGATTGGTTTTGCAGGGGGAACTTTTGAAACAGCACAGTTACTAGCCTGCAATATTATGGAGCTCAATAGCTGTGTGTGGTCAAGGACAGAGGAGATAATGCGTTGCTAAAACACTGTTCTTGCAGAGGAACTTCAGTATGTCAAGTGCTGGGCTTCATCTGGACACAGCACCAAAAGTTTACAACAAAACAAGTGAAAATGGACAACTGAAGTAATTCATTCAGTCACTGTACAATCAATTGAACAAATAAAAATAACTAGTCTGCTTGTTTACAAGAAACAAATAGAGACTCCATCTTGTCGAAGTAGCCATTTTCTAACAAAAAAAAATACAGGCTATGTAAAGCAAATAGGAAAGTGTGATACCAGAGATAAAATCTGGTTGCAGAAACAGAGAGTAATCAGAGGTGAAATTTTAAAGGCCTAGAGAGAGCAACTACAAATACAGTTACTCCTCAAGACATGAAAATGTGTTTCTATGAACCAAATCTAAATAAGAAAATCTCATATTTCAAAAGCACAAATAGAACACAAGCTACTGAAAGACATAGGTTGGCCACACGGCATACTGGGTTCAGCATCTCCCTTGAAGTACTGGACAGGTATTACAAGTAATTACACCTGTCAGATAAGTCCTGGCAGTTCCTGCTACTTACTGTCTCCTCTCATCAAGCCCATGTTGCTAGCTCTGCTAAAGGTTAAAATACAGACACCAAGGGATAGCTTATCATGAATTGTCATGTTCAGAAGATCATGTGGTAGGCCAATGAAAGTTCAGGAAACCATGAGAAACATGGATAAAGAAGCAAAGTTTCTAGAGAGGTACAAGCTACTGAAGCGCCTGGGAAAGAAATAGGTGTGGATGGTTGTGTAAGTCTATAATGAAAAGCATGTGCTAGTAACAAAATACTCTACCCAAGATTCAGTAGAGTCTGAGGTCCATTTAAAAGCAACTCATGTTACTTTTTCAATGTTTTCCAACACAGAAGAGGACTTAGCTGTCCCTGACTTATTCAGTGACATCAGTCCAAACTCTCCATGAGGAAAGGTAACTATAACTACACACTTTGAGTAAAATTCTTTAAGTCATCAGCAAACCACATAAAAGACAAACTCTCTGACAGGTGGAAAGCAAGGTGCTTTACTAATTGAAAGTAATGTATCAACTAAAGGAAAACAAAGCCATTACAGCACTATCTCAACACAGAATTGACATTTGAAAATTTCTTTACTGTTCTATGACAAAACACCCAAAAACCAGGAGAAAGCACATGTACTTAATATTGAGCAGCTATACCAAATCCACAGTAAATACACTTGCTCAAAGAGTTGTTGATGTCCTCTATAACTGAGGATTAAAAAGGATTTTTATTCTTGTTCTAGCATTGTAATTGAGGTTCTGGTCAGGAAAAGAGGCAAGAAAACAAAATAAAAATTTTAAGGTAAAAGTTATTCTCAAAGAATAATATAAAACATTACTAGGACCAATGTGTTCAACAAGTTTCAAAAATACATTTTGTGTAAAAAATGTATTGTACTTCCATAAATTTATAGTGCACAAATTTAAAATTAACTGAAAAAATCTATTAATATTAGCACAAAAATAAAATACTTCAGAAAAACAAATGACAAAATCGCAAATATATGAATGTTATATTCTCAAGACCACAAAATATATGACAAATGTTAAAACAAATTAAGTGCCAAGAGAGACAGTACATATTTCTAATTCCAGAATTCAGGAGACTGCAGAGGGAGGATCACAAGCTTAAGACTGGACTAGGTAACATAAAAAGTTGGAGATTAGCTGTTATGTGGAAAGAACTAAGCTATTAAGCACTAAAGGACAAAAACAATTCAAGGAAATACAGAAAGCATAAATATACAAAAACAATCAAAGTAAGAACACATCTAGAGTTTAGAACAAAAAATCTAGTTAAATGGAAAAGTATAACATACTGACTTTATGGATTAAAATAATTTAATTTTGTTAATATACTCTCAGTATTATTTTTCCCTTTTATATTGGCTATTCTCTGTATTTACATTTCAAATGTTATCACATTTCCCTCCACTCCCATCTCCAGTCCCCTTGCTTTCATGAAGGTGCTCCCTCTCCCAACAACCCTCTCCACCTCAGTAATTTGGCATTCCCCTACACTGGGAAAATACACACTCACTGGATCAGATGCTTCTTCTCCTATTGAAGCCAGACAATGCTATCCTCTGCTAAATATGCAACTGGAGCCATGGGTCTCTTCATGTGTCCTCAGTGGTTGGTTAGTTCATGGGAGTTCTGGAGGGTTTGGTTGGTCGATAATTTTGATCTTCTTGTGGGGTTGAGCTTCTTGTGGGGTTGAGCTTCTTGTGGGGTTGCATACCCTTTCAGCTCCTTCAGTCCTTTCTCTAGCTCTTTAATTGGGGTCTCCATGTTCAGTCCAATGGGTAGCTACAAGTATTTGTATGACTCTGGGAGAGCCTCTGCGGAAGTATCCATATCTGGTTCCTGCCAGTAAGCACTTCTTGGCATTAGCAATAGTGCTTGGGTTTTATGGCTGCATATGGGGTGGATCCCCAGGTAAGGCAGTCTCTGAATAGTCTTTTCTTCAATCCTTGCTCCTCTATTTGTCCCTGTATTTCCTCCCATGAGTGTTTTGTTCTCCCTGCTAAGAGGGACTGAGACATCCACATTCTAGAATTCTTTCTTTTTTAGCTTCATAAGATCTGTGAATTGCTTCTTGGGAATTCAGAGCTTTTAGATCTAGTATCTGCTTATCAGTGAGTGCATTCCATGTGTCTTCTTTTGTGAATGTGTTACCTCATTCAGGGTGATAGCTTCTAGTTCTATCCATTTGTCTAGGAATTTCATAAAGTCATGGTTTCTAATAGCTAAGTGGTACTCCACTGTGTAAATGTTCCACAATTTTTGTATCTCTCTCTATTTGTGGACAGATATGTTAAATTTGGTTTTGTCATAGAATATCTTGGTTTCTCCATCTATGGTGATTGAGAGTTTTGCTGAACATAGTAACCTGGGCTGGCATTTGTGTTCTATTATGGTCTGTATGATATCTGTCCAGGATCTTCAAGATTTCATAATCTCTGTTGAGTTGAGAAATCTGTTATAATTCTTATGAATCTGCCTTTATATGTTACTTGTTCTTTCTCCCTTCCTGCTTTTAGTATTCTTTCTTTGTTTTGAACATTTGGTGTTTTGACTATTATGTGTTGGGAGAAATTTTTTTCTGGTTTGGTGTTGGGTAAGCTTCTTGTATGTTCATGGTCATCTCTTTTTTAAGTTAGGGAAGTTTACTTCTATGATTTGTTGAAGATACTTCCTGGGCCTTTTAGTTGGGAGTCTTAGCACTTTCCTACACTTAGTATTCTTAGGCTTGGTCTTTACATTGTGTCTTAACTATACTGGATATTTTGGGTTAGGAGCTTTTTGATTTTTGCATTTTCTCTGACTGATGTATCAATGTTTTCTATGGTATCATCTGCCCCTGAGATTCTCTTATCTATCTTTGTATTCTGTTGATGATGCTTGCATCTATGACTCCTGATCTCTTTCCTAAGTTTTCTATCTCCAGGGTTGTCTTCTTTTGATTTCTTTATTGTTTCTATTTCTGTTTTTAATTCCTTCACTATTTTTCTGTATCTCTTTCGGTGAAATTTGTGTTTCCTCTTTAAGGGATTCTACTTACTTATGTATATTTCTGATTATCCTGTAATTCTTTAAAGGAGTTATTTGTGTGCTTCTCAAGGACCTCCATCGTCATCATGAAGTATGATTTTAAGTCCAAATCTTGTTTTTCTGATGTGTTGGGATGTCTACTATTTGTTTTGGTGGAAGAACTGGGCTCCAATGTTGCCAGGTTGCGTTGGTTTCCATTGCTAAAGTTCTTGCCCTTGCCTCTTACAATCTTCTTATCTGTAATTATAGGTGATCTTGTTGTCTCTGATTGGGGCTTTTCTTACCAGTGGGTCTGTGGGCCTATGGACTCAGGAGGGAGATTGGTCCTGGGTGTTCAGCTTTCTGTGGGTAGGCTTTGTGTTCTGATGGCAGTGGACCAGCTGTGGGTCTGGCCTGTCTCTGTCTCCATGGGTTCCTACCACCAATATTCTTAAATACCATATGTAAACTCTATTAGTACTAGAATTTATTTCTTTGCAATAATAACTAAACATATATTCATATGCATTTTTAAATAATTTAGAGCTGGTAAAATATTTTGAAAACAAGAAACAAAGCATGAAAATAAAACATGTATTATTGCTTGGTAAATGATAAAAATACCTCACTCAGAAACCAATACTTCATCAGAAGCATAAAATCTTGGGTATAAATCTGTGCCCAGGCACAATGCCTGGATTCCCAGAACTATATATGTTTGAGGGGTATAGAGAAAAAAGATTTCTGTGGGATTGGGAATAGCCATACTTCAAGTTTAGTGGGAGATACTGTCTCATAGGAAGGAAGTGAAAAGAGGGATATCTGATGTCCTTTATTGGTCTCTGTATGAGTGCTTGGGCATGTTTATATGTACTTAAAAACATCCACTTACACCACCAAACCTACGCACATACAAGCACACATACACACAAACATACACACACAGAGAGATAGAGATAGAGATAGATAGATAGATAAGAGAGAGAGAGAGAGAGAGAGAGAGAGAGAGAGAGAGAGAGAGAGAGAGAGAGAGAGAGAGAGAGAGGTGTTGAGGAGCTAAAGTATTGTAATTTCAATTTTTATTTCAAACCAATGCTTACTTGAGGTTGTATATGTTCCTGGCATAAGGGCAGGTTATGGAATAGATCTAAAAGTCTAAAAATATAGCTTGGGTTTTACTTTATAAAGGATGTTATGTAACTCAATGGGGGAAAGAATAGTCTTTTCAACAAATAGAATTACAACATCTAAGTAACTGCAGAAAAAATAAGGACTTGAATCTCATCTACACAATATCTAAATTACAACAAAGGAATCAAAGACCTAGGTATACAGTTAAAGCCATTACTCTTAGAAAAAAACATGGGCATATTCATGTGATAATAAAATATTTCCCATAGAGCAAAAATGGAGCAACATCAACAAATATACATAATAGTACTTCATCAAAAGGCCATCCAGAGACTGCCCTCCTGGTGATCATCAAAAGTGACGGAGTTTGGTGGCTAGTGTTCTGTCCGTGTGGTATTTTCCTCTTCAGTGTTAGTTCATCTATTGCTGTTGTTCTTGGTCAGGTTTTGTTTAGGCAGGCATGTTGTTGCTACTTCATGGGTTGAGCTTCCCTGGTATTTCTAGGAGACAGGCTTTCACAGTAGACTTCTTCTTTTCTGGCCCTTAAAATCTTTTCCCCCTTCCACAGTGTTCTCTTTAGTGAAGGAGTTGTGTATAAAATATATCAGTTGTACCTTGGCAAATTGCTGTTTCTAACCATATGAAGAATTGAGTTGAAATTTTGATGAAGATTGCATTGAATCTGTAGATTGCCTTAGGCAAGATGGCCATTTTACTATGTGGCTCCTTTCAATCTAAGAGCATGGGAGATCTTTCCACCTTCTGAAGTCTTCTGGCATTTTCTTCTCAGAGATTTGAAGTTGTCATACAGATCTTTCATCTGCTTGATTAGGGTCACCTCAAGGTATTTTATACTCTTTGTGACTATTGTGAAGGGTGTCTATTCTCTGATTTCTTTCTCAGCCTGTTTGTCCTTTGAGTAGAGGAAGGCAGTAGAATTGTTTGAGTTAATTTTATATCCAGCCACTTTGCTGAAGGTGTTTATCTGCTGTAACAGTTCTCTGGTTGAATTTTTGGGGTCACATGTATACTATCATATCATCTGCAAATAGTGATATTTGACCTCTTCCTTTCCAATTTTTATCTCTTTGACCTCTTTTTGTGGTCTGATTCCTCTAGCCAGTACTTCCAGTACTATATTAAATAGGTTGAAGGATAGTGGACAGCCTTGTCTAGACTCTGATTGTAGTGGGATTGCTTCAAGTTTCTCATCATTTAGATTGATGTTGGCTACTGGTTTGCTCTATATTTCTTTTACTATGTTTAAGTATGAGCCTTGAATTTCTGATCTTTCCAAGACTTTAACATGAAGGTGTGTTGAATTTTGTCAAATGCTTTCTCTGCATCTAAAAAGATGATTATTTGTTTTGTTCTTTGGGTTTGTTTATATAGTGGGTGACATTGATGGATTTCTGTATATTGAACCATCCTTGTATCCTTGGAATGAAGCCTACTAGATGATCATTTTGATACATTTTTGGATTCGGTTTGCAAGAATTTTATTGAGTATTTTTTGCATCAGTGTTCATGAGGGAAATTGGTCTACAGTTCTGTTTCTTTGTAGGGTCTTTGTGTGGCTTAGGAATAAGTATAGTTATGGCTTTGAAGAATGAGTTTGGTAGTAACCCTTCTGTTTCTATTTTGTGGAATAGTTTGGAGAGTATTGGTATTAAATTGTCTTCTGTAAAGGTCAGATAAGAATTCGGCACTAAACTCATAGGTCCTGTGCTTTTTTTTTACCTGGAAGGTTTTGATGACTGCTTCTGCTTTTTAGGGATAAGGGGGCTGTTAAGACGGTTAATATGCTCTTGATTTAACTTCAGTACCTGGTATTTGTCTAGAAAATTATCCAAAAAATCTAGATGTTCCAGTTTTACTGAGTGTAGGCTTTTGTAGTAGGATCTGATGATTTCTTGAATTTCCTCAGTTTCTTTTGTTATGTCTCCTAATTCATTTCTGATTTTGTTAATTTGAATACTGTCTCTGTGCCCTATAGTTAGTCTGGCTAGGGATTTAAGAATTTTATTAATTTTCTCAAAGAACCAGCTCTTGGATTTGTTGATTCTTTATTGCTTCTAATTGATTGATTTCAGCTCTGAGTTTGATTATTTCTTGCTGTCTATCCCTCTTAGGTGTATCTGCTTTTTTTTTCCCCCTAGAGCTTTAAGGTTTTTGCTTTTTGTTTGTTTGTTTGTTTGTTTGGTTGGTTGGTTTTTTGTCATGCTGTGAATCTATTCTCTCTCCAGTTTCATTTTGGAGGTGCCCAGAGCTATGAGTTTTCCTCTTAGCACTACTTTGATTGTATCCCATAAGTTTGGGTATGTTTTGCCTTCAATTTAAGTCTAAATTTTGTTTTTCTGGTGACTTGGGATATCTACTGTTTGACTTGTGGAAGAACTGGGTTCTGATGTTGCCGGATTGTCTTCATTTCTGTTTCTTGGATTCTTGTGCTCACCTCTTATCATCTTGTTATTGGTGCTGCTAGGTAATCTTGTCTCTGAGTGGAGTTTGTCTCTCCTGTGGGTCTATGGGCTCCTGGTCTCCGGAAGAAGATTGCTCCCATGTGTTCCCACTCTGGGTTGGCTGTGAGTTCCAATGGTGGTGCCTGGTCCTGATGCAACTGGGCTGGCTTTTTCCTTGGGCCTGAAGTGTCTTTTCCCAGATAACACTGTTACCTGGGCCCTGAGAATTCCAGGAGGCCTCTCCAGGATAGTCAGTGGAGAGGAAAAGTAGGTTTAGGAGTGAGAGCTCTCCTGTCAATTTTTTTATTTTTGTTGTAGTCAAGATATCCAGGTAGTCTTTCTATATCAAATGTGATCCTTATTACTTTGGAATAAGTCCAAAGGCTTTTTTTTTCTTTCCTGTTAACACAAACCTAGAGCCTCCCTCTGAACACAGTATGATATTTGTTTGGCACTATGAAGTCATTAAAAAATATAAATTGATCCAATTTAGCAATCCCTTTTCCATTTAGGTCTGATTTATTTTGACCTCTCTCATGAGGATTTATAATACCATCTCAACCATAGAACTTGTAACCATCTTAATATTGATAACTTAAAATAAGAACAGCCACAATATCATCATCACCATCATCATCATCATCATCATCATCATCATCCTTTACAGAGACAGGGTTTCTGTGGGCAGCTTAGGCTGACCTGGATTTCCTCTGTAGATTGGGCCGGTATCAAACTCATAAGAAACTTATCTGTCCCTGCTTTTGTCTCTCAAATATTGAGATCAAAGGCCTGGATATATTTAATTATTATCCATATATTTTTGAAAACATTTATAAAAATTTTCATTTTTTTTATCCCTTATTTGGAGATTATTATCTCTGTGGATAAATATGCTTGCATTTCTTTTTCTCTTTATATAAATTTAAGATAGATATGCATTTACTTTTTAAATTATTAAGGATATTTTTACTTGTTATTAACCAAAACTACATAGTAACCTTCAGGAAAAAATGTGACATTTTAAACTTTAGACTGTCATTTGTAAGCGTTTGAAAATATCAGCAGAGAGTCCTACACTGACTTTATTATGATAAATCTAATAACTATAATGACAGTAGAATATTTAAACTGAAATGGAAATAAGTTTACATCAAGAAAGGAAAATTATTTGTATTATGAACTAATCTCAGTGTTTGATCTTTAGTTACTAATTCATAAGAGAGGTTTGATTTGTGTTCTTGGAGTTGCTAGATCATGATACTTAAATAAAAATGATCTTAGATGACTAATAGATTGTTTGTGCTAACAGGTTGTGGTATTTCAGAAATGCTCAGTATTCTACAGTTGTCTGTATGCTCCCTCTTTGTTTCAGAAATCAGTAAAACTTTTTCTTTAATTAAAAATGTTTACTCAAAATAAAGAAATAAAACTTAATGCAGAAGTAAATGGTGAAGAGGAATCTTAAGAACAGAATTAGGCTTTGTTTTCACTTTGTTGCATTGTCCTGTTTTGTGATTCATTATATTCTTTCTGGGACACTGGGGACCAGATATAGAACCTGATTGACAGAAGTTTTGATTGTTTTCAAGATCCAAATTCATGTCCCAGAATATTGTTTTCTTTTCTGCTCTCCACTGTTTTTTGTTGTTCTTTTTCTTTCTTTTTGTATTTCTTTGTAAAAATTTTGTTTTTAGCAGAATCTTGTGCTCAAATTCATAAACTCAATGGTATAACTATGATTGTTTTCCTTCTAAAATCAAGTATTTTTGGAACCTAAAACATATTTTTGCTTCTAACTTTATTTATTCAATTTTGTTATAGCTAAGGGTTCGTAAATTTTTACCATTTTTTCAAAGACATAACTGTTTGGTTGATTTTTTTGTAATTTTTATTTAGACATTGTTTTATTAATTTCTTTCCTAATATTTTTTATTTGTTGGCATCTATGTGATTAGAGATTGGCTTATTATTATTTTTCTACTATCTTGGAGTGGATCATTGGGTTACTTATCAGCTATCTCTCTAGCATTTTCAAAGTTTTTATACACACACATTCACACACACACACGCACACACACACATTTACTTTTGTGTGTGACTTTACCTACATGTGTGTGCCATGTGCCCGCGGAGACCAGAAGAGGCCACGCTGGCACTCGAATTACATGTGATTGTAATCATATGAGTGCTGAGAATCAAAACTAGGTCTTCTGGACGGGTAGTCAGTGCATTTAAGCATGAAGCCTCCTTTCCACCCTACCCTAGCTTCCTAATATGTACATTTATAGCTATAAACTTTCCTCATAGAATTCCCTGTCTTGTGCTCAAAGGCTCTGGTAGAATATGTTCTCCTTTTTATTTAAACCTAGGACTTAATTTTTTCTCTTTTTATTACCAATGACCTGCTGTTTATTGAAAAACATGTTATTGCGGGATGTGTTGTTGAATGTCTCTGAACCCAGCCCTTGGGGGACAATGTGTGGGAAGAGGGGCAGATCGCTTTCTGTTCAAGGTCAACCTTGTCTAAATAGATTAGCCTGTGTTCTGATACTGTTCACAGGTTTAACCAACAGCATTTGTGGCTTTCTCATCAGTCTGCAGAGTTTGAAGATGGCTTGAAATCTCCATGACTTAATTAATTAAAGTAGTCAATTGAATTTATTTTAATTGATTAAAAAGCCATGTTTAGGGACATTTTATGATAAGAAAGATTTTTTTTTTATAAACCCAGCTATTGATGTTGTTAAAGTGGCTATAATACATATCTGGATTCAGGATTCAGGAGAATCATAAAAAAAACTGAGCTGGATATTGTGTGGTTTCATGAGAGGAAATCCAGGGAAACAGGATGAAAACTTCTAAACAGTATTTCTCAATCTGAAGGAGGTGACACTTTTGGGCATCAAACAACCCTTTCACAGGGATAACATGAGATATCTTGCATATCAAATATTCCATTACAATTCATAAGAGTAGCAAAATTATAGTTATGAATAAGCAATAAAAATAATTTTATAGTTTGTGTGGGGGTCACCATAGCATGTGGAACTTCACTAATGGGTTCCAACATTAGTACGGTTGAGAGCCACTACTTTAATATAGTAGGATAATAGAAATAAAACTGAAATTTCTCACATAGTCCACCTAGGCTTGCTGGAGGAAGTAATAGGGAAGATAGAAATGTAAACAAAAATAAAATGGATTCATAGAGGTTGAGAAGTATGTGTTTGGTGACCTTAAATATTGATAGAATATTGAGATAATGATCTGTTCATCAAAAAAATAGGAGTTTTGGAGGTTTATAGAGAGTTCAGATCACTTTGTTTAGCTGCTTGTTATTGATATGACATAGGAACCATGCACTTTTTCTTCACTGTTTACTCTCTCAGTGTAAAGCATGGGACCCAGTAGTTACCGAACAGACAGGTGTTTGACTGAACACTAAGTAAGATGAAAGAAAGGACACTGGCTTAAGAAACAATATGAATGCAAATATTCTTATTTTCATTTAAAACTCTATCTTAAATTTCTAGTGGTGCACAAAGGTTTTTCTTCTTTATTTGTGTTTTTATTTTTCTACCCAGAAAAAGATATCTATTGAAAATTTTGATGGTATTTATTTTTAACCTTATATTGGAGTAGTAAATCAGTTATTATGAAAAAGGGCAACTTCTCAATATACAACAATATTAAGAGTTCTGACTGTGATATTGTGTCACATCAATGTCATCGCTGAAACTTCTTACTACATAAATTATAACTATGAAATAAGGAAAGCTGTCATAATGAGTGTTATGTTTAAAATATTGGCATAGTTAGATTTTGTGTAGCTCAAATTTTTATAAGCATGTGCATACATTTCATCTAAAATAATTTACAGAAGAATATGCCCTTTTCCACCTTCAATTTTCTGACTTAGATATTTAGTTCTATAAACCTGTCAATCATATCTGGAGCATAGATATTAAAATAGAGAATTTGAAAACATTATTGATGCTGCTATATTTGATAATAAAATATATGCAAGGAAAGTTATTTTAAGTACTCCTTTTTCTTTTCTCCTTTTAAACTTTAATATAGTAGATAGTCTTGATATGATTCACAAATAAGCATTTAAGAACTGCAAAATAGCAAAAAACTGAAAGTGGATCAATTGGAGGCTTTAGACATTGAGCAACTATGATAAATTCCCTGGCTTTTATTTTTGTCTTTCTGGGTTAGCTTTCTTGTTTTGATGAAAGAATACCCAGACAAAAGGAACTTAAGAATAACATTTTCATAGTTCCAGGGTACGGTATACTATGGCAGGGAAGGCATGGTAACAGGAGCTTAAGGCTTCATGTCACAGTCTATCTGTAGTCACAGAAAGTACTAGAAGGAAAGTCAAACCTAAGGAGGTTAACTACACTCATCTCACACAAAAAAGGAAGACAAACACGCACCACACACACACACACACACACACACACACACACACACACACACACACACAACCCTACCATCACCAATTACTACAAAATAACAGCAAGTAGAAGTCATTGGTCACTGCAATCTCTCAGTATTGATGGACTCAACTTCACAATAAAAGACACAGAATAGGAAATCGATGTTAAAACAAGATCCCTCCTCCTGCTGCATACAAAAAAAAAAAATACCTCAATATAAAGGACAGATATTTCCTCAGAATAAAAGTTTGTAAAAATTTTTTTCCAAGTAAATGGCCTTAAAAAGCGAGCTGGTGCAGCTATTCTAATATGTAAAATATCTACCCATATAACTTCAAACAAAAATTAATCAGAAAAAATGAGGAGGGACACTCCATACTCATCACAGGAAAAATTCATTACATGACATTTAAATTCTCAACATCCATGTTCTAAATGTAAGAGTAGCCACATTTGTAATATATATATATATATACATATATGTGTGTGTGTGTGTGTGTGTGTGTGTACATATATATGTGTGTGTGTGTGCATGTGTGTGTGTATGTATGTATGTATGTATGTATGTATATATATATATATATATAATAAGTAAACAAATACACATCACTAAAGCTTAAATCATACAGTGACCATCACACATTGATAGTGAGATTCTTCAATATCCCATTCCACCAATGGACAGTAGACCCAGATATAAACTAAATAGAAATATGATAGAGATTAGAAGATTCAAATTAGAAATTAAAAGTAGTAGACATAAGTGAGCACTCATAAATTGTACCAGGGATCTCCTAGAGCTGATAAACACCTTTAGTAAAGTAGTGAGATATAAAATTAACTCAAAATAAGAGAAATCAGTAGCCTTTTTACATATAAATATCAAAGGGGCTAAGAAAAGAAAAACAAAGACACTTAGTATCTTGCTGTAGGTACCTCTCTTGCATTGGAGTTTTCCTCCTAGGATTTTCTGTCAAGCATAAAAAGCCACCTACATAAACAAATATAACAGGAAACAACATTCACCTCTCTTTAATATCTTTCAATATTAATGAAGTGAACTTACTTATAAAAAGACATAAGCTAACAGACTGGATGTGCAAATAAGATCCACCATTTTGTTGCATGAAAGAAACACACTTCAATAACAAAGAGAGAAATTATCTCAGAGATAAAGGATGTAATAACATCTCCAAGCAAATGGGCTCAAGAAACAAGCTGGAGTTGCCATACTAACATCTAATAAAATAGGCTTTCAACTAGAAGTTATCAAGTGTAATAAGGAAGGACACTTCATATTCATCAAAGGAAAAAATCCATCAAGAGAATGTCTAAATTCTGAACATTTATGCCTTGAGTTCAAGGGCACCCACATTCAAAAAAAAAATGTTACTAAAGCTCAAAACACACACTAAACCTCACTCAATAGTGGAAGACTTCAACACCACACTTTCACCAATGGACAGGTCATTGAAACAGAAACTAAAGAGAAACACAGTGAAACTGATAGAGGTTATTAACCAAATCGATTGTAAAGATATTTACAGAATAATTCATCCTAACACAAAAGAATACACATTCTTCTCAGCATGTCATAGTACCTTTTCCAAAACTAAACATATAATTAATTGGTCAAAATGTAACCCTCAACCGATACAAGAAGATATAAATAATTCCATGCACCATGTCTTAGTCAGGGTTTCTATTCCTGCACAAAACATCCTGACCAGGAAGCAAGTTGGGAGGAAAAGGTTTATTCAGCTTACACTTCCACATTGCTGTTCATCACCAGAGGAAGCCAGGACTAGAACTCAAGCAAGTCAGGAAGCACGAGCTGATGGAGGGATGTTACTTACTGGCTTGCTTCCCCTGACGTGCTCAGCCTATTTTCTTAACCCAGGTCTACCAGCCCAGGGATGCGACCACCCACGATGGGCTGGACCCCCCCCCCCCCTTGATCACTAGTTGAGAAAATGCCTTACAGCTGGATCTCATGGAGGCATTTTTCTCAACTGAGGCTCCTTTCTCTGTGATTAACTCCAGCTCATGTGAAGTTGACACAAAACCAGCCAGTATACACCCTATCAGACCAGCATGGCCTGAGACTGGTCTTCAATAGCAGCAAAAAATACAGAAAGCCCACATACATGTAGAAACTGAACAACTTTCTACTCAATGATAACTTGTTCAAAGAAGAAACAAAGACTTCTTGAAATTTAATGAAAAATTTGACACATTATTCCCAAATTTATGGGCTATAATGAAACCAGTGCTCAGAGCAAAATTGAGAGCTCTAAGTGCCCTGGTAAAGAAACCAGAGAGATCTTACACTAGCAACTTAACAGCACACCTGCGAGCTCTAGAACAAAAAGAAGCAAATACTCCCAAGAGGGGCAGAAGGCACGAAATAGTCAAACTCAGGGCTGAAATCAGCCAAATAGAAGCAAAGAGAACAATAAAAGGCAAATAAGACAAAAAGTCCAAATAAAGCAAATTGAAACAAACAAAATCTCTAGGACAACCAAACAACATTGAGTTGGTGTTGGCCATCTGCTGCAGAATATGGTACCTATCCTAAAGTGTGTTTAATATTATTCAGTGAGACTCGGTGGAATAAAGCTATTTTTTTTTTGTAAGAAGGTGTCAATTATACATAGCTTTTTATTAGGGGTACAAGCTGTGTCCACATGCCCAACTAAGTGCTGGATTCCATCTGGTTTGAACCTGTCCAAGTTCATATGTGTATCAGTTTCTGTGAATCTACACAACTCAATCCTATTGTATTTGGAGGACACTATTTCCTTGGAGCCATCCATCCTCTCCAACTCCTGTAGTCTCTCTGTCATCTCTTCCTCATAGCTCTTAGAGAACATTCCAACGTCTCTTCCTCTTAGCACATGGCCCATCTATAGGATTCTTTGTTGGTTACCACCTACAGCAAAAAGGACCCTTTTTGATGATGGCTGAGTGAGACACTGATTTACTGGTATAGCAGAATGTCAGTAGGAGTCACTTATTGCTATGTTTCTTTAGCTAGCTACTCTCTGTTCTCTTGGTTGCTTTGTCTGGTATGGGGTCTATCTTATGCAATAAGCCTTAAATCCAATTAAAATAGGTTGGTTACTCCCACGGCATTTATGCCATTATTTCCTTAGCATATCTTGCAGGTAGGACAGGTTGAGATCACAGGGTTTATAGCTGTGTTAATCTTTAACATTTCTTCTCTGGTATTGCACAAAGTACATTCCAGAACCACGAACACATTGTCAGTAGGAGGAACGTGCCTAGATAAGTACTAGATAAACTTCCCATGTTCAAAAAAACACTATATGTGTGCCATCTTCAGCAACAGAGCCTTAACATTAGTCTATGGCAAGCAAAGTACCATGGGTATGTATTAATCCTAATAATAGATTAGTGGTCGTTTTGAATTTTTGTTTACAAAAGTGTTTTATTGCTTCCAAATCTTTGTGTTTCTACTAAAGAATAATGTTGTCTCTGACTATAAAGTCCTTTCAGACATTTTGAACATAATTGTGTCACAGTCCTATATCAGTTTAGCATTGTTCTCATGCCAAATGATTTTTTCCAGTCATGGACATGATATATTAGTTCCAATCTTCTCAAAGTTCCTTCATTAATATTAACTGACATTTATCATATACATTCTCTGCATGTTTTTGAAGATTTACCCATAAGCAATTCACTATTATGTATGACTAAAGAAACAGGGTTTAGTGTTTTATTTCATTTTAAGTTTCACTTGGTCATTGGTAACTTACAAAAACATAATGAATGTTTATAAAAACATCCTAATTTTGTACTTTAGGGTCTTTTTGATTCACATAGTAAAAAATATTAGTCATTTCTGCTGGTTTATTGGGATATGTTTTTATGTTGACAATAATGTTATCTACATGTAGGCAGCTTTATTTCACTTTGTCCTCAGATTTACATGCAAGTTTTAAATAGATTAACCAAAACAGCTTGATCTATAAAAAAAAATATTGATAAATTGGGCATCATCAAAATAAAGAAAGTTGATTTTGAAAGATCCTCTTATGTAGCTAAATACTTAGATCTTTTTTATGAGCAAAGCAAAAGCAACCAGAATGCAAAGCACCTAATTTCAGTGAAAACAGAGGCTCTCACAGACATTATAATGAATACATTCCACTTTTGGGTGAATCTCCAGGTGATTATGCTGCATGAACAAAGTCAAACCACTAAGCCATGTAGCTTTTATTTTCACTCACATACCATTTCTGAAGTGATGAAACAAGACAATTATGAACCAATGCTTTCCAGGGATTGGGGATGAAAATGGAGGAAACTGGACAAGAGGAGGGACTAGTCTCTGGAGTGCAAGTGGACAGCTGCCTAAGGTTGGGGAACAGTCTTATATTCTGACTTTGGTACTGACTGCACAGTCTACATACTACATGCAGATTCACACATATTAATGCAAGAAATTCTGCTTATTTAAGGGATGTACACAGACCTAAATAACCAAGGCCAACCTCTTCTTTCTGTGCCTCCTCAATATGTGCAGTTCATTACAACAGAAGTATAGGGGGTGAAAAGATGTATATCTACTACTTTTTGCAGTTATCACCAATTAACAAGTTAGAAATTGATACCAAGAAGCCCAAACAAAGGAAAGGAGAACACATGCTCCTGAACCCCTTAGCTTTTCACATGATTGACATAAATAAAAGCAACTGACTTTGGCTTTGACAACTTCAAGGTTTCCTACTTAAATAGTCCTTTATAGTGCCCAACTTGATGTTAAAACATACAGGTCATTTTTTTCAAATGCCATTTTGGTTGTTATTGACCATCCTTTTTAGATTAGGATCTGGCATATTTACCTACTTCTAGCTGCCATGTGGTTAAGCAACTTTTCCATGGACACAAGGCTTGGTAGTATGAAGACAGGAAAGAAACAAATGTCTATATGGGGCCCCCTTCCTCCAGGCCACATTGGCTTCCTCAAGCAGCAACCACTGTACAGAAAAGCTTACCTATCATCCCTGCAGCACATTTCCTTGGTTAGCCACAGAGCCCACACCTTTACTTTCTAGAGGTCAACTTCTCAAAAATAGCTAGCACGCTTGAATCTGACTAAGGAGGTTTATGGAGCAGAAGAAAAGGCCATGTGTGTACAATATGATTGGCAGTGTCATTACAGATAGCTGAGCAAAGAAGTACTTAGTGACACTTTTCTTCTGTGGGACTTAAAAAATGAAGCTGGAAAATTTTGAGCAATGCTTGCACTAATCCAGATAAAAATTAGGAAGTTAAATATTTGACTTTTAAGGATAAAAGAAAGAGGCAATAATCTATTAGGCACTTAATGTAGAGAATGGACAAAATACACATGAAATATAAAATACTGTTGGTCTTATGGGCCAAAATTAATTGTTACTTATATATTAAAAATGCAAAAATGTCTAGTATAAAACAGTTTTGATATTTTTGTTGATGAAATTGTAATTGAGGAATAGAAAAAAGTTCTAGTTTGAAAAACAATTTTACCCATGAAAACTTCTGTGTCAAAGAGCATTAACAATTGTTTCTGCATTTTCAGCAGATTTTAAATTGAGTGAAGCATTATTAGGTTGATAAATGCTGGCACCAATCTAAAATTTCTTTGCTGTCATTAAGATATTCTAATAAAGCTGTTCACATCTCAAAGCCTAAGTTGATCCAGGATGGACATTTATCCACCACTGAAATGTTCATTGACTCCAAATGAAATATACCTTGGCTCTGATGGACACTGGATAATAAAGTTCTAAAGAAAGCATAATGCAATCCAAATAGCCTGACTTATGGAGCTGTGAGGAGAGAACACAGGGTTGAGAGTACACATTCATACAAGCTCTGTTCTTTCACTTGAAAGGCTTATCGCTGTGAGTAATTGAAGGTGTCATTGCTGTGTTACTGGTGTGTGTGAGAATAACCTAAAGTCTTTATTAAGATGCAAGCCTCCATGCTCTACTCTGAGTCTCACACCTATTTATGATGTCAAGTCTAAAATATGAAACAGAATGTGCATTTCCACATATATTGGAGGGTCTCATTTGCTTCATGAACTTGGTTAGGTTCTACGCATTATTAAAAACTAGGAATCTGTGTCTTGGCTCGGGAGATGTAGTGCATGGTCTACACATAAGCATTTGTAGAAGCAAAAGAGAGACTAGGAGAGGACAAGGACAAAGGCCCTGATCACAACTGACCTGGTAAAACACACACTTGAGTAGTTATTATCTGCTCATGGTGCTGTTCATGACAACCTTGTAGTGCATTGTGCTATGTCAAGGTCTTCATTTTCAAAGTATCTTTATTACTAGTAAAGTCCTTGTCATCTGTTACACTAAATATGGGTGTTCTATCTTGCCCATGACTTGGCTTGACAAGAAATGACTATAAACTGGCACAAGAGGGTGGTACATGCATTGTTTCCCCATGAATAGATTCAAAACACAGACACCATCATGGAGACGGCGTTTCCCCTTCTCCAGAGGCTCACACCAGAAGGCAGTAGGTATAGATGATCTAATAAGGACATGCACAGGCAGATCATACCCTTCCCTTTTCTCTGGCACTCTCTTCCCAACAACTTCTTTTATTATCTTAAAATAACAAAAGCACTTGTTCATAGCAAAATTATACTCTCGTAGCAATTTTTTTAAAGGAGAAAAAATATTGCATTTTTCTAAAGCCTGTTTCCTATTAACCCACACTTGATTGGTTTCAGACCCAAGAGACACAGACCCATGCTTATTGCTGTGGTTTCCTTAAAGATATTTCCCCCCCAGAATCTTTCCTCTTTCTATTTTTTTCCCTAGGAAAAGTAACCGAATGAACACATTTTCAACCTGGATGCTATCTCCTATGAGGTCCAGAGAATCAGTTACCATTTCTCTGTATTTGGCCTGTCAGTGTCAATATTCTCCTTGATACTACTTTATTTTTTTAATCATACTCTCTCAGCAATAGCAATTTTTTATTCACAGACACGATGGCTGTGATTTTCAGGATAGAGTTTCCTGCTTTGTACTTGAATAGCAATGCAATTATCTTCCCTTTTACCCCTGCTTTCCAGGGAGATGACCTTACAAATTTTGATTTTCATGACGTAGTGTGGTCTTTCTGAATTGCAAATTTTCTATCCTTTTTATTTTCAAACAAAATGTTATATACAATAAAACACATTCCTATGTTTTTATGCATGCACTTGTGTCCATATGTATTTAAACATACATTTTTGTTAATTTGAATTTATTAAAAGCATGTAACAACCCTCTCATTCAGCAATACTTTAAAGGGTTGTTTTATTTTAATATATCATGTACACGAAGACAAGGTAATATCTCTTCTAAACCTTTTAAAACCATGATTATGTAATGTTCCATATCAATCAATGACATTTTTATAATTCAAATAAATACGGTCTATGCTTTAGGACTGAAATAAAAATTGAACTTTACCTGGTATTTCAGAATAATTTTATAATATTGAAAGTGGGATGGGTTGTGAAATCTTGGCTGTAATATTTCAAGTTAGTTATTATACTTAGAATCCTGAAATAACAGGGAGTCTTGAAACAACCCACTTAAATAATCAATAGTTTACCTAATAAGGATGGTTTCTTTTCCCTCCTCCAAAAATATATCTCTAGTTTCTCTCTCTCTCTCTCTTTCTCTCTCTCTCTCTCTCTCTCTCTCTCTCTCTCTCTCTCTCTCTCCCTCTCTCTCTCTCACACACACACTTTTGATAAGTACATAAACATTTCCGTATATATCCTTCATAATTCACTCTTGACTTAGACTGCTAAAAACGACTCCAGGACATATAGATGAGTATAGTTCAGTAAAGACTTGGCTTCCTGTCAAACCTAGTATTGTGTGTAGCACAATGTATGCACTGAATGAATTAGTGGGTCCTTGTTTCTCCATGAAGACAGGTAATCCTTTCTTTTCTTTAGTTACATAGATTTAATTGTTAGAGGTTGGGATTTACTTCACTGTAACCCAACTGCTCTACAAATTTATTACTGTCATTAACAGAGAAAACAAAGGGTGTTTCTAAACTTAACTTTAGAAAAGAGGTAGATATTAATAATATTTTTAAATTGAATGTTTATTTTTAAAATCTTGAAAATAATTAATCTTTATTTATATGTATGAATGCTTTGCCTGTGTGTACATCTGTGCACGCTGTGTGGACCCTGTGTCTGCAGAGAGTAGGAGATGGCATCTGATGACATAAGATGCAGTTGCTGAGAGAGAGCTTTCCTATTATTTCTGGGAAAGAAAGTTGGGTTCTCTGAAAGAGCACATAGTGCCCTTGACCAACGAGTCTGTTCTCCATCCTCAATTTTATGTCTAAATTAAACATATTGTCAAAGTGTCCTACATATTACGATTCCAAAATCTATCACAACCCAAAACTGTTATAGTTCTCTGAATGCATGTACACACACACACACACACACACACACACACACACACACACACACACACACACACCTTTTCTTAAAGAAAGAGCATATAACTATAAAGACTATGCTGTAGTTAGCTGGTGAAGCAATCTGATAATCTGAACACATTGTTTAAATTACTTTCATATTTTTTCCTTTAATACTGGTTACAGAGGATTATGATATGAAAATATGAGAAAAGTCATTGTTTGGATGTTTATATCTTTGCTGTAGGTAAATGAAGTTCTAAAATATAAGCCAATAATGAGTGCTTAAAATTGAGAAAATCGGTGTCTATGTGGTCAAATACTTGGGTTTGCAAACTAATCAATTACATTTTTTAAAAAGGATGAATTTTTCATGGATAAAGTATGAAAGTTCACTCAACATTTTAATTCATATCATTCTGTGTCAAGTGCATATTATAGAGTCTGAAGATCATAATAGAAATATCTAGACAGAAAAATCGTAAAGAAATGACATCATCACTAAATATATACTAATCAATTATGGTTGTCTCTTACATATGTTGATGATAGATATCTGCAGGTAGGTTTTCCTGATCTAAATTGAGCTCTAAATTCAACTGTTCTTCCATTGCTCTTTTTATCCTCTAGTGTTCCCAGAATCCCTACGGGGCAGTGGTACATTCACTAATTGGTCCTGGTTCCAATGTTGAATGTTGTGATAATCTCCCTGGATCTTTTCTTCATCTCCCTTATCTAGAGTAACTTCAGGGGAACTGACTTGAAGTTTGCTGATTCTTTTTTGTCTCTTCAAACCCACTACTGAAGTGCTCCAGCAAGTTTTGGTTTCAGTTTTACATCTTTTCTAACTTTATAATTTGTGGGCATCTTAGACTGTTCAGTGCCACATTGATAGTTTCTGTTTGTACATATACTGTGTTTGCTCTGAATTTCTTGGGCACTTGGTCAAGTTTTCTCTTTTGCCTCTGAAGGAAATTGGCTTAAAATTTTTTCCTACCAAGTATCTACTTTCTAGGTAACATTTTTTTTGTTTATTTTTTATGTGATAGAGCCATATTTTTTATATCTTAAGATTCTTTGTTAACATTTGTGCATTTTTAGTGTTAAAATTGAGTAATCAGATGCTTAAACATCATTTAGAGCTTGGTTTTTAAGCTTGAATTGCAGCTGTTTCTCTCTCTCTCTCTCTCTCTCTCTCTCTCTCTCTCTCTCTCTCTCTCTCTTTCTCTCTCTCTCTCTCTCTCTCTCTCTCTTTCTCTCTGTTTGTCTGTCTCTCTCTCACTCTCTCTCACTCTCTTACTCTCTCACTTTCTTGCTCTTGCTTGCCCTCTCTCTCTGCTTAAAGATTTTTAAAAAGCATTCTAGTTAAAACTTTTGTTTTCTTTTAGAATTTAATAATAGTACTGTATTATGTCATTTCTACACCTCCCTCTCCTCTCCAACTTTTCCATGTCCTCTACTCTTTCTCAAGCTTATAACTCTTTGTTTTTTAATTATCATATTATACACATAAGCACAATACTGCATATACTTTGTTTCTGTCACACATGTAGACATATATTATATACATAAGCGTCTGGGTCCACTGTGTTTTTAGGTCTGACCACTTGAGTTTGGATAACCCATCCCTGGAAAAACCTGATTCTCCTCATTATCCACTAATTATCTATACTATAGACTCTTTAGTTCTTCATTTCAGGGAGGGCTCTTGTGAAATTTCTGCATCCACACTGGCATGTCAGTTGGCATTGCCACTCTGCGGGTTGTATTTAGGTAACAATATTGTGGCAATTTCATGTGTGCCTCACCCCTGTGTAGAAGAAACTATGCAGCCCAGATGTCTGGTTCTCTGGGTCTTAACATCTTTTTGCTCTATGTTCCATGGTTTTCATCAGTCATAGTTGTAAAGATTACATTACAGATGTATCAGTTGAGGCTGGGTACCCCATAATCATTTGTTATCCACCTTTTGGTCATTTAAGAATCTCCAAAAATGGTAACAACTTAAATGTCCTTCAACCGAGGGACAGGGAATGCAAATGTGGTGCATATTCACAAGAGCATTCTATTTCAGTATTTGTGAAAAATACTGAAATCATGAACTTTGCAGAAAATAGATGAAACTACAAAATAATATACTGAGTGAGGTAACCCAGACTGAGAAAGATAAACATCGTATGTTCTATTTTATTAGTGGATCCTGGATCTAAATCTTCAGGCGTGAGACAAATCGTGGAGTAAGTGCAGAAGTCAGGGAAGCAGAAAGAGACGATGTGATGAGGAGGGAAGATCTCTAGAGGGTAAGTAGTAGAAGACAGATATTACAAAGGGAAGAATAGGAGCCAGGGGCCTAACTGGGGAGCATTAGTATCTATAATACATTGAGGAAAGAGGAGAGAGATAATATTACTAGTGTTCAAAAAAAGCCACATGAACACATAGCATTTTATAGCTTTACTTTGATTTATGTTAAATTACACACACACACACACACACACATACATGAGCACTCGAATGTGTGTGCATGTGCATGTGTGTGAGTGTGTGCACATGTGCGAGTGTGTGTGTATAGTTATGCCAAATGGGGCAATAATGATTTTTCTAAGAGCCACCCACAGGATAACAAAACATCAGTATCAGCTATAGGTAACATTCACTATAGGGCTATCCTCAAAACGAAACTGTTTCCATTTTCAGAAATTCTGCTAGTCCTGCCTATTCATAAGTCTGTTGCAGATGTTTGCCTTCCTTTCTAGGAGGATGCAGTTTGGCAGATAATGAGACACTCTCCTATGTATTCAGCTACCTTGACAATCAGTTGAATGCAAGTTTACCCTAACTGCATGTGGTCTTTGAGGAAAGTGCAGATAATATAGGTAGGGAAGGATGAAGGTTTAGTACTCATTCTGCATGTCAATGGCAAAGTCATCATCCATTGTGGCTGTTTTAAGGTCATCTAGGTTCCTGCCAACAACCCCTCACCCATAGTTCTGTAAGTAAGTCTCATAAACTCATTCCCTGGTTTCCCTGATTGAAATTCTTAGACCAGACCCTGGCTTGTCACTAGCACCTTAGAAAGATGGGTAGATGTTGTTTATGTCTCCTTCAAAGAAAGGAATTCAGTAACACATCCCTTTGTATCTTCGCTCAGGGGAGTTCAAGAAACTCCCATAAAAATATAAGATATTTTCATTGCATTTTTTCTCCTAAACTTGAACATAAGATTCTATAGCTGAACACACTACATACTTTAGGCACAGCACTTAAGAAAACCAAACTGAACTGAATTGGAAGCCTCCTCACTGAAGGTTAGTTTTCACAGTACTGGAAGTTGTTAGGCAAGCTTCCAAGGGAGAAAAGAAATTAGGAGTGCTATTTACTTCTAAAGGCTATGAACCACAGCAATGACTGGCCTACAAAGATACCCTTCATAGTGAAATATTGGCACTTCTATCATGTGTGTAACTAGCATCTGTTTAGTTAGATTTAAGGCCTCTTCAGTTGGAGGGATTTCATACATTGTACTCTAATGTTAGCCAAGTATCAATGGCTAGTGAGGCTGTAGGCCTTCTATTATTAATAGTATTTTCCCAACTCTTTATAATTTTTACCCATAATTTAAATGTTTATTCTATACCCACAGTTAAGGGTAGCTCTCATGTCTTATCAAAAATATTCCTTTTTCAACAGATTGAGACTATTACAGAGTTCCATATCTGACCAACAATGCGAATGTCTATATTCCTTGTCATGTATAAATGTAAATATGAATGTAATATATGATTGTGTGAGGAAGAAAGGAATGGAGACATACTCACAAAGAGAAATAAAAGGAAGAAGGGGAGGGGAGGAGGAAGTTGGGGGAGAGAAGAGAGGGAGAGGGAAGAGAAAGAGAGGTGGAGGGAAGAGAAAGAGAGGTGGAGGGAAGAGAGAGGGGGAGAGGATCTTTTTGGGCTTTGAAGACTGGCTGTTTGTGGGTACAGTTGTAGGCTGCTTGTAACCTTCATTTCCTGCTTGTGTTGTGCCTAGATTTCTGCCAGAGATAAAAAGTTAGATTATTTTCCTCTCTTTTGTGAGTAATTTCCTATATGTCATGCACATGATATTCTAAAGTTTTCTACTTTCAGGAGTACCTGCTTTTCTCAAAGTAGTTTTTCTCAGCTTTTCCTTATAAGCTTTGAGCTTTCTATTGTATGTCCCACTGCCATTTTTTGTGAAACAGCTAAGTTTTACTTTCCTTAGAATGTTTCAAAGGAGTATCCACTGCTTTTGTGCCCTGGCTGTGTATAGAGTATGATGAATGAAGTACAAGTCCCTCATGTTTACTCCTTTTTGCCGTTACTTTAGAGGTGAGAACTCATCATTTCAAGCAAATGAACTCTAAACTTCACCTTCTGAGACCATTGCTTAGAGTCTGACACTGGAGATGTAGGCTGGTGTTTCAATATCACTGCAGGCCTGGCAAGTGGGAAAAGAGAAAAACAAACAAACAAACAAACAAAAAAAGACACAAACCATTGCTACCCATGTGGAGTTGCCATTCTCCTGATTTAACATTCTGTCACTTGCTGTCACCCAGCAACTGATGGAGACAGGTGCACAGACAACTATTAAATGAATCTTGGGGAATCCTACAGAAGCTGGGGAGGAAGGATTGAAGGAGCTGGAGGTCAAGAACATCACAAGAAAAAAACCTAATGATGCAACTAAACTGGGCCCATGGGAGCTACCAACCAGAGAGCAGGCATGACACAGATCTAAGCCCTCTGAACATGTGTAAAAGTTGTGAAGGTGAGTGTTCATGTGAGACGCCTAACAGCAAGAGCAGGGTCTGTCTCTGACTCTATTGTCTGCCTCTAGATCCATTTACCCTAACTATCCTGACTAGTATAACCATAATAGTAGAAAATATTCCTAGTCTTACTGCAACTTTACATGCCAAGGTTGGTTGATGAAAGGAAGGAGAGGTAGATATTGGGGGAGGAGGTTAAAGGGAGTGACTGGAAAAGAAGAGGGATGGGAAACTGTTATTGGTATATAAAATAAATAACTTCATTAATAAAAGACAGAAGGCTCAATGAATATTTAATCATGTTTTATCAGAAGCTAAATTGTAAATGTTACAGAACAATTATAATGTAACAGATGATGGAAATCCATCCTTACAAGGTTTCATTGTTTTTATTTTTTATATGATACATTTTTTTTTTGAGATCATGGCTCTATGGAGATAGTTTGGTATTAGCAGTTTGGGGAACCCTGGGCTAGATCTCTCTCTTAAAATTAATTGGGGGAAGTGTGGCATCCTGACCTCCCCTAGATGTTAGTTAGTTCATGAGCCCTAAAACTTCTGAGATTACTGTCTACCAGCTTTTGTCTTTTCTTTTCCATAAAGAAAGAGCAGACACTGCCCCTAGACAGAAGAAAGGCCTCCAGGAAAACCACATATTCTAGAAGCTTTGGAAATATTTGAAAGCCCATTTAACATGAAGGTGACACCAATGGCATGTTGGTCATTGTCCATGCTCATCATTTGAGAATGATCCATTTTTCTATACAATAACCTCTGTGTATTGTCTACACTGTGCTCACTGTGCTGTGTTTCTGTTCTCTAATTTTTTAATGGAATAAACCATAGACTGGAGAAACAAAGAAGGCCCAACATGAAACTTTGTAACCGTTTCTTATCTATAATATACTCTATTTTTCAAACTCTCACTTATCCTCAAGTCTACAAGGAACTATTAAGGAAACAAATACATTTTTTTTCTTTCGTTCTTCATGAAGTCTTAGCTAAGACTGTCTATAACAAAAGATAGATAAATAGAAGAAAAAAACCCAACTTCAATAATTTGTAACCTCTTGTACACATGAGAGGAATGAGTAAATCTTTAGAGATAAGAAATGGTTTGATATTATGCTTAAATATTGTTGTTGGAAAGAAGGAAGTCGGTGGGGAGAGGCTCTGTAATGGTGAGGTTCTGGGTTCCCTGGGCTCAGTCCTATGGTTATTTTTCACATTCTCTCCCCTCTTTTACTTCGTACTTTCCCCTGATTTGAAAAGTTGTGGTAGAAGGCGACCCCATCGAAAGACTAGCAGTCTCAACTGGACCCCCATGATCTCTCAGACACTGAGCCACCAATCAGGCAGCATACACCCAACATATACAGCAGAGGATTGCCTGGACTGCCCTCAGTGAGAGAAGATGTACCTAACCTTGGAAGCCCTAGGGTGTGGGGAAGTCTGGCAGAGTAAGGTGGAATGAGGGGGATTGGGTGGGTGTGGCAGGTGGTGGGGACATCCTCTTGAAGACAGTGGAGGTAGAAGGGGATGAGGAATTGTTGGAGAGCAGACCAGGAGGGGGATAATGACTGGACTGCAAAAATAGATTAAAGGTAATTAAAAAAATGTTTAGTTTTAATCACTGATGGAATAGTCTTTCTTACATGCTTGATTCTTTTTCAAGTTTTCTGAGCTGATTCTATGCTTTAAGTCTGGCTCTCTTTTTCTTAAATACTATATAGTTTTCTCATTTTCCCCTTCTATATTTTCACATTTGTCTCATTCTACTGATGTCATGAAGGAAGGTATTCTTTTGGTTTGTAGTAATTTGGCCAGTAATTTGATCTCAAACCCTACCATCAACCAGTGACATTTGAATTTAGTTTTTGTGAACTTCCTCAGGACAATTTGGTTTAGACATCTTCTTAAAAGGCATCTGTTTTATTTTAAAATATAGTGAGTTAGGACATTTTTGACTTGAGTACAGTGAATTTCTATATGTATTTTAGTCAGTATGTCCTGTTTAACATTTTATGTTAGTGAGGCACATTGGTCATAATTAGAAGACCTATATTGATACATTACATGTAAATATCTTTAATTTATATTAATGTATCATCTTAATTAGGTGTTCCTTTCCTTTCATTGTTCAATATTCTCCCAATGCACTGTACTGTATATATCTTTCTCCTCTAATGCTCCTGAGCTGTGGTAGGCTTCGATCTTTCTTTGCTTTTAATGACCTTGACAGTTTTGAGATATACATGACTAATATTAGTAGCAGATCTATCAATCAGGACCTTTCTTGCATTTTTCTCATTTTTTTTTTATTCTGGCTGATAGGAATTTTGCATAAACCAAAAAAGTGAAGAGCCTTTCTCATTATGTCATGCCAAGGATACATTTTGATATCATGACCTACCACAGATAGTGTTTCAACTTCAACTTCTTGATTAGGTAGTGGAAATATTCTTTCACTGTGAAGACTTTGTGTGTATTCCCTTCTAGTATTTAGGAGGACATTATTATATTAACTTACACTTAAGAAGTTAGCAATTTTATTAATATGAGATCTTCCCTGTGTGAAGGACTCAGTTATGACCCAAATAGCTTTTTAAACAAAGTAGTGACCCTGACTCTAACATCATGTTAGAAACACACAGGTAATTGCTCCCTGGGGTTTGTTAGCTCTTTTTCCTTTCCCCACTTTCACTCTTTTTTTTCTTTCCTTTTTTCTCTCTTACAACTTTATTTAAAAAGGAGGAATATGTATACAGATTTTTAAAGGCATTTTTGCATAACACTATATGAATATGTTTTGTCAGTACTTAATTCTTTTAGATATTTGATAGCATGCATTGAAATCCCACTGCTATTTCCCTTGATAAGTAGGCTGCATTCTGAAGTGTCTTTCTCTTCAGGTGTCTGTGCTTAGAAAGGACCAATGCTGCTCTGCTCCCTGTCTTCTATACCAACTGGAATCTGCAACCGCTTCATGCTTTTTCAAAACAACATACACAATCCCTATTTCTGTTCCTGCCAATTAGTGCTGGGCCCATGACATCCTTTGAGCATCGTCGTCAATGTTCTACTGATCTCAGGTCCTATGGACACTATGTTATACTAAAGGTTTCTGCTTTCCTCTGCACCCTGTCACACCTAGCCATTCTGCCAGATGTTTGTGATCATTCTTTACACACTGAGATCAGGTGACTGGGAGCCCTGGTCATTTCGTTTTGTTTAAACACTGAACATGCGTTTTAGACATGTTCTCCTTTTCTGAGTTATGCCTTCTGTGTGCACCTCTGCTATTTGTTTAAATCTGACATTGTAGGAACAAGAATCAGATCTTTCAGCCTCCTGTCTGGATATCCCCCTTTCCTCTGTAAACATACGAAAGCACATGTACAAACTGACACATTTGCCTCTACACTCATCAGGATAATGCATGTAAATATTACAAAAAAAAAAAGAAATCTCTCAAGCACTAACGTATAAGGCCACAAATTCAACCTCTATTTTCAGAGCAATTTTGCTTCATTATTGTCTATAAATGTTTATTAATGAGTCTGACATTGTTATTACATAAACAGATGTCTGTAGACTAAATACAAGATTAGTCTATATGTTCAATCCAGTAACATGACTGAAAGCTACATTTTACATGAATTTGTCACAACCAAGCATGAAGTTAAAAATTAACACAACTCCCCCAATGATAGTCCAAAAGTCTCTCTAAACAATTGCATTACTTACATTCTCAAGTGCTTTAAATATTTTTCTTTAAACTAAACTAAAGTCGAATCAAATATAAAATATTTTGAGGGTTCTGAATTAAATTTTTCTAAGAGATATACAGAGGAATTTAATCAATGATATTTTTAGGGATTTGAAATTGCTATTTTACCTTAATTTGCACAATAAACAAATACCTTAGTGAATTCTCTCTGGGAAGTAATCACATACTATATTTAAATAGACTTGCCTATTTAGCTTAATTCGACTTTAAAAAGAAACATTTGTGTTTTCATTAAATCTGCTCTATAATTTTATGCTATTGATTTAAGGTTATTTTTAAAATGAACACAAACTGTCCATACTTGTAATTACTGCAATTCTTTTTAAAAGGGCAGCTATAATTCAATCATTAAGAAGGGAAGCAGAGCTTCAGTCCATTAGCAGTTATTTATAATAGAACATCTCAATTGATTATACAGCAGAATTTTTGTGGGTCTTGTTTTATAAATTGAGTCTAGTCAAGTAAACATAACATTTGGTAATAGTCTTCATAGCAACTGTCAAAATGACTTATTGTTTTTCCAGGCCTTGCATTCCTTCAGAATTAATAATACCTTTGTGCCCTTCATAACACTTATTATTGATGCTATGAAGTTCTCTATACTTAATGAGTAGATGTTTCATTATAGTACATAGTTTTGTTGACAGAAAGAAAATGTTTCTAATCTTTTTCTTTTTCCCTCTTGATGGAGGGATTGTAAATATGCAATTAGCAGTTGAAGTAGAAGTAAGAAGAAAATATCAGCTGTCAAGATTCCTGTACAAAGACACAGAATGCTTAAAGCTAAGAACAATGTGACAAAAGATAAAAGCATCTTTGCCAATGTGCTTGGAAGTAGCAACATATTTATACATCAAATTATCCCTTTTTATTGAAGTGACTGTAATCATTGTCCTTCAGGCAATAGGAAGTGATGAAAAGATACATTTTCCTTATTCGGTGCAAAGGTTAAGCTCTTCGACACACTAAACTTTTGATTTCCATAGTTAATTGCTTTCTAGGATTCTTCAATAATGAGGGAGGTTGCTGGCCTCAAATGTAGAAGAAAATAGAAAGTATACCTGAGGATGTTGGTGCATCCTAGAAGTAATATTAAATATATTGACAGAGATCCTTGTTAAACATCTTCTGGAATATTCAATCCTTGTGCAACTCAATTTAATCTCAGTGGCAGTCCAAATGTGAGGGGGTTTAGATATGTCAGATTGCACTCCTCAGTTTTCAATACCCTTCTTGTGGTTTCATCATGTTATATAGGTATCATCTATTTGAATGCTTCAGCAAGTTGCTAAATATGAAACAATATCTACTGTCTTTGAACAATAAGCGTATCCGTGCTATATTTATAGAAAGAAGATAATTCAGTTTTTCACAGAAAATATAAGATTTTTGACTAAAAAAGTATCATAGGTTCAATTCTTGACTTCTCTATTTACAATATTCATGTTTTTGCTTCATAACTCATGTAAGGTTAGAAAGGATCCACAATTAAACTTAGTAACCAAAATACATTTTCATGTACAGAAAATAAAAGGGAAGAAAATGAGTGTATCTCTGAATAATCTTTTATAGTAATATGAGAAGTAATCTCATATTCAGATAGTGTCCTAAAGCACCTCTTTTCTATTTTTATTTTTTAATTCACATCACATTCTCATCACAGCCTCATATCCTCCTCTCTTCTCAGCCCCAACCTCACAAATCCCTCCCTCCATTGCCCCCCCTGCCCAATTCTCCTTATACTATACTCTCCTTCGGTACCAGAGCACCCTGCAGGATCTAGTCTCAGGATGAGGCATGTCCTCAAAATGACCTTGATAGTCCATTTTAAACTCATCAAAAGGGCTATGGCTAAGGCCAGAAATGCTGGTGAAGATGTGGAGCAAGGGGCACACTCCTCCATTGATGGTGGAAGTGCAAACTTGTACATCCATTTTGGAAATCAATGTGGCTCCTTTTTTCTTTTCTTTCATACTTATTATATTTTTGTAGTTTCTTCTTCAGTTAAGGAGTATTGGATTGGGTTGAGAGTTATTTGTATGTGTTCTGGGTTATAGATTCACTTTTACTTTCCTTTATATAATGAGCTGGGCTTCAACAGTTGCTAAACAATCTACTTTCCCCACATTAGCAAATGCTCCCAGCAATACCACTTTTGGGAATATACTCAAAATATGGCCCACCATGCTGCAGAAGCATGTGTCCCACTATGTTCATGGTGGCCTTATTTGTGATAGCCAGAAGCTGGAAACAACCCAGATGTCCCATGACAGAAGAATGGATACAGTCAAGTGTGGTTTATCTACACAATGTAATACTACTTAGCTATTAAGAATGAAGACATTCTGAGTTTTGCAGGCAAATGGATGGAATTAGAAAATATTATCCTGAATGAGGTACTCAGACCCAAAAGCACAATATGTCCTCACTAAAAAATGGATAGTAGCTGAAAAAGTACAGAAAACCAAGATACTGTCCATCGAACTCAGAAAGGTCAAAAAACTGAAGATCCCAAGTGAGAACACCTCAGTCCCACTTGGGATGAAGAAGAAAGCAACCTCAAGGTGGTAGAAAGAGAGGGACGTGGGAGGAATGGTGTGAAAGAGGAACATGATCTGGTGGGGACAAAGGACTGAAGTCCTAAGGGCAGGCAGAAAGAATGAAAAAAGGCAATCTCGGGAGTTAGGAGGTTGGGAGGATCTTCCAGAATGTACCAGAGACCTAGGAGTTAAGAAGAGAAAGACCCTAGATTAAATGACCTACAGTGAGTAGAGAGGACTTAAGAAACCCACCTTCAATAGAAAGACAAGGCCTAAAATGAGGGTTGGGATTGCTATCCCACAGTTAAACTCTGACCTATGATTGTCCTAGTCTGAAAAATACTGGAGGGATGTAAATGGAGAAAACCTGGAAGAATAGAAGGTCCATCGACAAGATCAAAGTGGGATTCAGCTCAAAGGGAGGTCCCAAGGGCTGACACTATTACTGAGGGTATGAAGTGCTCACAAAAAGAGATCTATCATGACTGCCCTTCGAAAGACTCAACAAGCAGCTGAAAGAGTGAGATGCAGATATTTGCACCCAACCAATGAAGAGAAGCTGCTGGTGTCTGTGGTTGAATTAGAGAAAAGCTGGAAGAAGCTGAGGAGGAGGGTGACATTGTAGAAGGACAAGACATTTCAATTAAGCTGGACCCCGATATCTCTCAGACACTGGATCTCTAACCTGGCAGTATACACTAGCTAATATGAGGCCCACAAACACATATACAGCAGAGGCCTGGGTTCAGTCAGAGAAGATGTACCTAACCCTCAAGAGATTGAAGGCCCCAGGGCGTTTAGAGTTCTGGTGGGGTGGGTAGGTTGGGGATATCCTCATGGAGACAGGGCAGCAGGGAGGAGATTTGGGATGTAGAGGAGTCAGAGAGTGGACCAGGAGGGGAATAAAATCTAGAGTATAAAAACAAACAAACAAACAAATACTATTAAGATTACAAGTGGGTCTTGATTATAGGATCCCTTGGCATGACATGCCACACTAGTTGGTTCAATCTTTATTTCTAAGTGACAGCACAAATATGAGGGTAACCTTTATTTCCCTTTCTTCCTTCATCTGTGCTAGCAGGTTACTTCCCAAAATCACTGGCTAGGACACAGAAATCATGATGCTGAACAGAGACAGCATGGCTGAAATCTGTCTCAGCAGGACAATGGTCAATGACCTCCAGTGCCAATCACTTGGCTAACTCCCTGTCTTGGATAAAATAAAGTCTACATTTTAGTATTGCTATAACTAAGTACAACATTCAAGAGAAAATATGACACTTTTGCTAAAATTAAATAATTCTTGTCTTGATGTGTACATTCTATCTTGCTTTAATTACTTTACACAATTTCTAAATTTTCCTCTTGTTTTGTATTTCCTAGTGATTAAGCATCATTGTGTCCTGGGAATACTCTGAGCCACACTATAATGCATTACTTTTAAATACAAGCTTTGTTTCTCATTGTGCTTTTAATTAGAATTTCCCTGATGATTACTAGTCCTGAGCATTTTTAGTGTTCTTATTAGTAATTTTTACATCTTGTTGTTGAGAGGCTCATTTTACATTTCATACGTATACTACAGACCCATAAGCCACAGTGTTTATTTTTTTCTGTTTTATTTTATTTTATTATTTTTTTAATATTGACTTAAAGACCTAATATTTTAAATTTTGATGCAATATGGTTTATCAGTATTGCACTGTGTTGTTTATCGTTCATGTTTTTTGTGTGGGGGTGGCATGAAAAACATTTAGCTGAATACAATCCTCAAGGTTTTTCTCTGTGTCCCCCAACCCGAAAACTGAGTATTCACCCCAGGGTTCTACACATGGTACAGATGTTATATACTGAACTTGAGCCACAGCTCCAATCTTATTTCCATTTATAGACTGTTTATAATTTTTTGGCTTTCCACTTGAACATTTGATATGTGCTGACAGATATGTCTTTGATGTAAGGGTCAAAGGATTGATTTAGGGATTTATTTAATGCCCTTAACCACTTTTGTACATTTCAGTTTACAGATATGATACCTCCATTGTGCATTATCTCTGCAAATCATTTTAGTTTTATCATAATAAGTTGTACCTTTATAATAATTTGATTTCCAGCTGACATTTTTTAGGTTAGAAAATAAACTTGATTATCATATCTTGCCAATGTTAAAAGAACAATTAAGATAACATTAGTTTTTTGTATAATTGTTTAAGAATGTCTATATATTTCCAATAAACAAAGTTTGATGTTTTAAGTATTTAACTTTTACTTCTCTAATGCCTCAGAGAACTTAAAAATGTCTCAAGTACAACATTGGATAGAAATCATAGGAGTTATTTCCTGTGCTTATTCATGAATCAGTGGAGAAAACTCTTAGTGTTTTAGTAAGTAAATGATATGATAATTTTACAGATCATTTTCGGAGCTTCAAGAAATTCCCTGACATTTCTAGTTTACTTTGAAAATTCTTCTAACATCTATTTCTATTGCTATTTTCATATCTGTTGAATTAGTGTAACTTTTACTATAATAAAATTTTATATTCCATTTTCTGATTTTTCTAATATTGAGCTACGTTTACTTTCCTGTATGAAGTTCATACAATCATGATGAATTTTAATTTACTTTGCTTTTATAATTTCTACAATTTTGTTAGGAATACATGCAAACAGAGTTTTTCATTGGGTGCCAAAAAAGTGACATCACAGTCAACAGATCTGCCTTTGGGGGTTCTTCATGGAACATGGAATCTAGTATTTCCTATAAATGTCATGTTTTTACTATTTGTTATTGGATATATTTTATTTATGTTTCAAATGTTATCCCCTTTTCTAGTTTCCCCTCTATAAATCCCCTATCCCATCCCATCTCTCCCTGTTTCAATGAGGGTGCCCATCCAGCCACCCACACACCAGCATCCCTGACCTGAAGTTCCCCTACACTGGGGAATTGGGCCTTGGCAGAACCAAAGGCTTCTCTTTCCATAGATGCGCAACAAGGCCATCCTCTGCTACATATGCATCTGGGGCCAGTAGTCTGTTCTTGTGTGCTTCTTGGATAGTGGCTTAGTCCCTGGGAGCTCTGGTTGGTTGGTACTGTTGTACTTATGGGGTTACAAACCCCTTCAACTCTTTTAATTCTTTCTCTAACTCTCTCACTGGGGACCCCAATTCTCAGTTCAATAGTTTTTGAGAACTTCTGCCTCTGTATTTGTCACGATCTGGAAAAGGCTCTCAGGAGACAGCAATATCAGGGTCCTGTCAGCATGCACTACTTCAGCATCAGCACAATGTCTGGGTTTGGTGACTGTATATGGGATGGATCCCCAGCGTGTGCAGTCTCTGGATGGCCTTTCCTTCAGACTCTGTTCCAAAATTCGTCTCTGTATTTCCTCCTGTAAATGCTTTTGTGTCCCCTTCTAAGAAGGACTGAAGCATCTGCACTTTAATCTTCCTTCCTCTTGAACTTCATGTGGTCTGTGAATGATATCTTTGGTACTCCAAGTTTTGGGGCTAATATCCTCTTATCAGTGAGTGCATACCAGGTGTGTTTTTTTCTGATTGGGTTGCCTCACTTGAGATGATATTTTCTAGTTCCATTTATTTTCCTAATAATTTCATGAAGTCATTGTCTAATATAGCACATTTTCTGTGTACATTTCTCTGTTAAAGGACATCTGGCTCTTCTCAGCTTCTGGATATTATAAGACTCCTATAAACATAGTGGTACCTGTGTCCTTGTATTAAGTTGGAGCATCTTTTGGATATATGCCTAAGAGTGGTATAGCTGGGAACTCAGGTAGTATGATATTTTCTGAGGAACCTCCAGATTGATTTCCAGAGTGGTTGTACCTGTTTGCAATCTCGCCAACAATGGAGGAGTTTTCCTCTTTTTCCACACCTTCACCAGCACCTGCTGACACCTGATTTTTTTTTTTTTCTTAGCTATTCTGACTGATGTGAGGTTGATTCTCAAGGCTGTTTTGATTTGCATTTCCCTGCTGACTAAGGATCCTGAATATTTCTTCAGGTACTGCTCAGCCATTTGATATTCTTCAGGTGAGAATTCTCTTTTATCATTAGTAGGATTGGCAAAGATCTTTTCCCACTCTATTGTTTGCCATTTTTGTCCGATTGCCAGTGTTCTTTGCCTTACAGAAGCTTTGCAAATCTATGAAGTCCCATTTTTCTGTTGTTGATCTTAAAGCATAAGCCATTGGTGTTCTATTCAGGAAAAATTTCCTAGTGCCCATGTGTTCAAGGCTCTTCCCCACTTTTTCTTCTATCTGTTTGAATGTATCTGGTTCTATGTGGAGTTTCTTGGTCCACTTGGACTTTTGCTTTGTACAGGGCTATAAGAATGGATCGATTTGCATTCTTCTACATGCTGAGTTCTGGTTGGACCAGCACTGTTTCTTGAAAATGCTGTCATTTTTTCCACTAGATGATTTTAGCTCCTTTGTCAAAGATCAACTGCCCATAGGTATGTAGGTTAAATTCTGGGTCTTCAATTCTATTCCATTCATCTACCTTCTTATATCTGTACCAATAACATAAGTTTTTATGACTATTGCTCTGTAATACAACTTGAGGTCAGGGATGGTGATTCCCCCAGAAGTTCTTTTATTGTTTAGAATAGATTTTGCTATCCTGTTTTTTTTTTTTTTTTTTTTTTTTTTTTTTTTTTTTTTTGTTGTTGTTGTTGTTGTTGTTGTTCCAAGTGAATTTGGAAATTGTTCTTTCTAACTTATATGAAGAATTGAGTTGGCATTTTGATAGGGATTGCATTGAATCTGTATATTTCTTTTTGCAAAATGGTCATTTTTAAAATATTAATTCTGCCAGTCTGTGAGCTTGGGAATTCTTTCCATCTTCTGAGATCTTCAGTTTCTATCTTCAGTAATTTGAAGTTCTTGTCAAACAGATCATTTATAACGTCTGTGTCTAGAGACATTACTTATTATAATAAGATGTTTGACATCTTACTAAAACTACCAAGCCATATTCAATATATGTATAACTATTTCCAGCATAGGTATAAATTCTATTATTGTGATTTTAGAATTTTTAATTTGTGTAAATTTTCTTATCAAATATTAGTGACACATTAGATGTGTGATAAGAGGCTCCATTAAAACACTATGCAGATAAGAGTATTCTTTATCAAATCAAGTAAAAAAAGGTTTAGATATCAGGGCTACAGTGATGACTTAGCAGTTAGGAGCACTTCCTACTCTTTTTAAGTACCTGAATTTGGTTGACAGCGTCTATTTAGGTGGCTACATAACAGCCGGTAACTCTAGCTGCAGGGAATCTATGGCTCTCTTCTTGCCTTTATGATCAGCCACATACACATGTCTTACACACACACACACACACACACACACACACACACATACACACACACACAGAATGGAGTGACCCATGGCCCCAGCCATATATTAGTAGAGAATGGTCTTGTTGGGCATCAGTGGGAGGAGGGGCCCTTGGTATTATGAAGGCTCAATGCCCAAGTGAAGGGAACTGCCAGAGCAGAGAAGGTGGGAGTAGATGGGGGAACACCCTCATAGAAACAGGGAGACAGGGGGACACATAGGGGATTTTCAGAGGGGGAACCGGGAAAGAGGAAATGTAAATAAATGGAACATTCGATTAAAAATAAATAAATTAAAAATTAAAATGCCAGATGATGTGATCAATACAGATTTTAAAAGTATTTTAAAAGCCAAACCACATTTATTTTAACTTTGGAGAAGATAAATATTAAAACATTTACATTGTCCTTATCCAGATTAAGATTCCAATTTATTTATCTTTATTGTACTTTGACTTTTCTCACCTCTTGGTTCTGTGGCTTTAGGTCTTTTATCTAGAAAGAACCTTTTGCCGCCTCTATTTCTTGAGTCTCCTCCTGGTTTTTGCTAGAGTTCTCCCACTGGACCATTTTGTTTGCCTGCTGTGGCCTGCTCAGTCCACAGTGAGTTTTGTTTCTTCCCATTTCTTTTTCTTTTTTCTTTTTACTCTTCTTTTTTTGTCTTTGTTTTATAGGAATTGTCTTTATTCATTAAAGTGCTAGACCACCTCTGTACCCCTGGAGCCTCTCAGTGCCCCTGTGTTTTGTGTGCAGAAGCAAGGGACAAGGGACAGGTGGCACACATACCAAGCTAGAGTCCCCTGGCTACTGTTCTAAGGAGCGACTTCTTAAGCCAAGAAACTGGGGACTGCATCCATGAAGTCTTGGGGTTTGTCACTGTGGATCCAGTGGCCAGCACTTAGCACAGTTTGAATCTGGGCTTAAGAGAAATGCAGCCTGATCTCTGAGTGGAACCCGGGTTGTACATATGTAGAATTTCCACTGAGCTGGCCCGAATAGGGTTCAGATTTCTGTAGGAAGGTCAAAATCCTGTGCAAGTATCCAAGTTCACTTTCCAGGAGACGCGCCCATCAACCTACACCAAGTTAGCAAGCAGGAATTGCTGAATGCTTGCGTCCTTGACAACCGAGCTAAGCTGCTTACAGGTCAGTTTTTTCAGGCACCATCTCTGGGATATCAACAGCCTTCATAGCTGCTATGAATTTTCCAAGGTATGATGCAGGTGTGGTTCCTGTCTTTTGGGCTTATGTCTACAGCAACTAATTGTTTCACAACACTAGCCTCTGCAGTGCCAGGAGCATGGCCCTCTTTGCTCCCCCGTTGTGGCCAATGAGGACGCAGGGCACCAGGTCCGGCTGTGGGAGGAGGCCCTGGAGGTCTTGACTCATGGCCTCATAGCTTGCATCTGGAGTGTAGGGGTTGTGACCATGATTCCAAGCATGCACTTTCAGCACCCTTCTGCGGAAGAGTCCATGCAAAAAGACAATGGCTGGGAGTGTCGCATCTCCATCTAGATTATAGATCAGTGGCAGGGACCTTGGATCTGCATTTCCTTGGCCACTACTGCGGCTGCTACTTAACCTGACAGGAACTGTCAAACTCCTGGGAGAGGAGGCACTGAGTATCCCTCGGGAGACCCTCCACGCTCACGCCCAGCAGAGCATGCTCTCAGTCTGCAAAAGCGTGCTTCTTTGAGCTGTCCTTTCTTTCTTCCTTCCTTCCTTCCTTCCTTCCTTCCTTCCTTCCTTCCTTCCTTCCTTCCTTCCTTTCTTTCTTTCTTTCTTTCTTTCTTCCTTCCTTCCTTCCTTTTTCTTTCTTTCTTTCTTTCTTTCTTTCTTTCTTTCTTTCTTTCTTCCTTTCTTTTTCTTTCATTCATTCATTTTTATTCATGCATTCTTTCTTCCTTCCTTCCTCCTTCCTTCCTTCCTTCCTTTTTTTCTTTTTCTTCTTCATTAATTACTTTCCATACTCACTTTACATCCTGATTGCAGTCCCCTCTCCTTCCAGTCCCACCCTCTTCACACTACTCCTAGTTTCCCCCTCCCGGCGTCCCACCCTGGTACATCGATTTCATCATGACTGAATGCATCCTTTCCCCGAGCGCCCAGACAAGGCAGCCCACTTATGGGAAAGGGTTCCAAAGGCCCACAAGAGAGTCAGAGGCAGCCCTGCTCCAACTGTTAGGGGTCCCACATGAGGAACAAGTTGCAAATCTGCTGTGTATGTGTAAGGTTCATTACATGACCTAGGGTGGTATTTCAGTCTCTTTTCTATGCACTTGATTTCTATAGATTTTATTCATAGCTCTTACATTTCCTGAGATCTTGTCCAATTTGTTTCTTTGTTTTTGTATCCATGTGAATTTTATGGACATTAAAAGAGAGAAGTTTTGTCTGTCTTTCCATTCCCACTTTTCTCTATTACCTTTCTAGTCCCTGCTAGATACCTACTTTCATAATAACGTCATAGGATATTACTGTTCTTTTCTGGCCAGTTGTATCATTTCTCTTACATCTGGCATTCACACTGATTTAGTTGTACCCACATTGTGGATCATATTCTTTCATTATTTAAAAATATATTCTAGATGATGGTTTGCATTTGTGAAATCCATCATATTTTGGCAGGAGAGGAGGTTCTGCAGCAGCCCTTGATTCATTCAGGGGGGTCTGTTACATGCTTGGAATACACATCCAGATAGTCTTTTTCTAGTTAATTAGTTCCACTGTTGAGACAAGACATTTCCACAAACTTCACTCTTCTCTAGGGTCTTTTCTCGAGAGATCTTTCCATCTGGCAGTGGGTTTGTAGAAAGCCGACTGTTGCCTTCCGGGCTTCTGCTTGTGAAGAGCTGTACTTAGCCTGGGTCTCGGAGGGGCTCTACTGACCAACAGAACCATTTCTGTGCAGAGAAATACCCGTTCATTTTCTTTTCTTTTTTTCTTCAGATTCCAGGCATTTTTAAAAACTAGCTTGATTGTTGTGGATTACGGCAAACTGCCAGGCCCTGCCTGGGCTCCAGTTGTCTAAGTTGCAGCATGGGGGATTCCCTCAGGGATCATGGCAGATTCCGAGTTCCTGCTCTCGGGAGGATCTCCGTCCCACTATGCTCTGGTCATAGTCGGACAACTTTATAAGGAAAAAAAAAATCCCCACAGCATTTCTCTTTACGTGTTCACAGTAGAATTACATTGTTCCTTTTAATCTGTGTCGTTTTTATTAGGATACTTTTGTTCTGCTTAAAAGTAAACAATTTTGTATCTCAATGGAAGTGAGGATCAATCTTTTTCATTTTTAGACATTTTTGCGATGAACATATATATAATTAAACAGAGAGCTTTCCTTTTAAATGGTATAACCTTTGTCGATTTGGCTCCTGTTTTAAATTACTGTGTATTTTCTACAATAACAACTTATACTAGTAAAATTAAAATGAGAAATATTTTAAGAAATTATTTTTGTGCTATACTTACCAAAGCTTTATTTATATTTTCTACCATACCTGTGTGTGTGTGTGTGTGTGTGTGTGTGTGTGTTAATCTGCCAAATTTGATACAATTGCATGATTTCCACAGTCACATCTGGTCTGGAACTGATTCTATAGACCAGGCTGGCCTGGCAGCTTACAATATTCCTACCTGAGCCTTGTGAGTCCTGAGATTGCAGGAACGAGCCACCATCCTAGATCATACACAGAAACGCTTTCTTTTAAAGGAGACATGCATTTTAAGATCATGTCTTAGCAATTGGTAGTGCTTGCTTTTCTTGGAGAGAAGCAGAGGACCAGAGTTCAGTTGCCAGCATCTGTATTGGATGGCTCATAGCCATTTGTAACTACACTTGCAGAAGATCTGATGTACTCTTGTGGCTTCTGTGGGTTCCTACCCATCCAAGCCACACCTCTCCACACATACAAAGATTAGGAATTAAAATAGTTGGTCAAATGTGGCAAATAGAGTCAGAATTAGAAATGAGCATTATAAGAAGTAAGCAATATAAAGAAATACACAGGGAAATAGAAAAACAGAAGCAAAGCCAGAGAGGAATCGAGTATTGACTGATTGGTAATAGGTGTTGTTTGGTGGGTCTAGAGTGTGCCTGTGGAACCCAAGGGCAAAAATGCAGGGACAGGCTCTTTGAAATTACATCTTTAAAACATCAGATGAAAATTATGCATGATAATTTTGCAGGAATGTCTTAGATTGTCAAAGCCTTCCTTCGGTAAATGGATTGTTGCTACAGTCTACTGCAGGGAATTGCCCTGAGATTAACAGACAATTAAATATTTCAGCTTGCCCGCGTGCCAGGCAAGCCACCTGTTTGACGATAATGAAAAATCCAGTAGTACACAGATGATTCATTTTAAAATAATTGAAGGAATAAGTAGCCATGGCAATAATACACAAATAAGAATAAATTTCAGGGTTTTGTTAGACTTGTTTCTTCAGGTTTACATCTTGGAAATGAGAGGTATCAGAGTTAGCATTACTGCCTGGGGAAGGCACTGGAACGTGACTCTTTAGGAGGTCAAGTTTTCAGTAAGTTGGTGCCATGTTCTCTACGCTGCATTGAGTATCTTTGAGGCTGGACTAGTATGATGGGTGACAACCTTTTCCAGGATACATCATCCTTATGATGTCCTAGGGAAAGAATACAATTAGCATGATCTCTAATAATACTCTACACACATGTCTGCTGTCCTGCATGGAAGTGTAGTCTTCATCCCATATGGAGGAAGCTTCTCTTGGCAACAGAGAAAGAAAACCATAACCAACCAAAATATAGAGATGTGGAGCCAAGTATCTTTGGATATATGTCCAGAATAGCTTCCATGCTTAAGGTTGAGGGAACGCTGTGATAAAGCGGGCCAAACAAGTCTAAAAGCCAGATCATGGAGTTTTCTGTGAGGTTGTATCCTCTGTATTAACAGAAGCTATATCCATAAAGTCTTACAAACATGACTGCAAAATATAACCTGAAAAGGACAATACCAACAGACACAGCAAAGTGGATAGGGAAGGTGTACAAGGCTCATTCCTACACAATACTACGAAGGCAACTAAGGAATGCTGAGAGTGGGAAAGATAATCACAGAGAAGGCCAGTCTTGAAAACAAACGCAAGTAACATTATATAGACAGAACAAGATATATTTAGGAATATACATTATATATAATATTTGTATATTTATGCATATAAATTTGTGCTTTTATATTTACATTTTGAATATATATACATATATAGACATATATATGTATACACAAATTTATATGTACATGTAATAGCAACTAACAAAATTTGCCACGAATTTGAAGGAGAGCAAGGAGAAATATCTGGGAGGCTTTTGATGAAGTAAAGGGAAGGAAGAAATGATATAATTGTTATAAACTCAATAAAAAATAAAGTTATCATTAAAAACAGCTGGCTCAAACCTCCAGAAAAGGAATGGCTTGATTGTTTTGTATAAACTGGAAGCATTAAAGACAAGACAATGGATATCCATACACAGAGAAAAGACGATTATAAAAAAGCTTCTATTTTAAAATTGCTTCAAGACAGTTCTCAGACAGGCAACAGATACAGGGATTTCATGCTGTCTCTTTTATTTTTGTGAGAAATATTTAAAAAAAATAATTTTTAAAAATATGTAGGTATTTTACTTGTACACATATCTGTACATGGCTGGTACCTGTAGTGGCCAGAACATCCCCTGACGCATCCCCTGGAACTGGAAACCCAAGAGGACTTGAACTGCAATGTAGGTGCTGGCAATAGAATCTGGGTCCACTGCAGAATAACTACTGAGTCCTCTGTGTAGCCCTGAATAGTAACATTTAAATAAAGGACCCTCAGCTTCTGTTAGCTGTAATTTAATGAAGAGCTGAAAGTATGATCCCCAAACATCTGTTTTCCAAGTGCTCAAATTTTTGTTTGCTTCTACCTGTAAGTCTTACTTTCTCATTGATCTACTCTCTGGTACTGTTGCCTGAAAACCAAGTCAGGTTGTTGGCACAGCCACAGCTGTGGCTATCCTTCTCACGGTGTGTTAATTTTTTAGCCCCTTCCTACAGGCATGAACAGCCTAAGACTTAACTTCAGGTAGAAGGCTTTAGCTGCTGTTGTAACCCCTCATTCCACAAGCTTGGAACAAGAAGTGTTGCTTGCAGACAAATCACTTTGTTATTGATATAAGGCATCTGCCCTGCAATGTCCTCTTTCTAGGTATCCAGCATCTACCAAGATGTTGTTACAAATATAGAATTAAAGATTCCAATGTAAAGTCCACAACTGAGAGCAAGTGAGTTGCTTGTTTTATTTGCCTGATTTACATCACTCAGTATAAGTTTTCATTGCTTAAATGGAAAATTCTTAATTTCATTTTGTTTACAGCTGAATAAAATTCCATTGTGAATATTTACCACATTTCGTTATCCATTAGTCACTTGAAAGACATCTAGGCTAACTGAATTTTCTAACTATTCTGACTGAGCACTAGAGCCGGAATAAACAACTATAAACAAGTGTCTCAGTGATAGAATATAAAGTACTTCGTGTATATGCTCAGGAATGGAATTTTCAAGTCACATGGTAGCTCTGTTTGAAGAACATATAGACTCATTTCCATAGTGGATGTACCAGTTTGTACTCCTACAACCAGTGAATATGGATACATCTTTCTCTATATCCTTAAGCCGTGTTTTGTAAATTGATTTCTTGACAAGATCAATTCTGAGTGGTGTGTGATAGAATCTCAAAGAGTTTCAATTTTGCATTTCCTTAATATCTAGTGATGCTGGATCCTTTCAGTAAGTATTAACCACTTTTCCAATCAAATATTTAACCTTACTTTATTACATTGTTTAGGTTTCTCATGCTTCTTCTTTTTTGAGATGTGGTTTACATATCAGCATTTTCTTGAACATAGAGCTGGTGAATCTCCCATTCTGTAGGCTAACATGTCATTCTGCACAGTGTTTCCTTTGATTCACATTTAGAGAGCTCTCAACTTTTTTTTTTAATTAATGAAAACTAAACTCTACTTTTAAGGCTTTTTTTTTTTTTTTTTTTTTTTTTTTTTTTTTTTTACATTGAATGGTACAATTTCGGCTCCTTGTCCCCAATGATTTTTTTTTCTAGCTTGAAGCACAATTTTCATTGCAAAAGTCATACATAACATAGCATCGACTATTTTCAAGAACAATATTAAACCCAATAAGTGACAAAAACCGGACTAATAAAATGTATATCACGAAACTAATACCCTCCACATAATCACATATTCAAATATCTACAGTATCATTTTTGGAAATGATTTTTATTGTATATCTTTTGTATTTACATTTCAAATGTTATCCCTTTTTTTCCTTTTCCATACCCCTTTCCCTGCTTCTATGAAGATGCTCCACTCCCAACCACCCACTCCCATTTCAATACCCTGGCATTCCTCTACACTAGGGAAAAGAACCTTCATAAGACCAAGGGCTTCTCCTCCTACTGATAGCAGAAAACACCATCCTCTGCTACATATGTAGCTGGAGCTGTGGGTCCCTCCATGTGTACTCAGAAAATGGAAAGATCTCCCATGCTTATGGATTGGCAGGATTAATATAGTAACAATCGTTACCTTGCTGAAAGCAATCTACAGAATCAGTGTAATCCTTGTCAAAGTTCCAACTCAATTCTTCATAGAGCTAGAAATAGTAATTCCAAATTCATTTAGAATAAGAAAAAAAAGGATAGTGAAAAGTAGTCTCAACATTAAAAGAACTTCTGAGGTAATCACCATCCCTGACCTCAAGCTGTATTACAGAGCAATCATGATAAAAAACTGCATTGTGTTGGTACGGAGACAGGCTGATAGATCAATGGATTTGAACTGAAGACCCAGAAATGAACCCGCACACCTATGGTCACTTGATCTTTGACAAAGGTGCAAAATCCATTCAATGAACAAAAGACAGCACTGACAACAAATGGTGCTGATTCAACTGGAGGTCAGCATTTAGAAGAATGCAAATTGACCCATTCTTATAACCTTGTACAAAGAACAAGTCCAAGTGGATCTCCACATAAAACTATCACACTAGAAGTATTAGAAGAGAAAGTTGGGATGAGTCTCGAACATATAGGCACAGGGCAAAATTTTCTGAACAGAACACGGAATACCAATGGCTTATGCTCTAAGATTAAAAAAGACAAATGGAACCTCATAAAATTGCAAAGCTTCTGTAAAGGAAGGGACACTGTGATTAAGACAAAAAAAAAAAAAAAAAAAAAAACCCAACAGATTGGGAAAATATCTTTACCAATCCTACATCTGATAGAAAGCTAATATCCAATAAAAACAATGAGCTCAAGAAGTTAGACTCCAGAGAATCAGATAACCCTATTAAAAATGGGGTAAAGAACTAAACAAATAATTCTAAACTGAAGAATATCAAATGGCCTAGAAGCACCTAAAGAAATGTTCAACAACCTTAGTCATCAGGGTAATACAAATCAAAACAACCCTAAGATTCTACTACATACCAGTAAGAATGGGTAAGATCAAAATTTAGGTGATGGCAGATGCTGGCGAGGATGTGAAAAAGAGAAACAGTCTTCCATTGTTAGTGGGATTGCAAGTTGGTACAACCACTCTGGAACTCAGTTTAGTTGTTCCTCAAAAACTGGACATAGTACTACCTGAGGACCCAGTGATACCACTCCTGGGCATATACCTAAAAGACACTGCAACATATAGCAGGACACATGTTCCATTATATTCATAGTAGCCTTATTTATAATAGCTAGAAGCTGGAAAGGACACAGATGTCCTTCAATAAAGGAATGGAGATGTGATATATTTAAACAATAGAGTATTTACTACTCAGCTATTAAGGACAATGTCTACATGAAAGTTTTAGGAAAATAGATGAACCTAGAAAATACTATCCTGAGTGAGGTAACCCAATTATAAAAGAACATACATGGTATGCACTCACTGATAAGCTGATATTAGCCCCAAAGCTCAGAATACCCAAGAAACAAATTACAGACCATATGAAGCTCAAGAAGAAGGAAGACCAAAATGTGGATGCTTAAGTCCTTTTTAGAAGGGGGAACAAAATACAAAATACTTTTGGGAGGACATACAGGGTTCCCAAAGCTTTTAAGGATTGGATTAGAGTTATCTCTTGATATCACTAGTGTATAACACTAAAAGATATTTGGGTTGTCCAAGACTTTTGTCTTCCTTTTAAAGAAATGATTCTTTCTTTAATTTCTAGATCATGTGATACTGGTATCTAACACATGAGTGCCTCACCACATGCTTTTCATATTTTTACCTTTTTTGCTATTTTGACTGGAGATCCCTGATATTCTTTGTCATCGACTGTTTTGAGGGATGAAATTTGGACCATATTTGTATATTAACTTTTATTATTGGATGCAAATGCTTTTCCCCAAACTTCTCTATTTTCTAGAAAAATAAATGACTTCAGGTTTTTAAAAATTTTCTTATTCTCAAAAATATGCTGCCATAAGATTTTCAGTTGAGTTTCCTTTCATTTGTTATTCTACAAAGGAACTTGGAAGCCTAGTAATGAAATATCATATTTGCATAGACTAGAAACACATGCATCACGAGTCTTACACTGACTGAAGTGTTGACAGTTGGTGGTAGATGCAGTTATATTAAATTTAGTCAGGTATTGACATGATTTTAGTTATAGAAGACCCAGCTGTATTTAATTTAACTTAAGAAAAAAAAAACCCTCAAGGATTCTCAATACGATGATGGCCTAAATGTAGAGATTTACGAAAGACATTATTAGAATTGTCTGTCAGGTTATTAGACAGAAAAAAATAAAGGTACCCAGTAAAGAGTAAGGATATAGAAAGAATGCTCCTCTTGCAAAATCTGATAGATCCAGAACAGTGGTGTTCTTAGAATTCACGTTAAAGTGACCTTGACCAAGAGTTTAAGTTGGGAGACGAAATTGGATCACTATTTAGGTATATATAAATGAGACCTTCTACACATGGAATCACATACTTAGAGGTGTTTGAATCAAGAAAGGCACAAACCATGCTTTGTTAAAGAGCAGACAAGTGATATTCACAGAGAAAAGCAAATGTTAGTGGTAGATGTTAGAAGTAGGTAGCCACACCACTATTCCTTCTCTTCCTATTGAGACCTCAACATTGTTTTACTTCCAGCCTTGCCCGAGCTTGAAAGCCTTCCCAAGGGCCATTCATGCCACCCTGTTTGGTTCAAGGTTTTCTGATTTTATTGTCTGTATGTAGCCAGTAACCTAACTTATTCTTGTGTGCAAACATATATAGATGTGCACAGAAAATTTATATATATATATATATATATATATATATATATATATATATATATATATATATATATATATATATATATATGTATACATATATGCACACACATGTTTGTGTATGTTATTTTAGCATAAAAGGATGGGTTCCATTGGAATTTCTTTTCACATATACATTATTATACTTTCTTCATCATTCAAATTCTCTCACTTTTTATTGTTTCCCCTACTTCTAGCACCCTGCCTCTACTCAAGTGACCCCTTGTGGTTTTATGAAACACATTTAATTCCAACTCTTGTTTTCTGTATCCACCTTTAGGCCCCTGATTCCATTTTAATTTCCCCTTTTATACTTTCATTTTATATGTGCATACACACACATACACACACACACACACACTTTGCTCTTCTCACCTCAGTAAAATCCCATTATTATACATTGTACATATACACAAGCACACACACATATACATAACTCTTCACATCATTTATCAATTCATCTGAAGATGGAAATTTCTGCTAGTTCTATATTATATATATTGTAAATAAAGCTGGATAAACATGGACATGATGTTATCTCTGTGACCTATAATCCTCTGGTTATACACACAGGGACAATTAGTTATATGGTAGTTCTATCATTATTTCTTTGACTGTTTGTGGGATCTCCCTCTGTTACTTCTATAACGGCTGCAGCATTTTACATTCCCACCAACAGTTAGAAGGGTATCTCCTTCACCACATTGATTATTTGCTTTTATGCTGGTGATGTGAGCCGTCCTGTCTAGGAAGACATGGAATACCAAATTAATTCTAACTTACATATCTATGATAGCTAAAGATGCTAAATTAAAAAGTGTTGATAATTTGTATTTTTACTTGAGAACTGTTTACTATATTTATTAATTGGATGATGTGCATTTTATATTTGAGTTTGATGCTTTTAAATAGATTTTGTATAGATTTATAGATATTTATCATAAATTGTTTTTATAGATACTAATCCTCTCTCAGATGGATAACTGACAAATGCTTGTCTTTCAATATGTACCTTATTTCCTAACTGTATTGATTTCTTTTGTGTGTAGTCATAAGTCTATGGAATTTTCATAAACATTATATTTAATATTTAATAATATAAGAATATTAACAGTTTTGATATTATTTAATTTATACATTCACTTTCCTCAAGTATGGCATAAATAAAACACCATACAGCTAGTTAACCTTCTCAGTCCTGCTTTTAAAGGAAGCCTAGTAGAAATAACGTGATGCCCCAGTATTACTTCTAACTAAAACCCGAGACTGTTAAAGAAAGTTTTACCTATTGTACAGCAAGCACATTTAGTAAACAGTATCATTCCACTTTAAATGTCCTTGTGTGTCAGAAGACTTTCTGTTACTACAGTAAATAACAAAGAAAATCAACTTGTAAGGATAACCAAGCTGATAAAGACAAGTTTATTTGGTTTTCCTTTTTGGTGGTTGCAATTTGTGTTAGTTTGTTCCTGCAGCTTCAGTGACTATGATCAGACAGGATATCATGGTGGTTTTTCATGGTGAAAGGATTCACCTGTGACTAAAAAAATATAAGATTAAATAGAAACGAAGGACTGTGGTCTACTTTGAGAACCCTTCCTCAATAACCTAATACTTCCAAGTAAGCTTCAATATATAACTGTGCCAAGGTGTTAACTGTCCCCAACATATGAGCTTTAGAAGTTCACAACAGCTCCAAATTCTAGCATGTTCACAGGCAAACACAACATTAATACACACATATCTCTTTAGTCAATAATAGTTTTTTTAATTTCCCAATTATGTGTTGAAACTATAATTAATTTATTAGTACATGAAGTATTTGATTAATGATTAAAATTAATTCATTTTGTGGACATGTGTTTATGTATGTACTATTGTATGTGCATGTGCACATGTGTTTGTATGAATATAGAGGCAAGAGAATAACATCAGATTTCACAGGAAATATACACCATATATTTTGAGATGAAGACTCTCGCTGGCATAGAGATCATTGACTCTGCTAAGTTAGCTGACTGGCATGCCTCAGGGATCTGTCTGGCTCTGCCATTTCATTCGTATGATTGCAAGCATGTGCTACCAGAATTCATGTTTTATGTAGATTCTGGCTATTGAACTCCAAATATCATGGTTTTGAAGCAAGAATTTTTCTATCTGACCTATTTCCTAAGCTTCATTTTAATACAACACTTGTAATGATTATTCCCACTGCAAGAAAACTCCAAAGAATTAAGAGAGTAGTAGAAAAACAAACAAGCAAAACAATTTAAAAACCTAATTAATAGTAATCATTCACATTAAGATGTCATTGATTATCTTATATTTTTATTTCAGAGCATAAAGACTTATCTGAGAAAGGACAATAGAAAGAATCAAATGTGACCAAAGAAGGATAAGAAAGGGGAAGTGGACCACTGTCTCTGATGATAGGAATTGTATTCGGTATCAGTGGATGTGAGTTGACTTGTGTGGAGCTAGTATGCTTCTTCAAGAAAATCAGGTACAGACAAGTCTATCTCAAGTGCTTCTCTGCGAACTGAACTAGATGGATTTTGTAGCCTTTATTATAGGCCCTGGAAGTCCAAGACAACATCTGCTGTTTAATTTCTAGAATCTCTTTTTCACTGTTTCAGACACATGAAGACACAGATGGGATAAAGTGATGTAAGTAAGAAGAGGAACGGCATGTTCTGGGGAAAATGTTCACTTATAGACTTGAGAAAAGCAATTCCCAATAAGCCTCCACGTTTGGGTAAGAAAATAGAAGCATACCAAAAGACTTGCTGGTACTAAAAATCACTTTGATTTTTCTGCTTTTAGTGAGTAAAAAACTGTTTGTGAAAAATGCCTGGGAGGGTTTTCCAAATTATATAAAATTGTGGTGTTGATAAGTTTCCAAAATAAAAGAATAAAACATAACCAATTTTTTGCTATAATTTCACATTTAATGGAGCATAAGCACGTCAGAATTACATTATAAGAAGCCATAAAATTTCAGTAAGAAGAGCTTATAGCCCTGTTTTAGACATTGGGAAATGGTTTAATGTACTGAAATTTCTTTTCTACAATCAAATTTCACTCATAATCCAAACTTAGAGAATGTCAGCACTTTTCTCTCACTTAGCACATGCTAATTTGACTTAAGACCAACAATACCCTGTTGTTTTTAAAATGTATTAGGCACAGGTGATAATAGAATTTCAGGGAAGATTATTAGCAATTTCTAAAACCATCCCTTATTGCCAAGTTGGTGAAACAAATGGCTCATCACAGGAATTACATTTTAATTCATAGTCCCATGATGTTAAAAAAATTCTTGTGATGAAAAAAGTCTCCATAGATATAGTTACACAGAAATATCAGTCGTTTATAAATATAACCAGACATCTACAGCATTCCCACAGTGGGAGCCATGGTGTCACTGCAGAAAGAGCACGTTGATGGCAGATAGAGCAGGGACCCTGCAGCAGAAAGAAAGGAAAAAGAGGGGTTATAATGAGGATGTGGAAGAAAGCATGTAAGGGGGAGAAATGGACCACCCTGAGAGAGTTTGTGGTTGTTAGTTTTTCTGTGACTTGATGTGTACAGGCTTAGAGCTAAACATTGTGGTTATGAGTTAAGATTTGATAACATTTCTCTTGAAGAAGAAAAGCGTTTCTATATATGAGTCTAACCAAGCACAACTGACTTGGGGCTAAATAGACAACTAATTCCTTGTAATTAGGTTACAATAGTGGGGAGGGGCACACAGCATATAGCCTTTAGTGCATAAGGCAGATGTGAGTTCAGTTTTTATACACTACCTATTGAACACAAATGACATTTTACTCAGGGTTTTTAGAGGTCTGGGATTCACCACAGTCTCTCACTAAAAAGATTTTTTTTTTTTAATTTTTGGGAATTTAAGAGTGGTGCATGACAAAGTACCAATTTAATCCTTATTCTTATACAAAGAAAAATAAAATGAAAGATCAAGTCCCTCTTAAGCATCATGTGGTAGATAACACATCTGCGTTCTTGTTCCCATCTGTTTCTGAGAAAAGAACAAAGGAAACACACTCCTATAACAGAAACACACACTGGAGCTTCACTGAAAGTCGGGTACCATCTATGGTACCTTCAGCATCTATAGACACAATTTTTTTTCCAGGGCAGCAAAAGTGTCTTTCAGCACTCTAGATAAACTATGTTATCCTGGATATTTACAAAAACAAAATCTCTTTTCTAAACCAGTTCATTTCATTAGGTTTGAATTTAAGGAGCTGGAATAGGGCATATGGACAAGAAGAAATCAATGGATATGTGTCTCAAGTGTTTTTTATCCATGTGTAGGTCTTCCCAAATTCATATGATGATATACCTTTGATATTTTGCACCATATCTCTGGATATGATTCCTGCTTGACCTGTGTAAAGCTCTTTACTTTCCATAGTTATCACCATCCAAGATACTACCATGGTGGAAATTATCAATTTTGCCTTCTTCCTGAAGATCTCTTCTCTCCCCTCCCCTCATTCTCTCCCTCTCTCTTGCTCTCCCTCCCTCCCTCCCTCCCACCCTCTCTGTCTCCTATTTCTTCTCTCTTCTCTTTCCTGGCACATATAACAGAATAATGTGTAAACAGTTAAATATTGGTGATTTCAATATTTACTTGTTACATTACCAGGCTTACATAAAGAATAGTCTTGTCTAAAGGGTATAACCTGTTTACAGGGATTATTTTCCCTTTCCTATGTAGCATCCACTTTCCTGAGGGACTTCCATTTGGTTTTATATTAGATTAGCTTTAGAGTGCCATTCTTTCAGCCAGAGTTTGCCAGTTGCCTTTTTTTTTTTTTTTTTTTGAGGTTTACAAACATCAGTATTTTACAGTTCTTTCTAGGGTCCTCTAACATATGTGGAATAAATTCTCTTTGCTCATTACAAACTTCCTGTGTTGTGTTGTCTTCACACCACACACTCCAATATCTCTTTTGATTCAGTGTCATGTCATAACCTTTGATCTCTTATAGGCATGTTCTCCCCCCATTCTGAATTACCATTCTCTTTTAAAATAACATATTTGTGTGTGTGTGTGTGTGTGTTTATGTATGTATGTATATATGTGTGGGTGTATCTGTTTGTGAGTCTATCTGCCTATGTAATCTTCTGTGGTTGTTTAGTATTTTCTGAGTGTGTGTATTTTTAGGGCTTACCTTTTGGAATTGGATAAGATATCAGGGGGTTTGTCTTTAGAAAAGACTGATTCCCACTCTCTTCATAGGAATTGAGGGCCGATATTTCCTCACCTAGGGACAGTACCTTATGAAAATTTTCTCATTTATCCTGGCCTGTTAACTGGTAATGTCACTATGAAGGCATAATCAGACTAATATACTAACGGAACCTTGCTGGTTTAGCTTCCATGTCCAGCAAATGTCCTGATCCTTTGGCTCTTGTTATCTTGTTAATACATTTTTTTGTGATGTTCCCTGGGCTTTTTGTTGCATTGCAGGTATATTGTTTGAGACTGAGTAAAACACAGGTTATGGATTACTGTAATAGTCTCCATCTTCAGAAAAAAATGTAATTTTGATTAGAGGGGAGAGCTGTGCTTATATGAGAATATGAGAATAAGTATTTTGAATATAGTCAGAAATTATAGCGGTTTAGGGACATAGCATTAGTAGATTTCCCTTTTTTCCATGATCCCATCAGTCATGAGAAGTTGGCTGGGTTTATAAGACCAGACATGAATATTTCCTATTGAGCAGGCCTTAAGTACAAGTAAGTGGCTGTTGATTACACTCTAGATAGTGCCACTATTGTACTTTTCAAGATATTTTGCTAGACTGGTCACTATTTTTGTTTGTAAGGGTTTCAGCAGGGTAAGACTACTGCTTCCTTTTCTCCCTTAGCAACTTGCACAGCAAGTTTAGGTGCTAGGAGAGCTAGTTCTTGGGGACCAAGCATCCTGGTTAGTTCCAGGTCCATCCGTTCAAGTTTTGTGTCCAAAGTGTGTGATATCTTCAACAGTAGGGCTTTACTGTAAAGTAGTGAATCACCAAGGTCATTGTCAATAGCTTATACCATTTTTAGGGTTTCTTAGATTCCTCTAAATGTCATGAATAGAGGGTTTCAATGTCTGGCACTGGGTGTTTTGTTAGAAATTCTATTGTGGATTTCCAAGAGATATAACTTCATTTAATCTGTTCATCTTTCTTTTATCTATCAATCAATAATCTATCAATCAATCAATCAATCTATCTATCTATCTATCTATATAGCTGTGTATGTATGTATGTATGTATCTATCTATCTATCTCTCTATCTATCTATCTATCTATGTATCTATATTCCTATGTATGTATGTATGTATCTATCTATCAATCTATTTATTTATTGATCAATCTATCTATCTATCTATCGATCTATCTATTAAAGACAGAGATATTATATATGATATTATCAGCTTAAGGTATATTATGTCAACCACACACACTTACACACACAAACAAGTTTTACTATGGTGTTTTCATATTTCCTGGACGTTCTATCTGTTGTTTTTACTCCTCTCTTCTTTCTCTGTATTAACCTTCTTTGCTGGAGTCATAAAAGTGAATTCATATCTCACTTTCTTGATGATAACTTTGAGAGTATCACCTGAAAAAATGCAACAGAAGAAACAAGGTTATTTACTCTTAACATGCTAGTCTACTGCTAAGAAAAATAAACTGTTGTAAATTTTATACTTTATTATCATTTTGTCATTAATCTGTATGATAATGTCACATTATCTCCATATGTATTTTGAGCAGAAAGTTGATTATTTAAAAATATTCAGGAATTCACATTCTAAGGTCTTAAGCTTAAGGTTATTCTTAGTAAACACAAAAATATTTAGAGAGTAAATTTATAAGTAACTGTTTAATTTTAATCTCTCACACACAAGTGTGGTCCAGGCACTTTTTAGTAGTAGTGAATCCAATTTTAGAACATTTCCTAAAGTGCCTACATCAAATATAACTGTTCAACTATAATGAAAAAGAATTGTACTAAATTAATTCAAATATTTTCTTGATATTAGCTTCATGATTGGCTATCAGTGACTTATACTAATAATAAAAAGAAGCATATTTCATGCTACAAATTTTGTTCTAGTCTTACCACATATGATAAGATTAGCACAGTTCAGAACAGAAATCTGCATTTATTTATTGTATTGTCATTATTAAATGTCTTTAATATCTAATGGAGACTTAAACCTTTTGGAAAGAAACTATATTAAACACAAACAAAATTTTATAACAGTATCTGCCATTTGCACATGAAACTACAATCAGCAACAACACCTCTGGACGTGCTCTGAAAAATCCTACACCCTGGAGTCTAGATGGATACTTAGCATGTCATCATAGACTATTATAACTGTGATTATTTTTTTCACTCCTCTGTGTTATATATTTCTAAGTGAAAACCATAGGACTCACTGAGAAAACAAGTTAGAAGATTGATTACCACAGGAAAGATGTTAGCAGCTTCAGTTTACATTAATGTCCCCAGAGGTGATGATTATTTCATAATGAAAATATATCAGAAGGACTGTGATGTACTCACAGATAGAATCTTTGTATTGCTGTCTACAGGTATTTTACTTTTGACATACATCTTGTGCTACACCTACATCATCTACATCACCTACATCTACATCATATACATAAACACATACACATGTACATATACATCATATACATATGCACATACAAATACATTGTATACATATACACATACATCATATACATACACATATACTTACATATGAATGAAGAAAAGGGTCATCAGTCACTCACAAAAATTACAAATTAAAGTAAATGAAATCATTATACATTACTTGATATTTTAAAATCCAAAATAAGAGCTAGTGAGTTTTTGTAGCATATAACAATGCTTATGACCCTGCCTGACAACGTGAGTTCTGTCACCCAACTCCCATAGTGCCAGCAGAGAATGGATTCGTGCAGTTTGTCCTCTGATCTCCACATAGTCAGTATTGAATGCATGTCTGTGGGTGCACACACAAATGTGTGCACACTGTCTGTATGGTAATACATTTTCTAACTTTAAAGTAATAATCACTGACACATTAAACAGTATTATTCAGTCCTATTTTATTCATAGAATGTGAGGATTCCTGTGGAAGATATGAAATCTACTGCTTTCATTTCTAACATGCTTAAGAATGTAGTCTGACCTAAATTTTTATACACTAAAAACCTCATGTGGCATTTCCAGCAACTGAATGAATGATAGAAAAATCAATAATGAAGTAGTACATAGTGTTTTAAATTGCCAGAGCTATTGATCATTATAAAAATAGAAACAGAATTCTACAACAGAGCCAAATCTGCATAGAAAGAAGACTGCAAAGCAGAAATTATGGCAGTTGATGAAAAAGTTAACTGTAATGTTGGCCTCATGCTCCCAAACTACTCCACAGTTAATTATGTCCATTAAAAGGCTGAGTTAGGCAATGTATAAAATTTCCCAGGCACAGCAAAGATGATAGGATAATCACTGTTGTCATTAATTCTCCATCTCTAGTCCTCCACTGTGTACACACAGCCATACAACTGCAAAGCTGTGAGCAGGGAAGGGACAGTGGCCCGAGCTGGAAAGATCTGGGACAAAAAACAAAGTATGTGTGCCTGCTAGTGCTCAGCCTGCTATCTCCCCTGCTATACAGCAACTTTTGGTGTTTAAAAGTCATTATGTTCAATCTTTACACACCAAGAAAACTTTGGCGATTTCCATGTTACATTTAGTTTTACTTGTACTTCATGCTTATTGTAACTAGTAAGATTTCAATGCATAATATCAAACCTTTAAAAAAATCAATACTGAAAAAAATATTCATATAATTTTATGCCAAAATGCTTTTAAAAATCTGTACATGTATCTGTTTTTAAAATAATAAAGCTGTAAGAAAAAAAAAAAAACGAGAAAAAAAGAAAGAAAGAACACTCACCATGGGTGAGTCTTCCCACCTCACTGAAGACAATCAAGATAACCCCCATCAACATGTCTATAAGCTAATGGAAACTAGCCAATCACTCACTGAGACATGTCACCCAGATCTACATAAATTTGGCAGATAAAATTAACCATCATAGTGGTAGTTCAACCTTCGGAACGTAAAACATAATGCAGATATTCAAGCTATTGATGATGTAGTCCCCCATGAAGTTCTTCTATGGTATGCTACCACAGTACCAAAGTACTGCCAATAAATAACCTTTTATGGATCAATTCCTCTAAGGCAAGAAACATTTTCCTCTATGTAGTTTATCAAAGATGTTTACATTCATGTAATCCTTTGCACTTTGTGCTAGTTGACACTAAGGCATACTTCAGACACTCCCCTTTCATTTTTAGACTAATTAGTTTTCTTTGTTTGATTATCAAAATACATTGTTATTTCGGCAGTGCCTCAGTTTCTGTATAAATAAGTTTCATAAGACCCTGGAAATAGGTGCTTCAGATACACAACTAGATGCTGAGTCTTAATATGAAATGAAGTGATGGTCTATTGCATATTACATTAACAATTTTATAATCTGAAATAAAATCCAGACATTATATCATCATAGTTTTATTTATTCAAAATTATAATTCTGTTTAGCTATGAAATACACTTACTGTAAACATGATTGTAATTTATAAAATATTTGAGCAGTGAAGTTAGTATCATAATTTTGGACACTTTTCCAGAAAGCTCTGAATATTCAATTCACAGACATTATGAAGCTCAAGAAGAAAGAAGGCCAAAATGGGGATGCCTAAGTCCTTCTTAGAAGGGAGAACAAAACACTCCCTGGGGGCAAATGCAAGGTCAAATAAAGGAACAGGGATTGAAGAAAAGATTATTCAGAGGCTGCCTCACCCAGGGATTCACCATATATGCAGCCACTAAATCCAAGCACTATTGTTGATGCCAAGAAGTACTTACTGGCAGGAACCAGATGGAGATCCCTCCTAAGGGACTTTGTCAGAGTCATATAGATACTGCTGAGCATGCTTGTAGCTAACCATCAGACTGAACAGAGGGGACGCCAATGAAGGTGTTAAAGAAAGTACTGAATGAACTAACAGGGGTTGCAACCTCATAAAAAGAACAACATTATCAACCATTAAGCACATATTGAGAGACCTATGACTCTAGTTGCATATTGTATTGGCTGGTTTTGTGTCAACTTGACACAAGCTGGAGTTATCAGAGAGAAAGGAGCTTCAGTTGAGGAAATGCCTCCATGAGGTCCACCTGTAAGGCATTCTCTCAACTAGTGATCAAGGGGGGAGGGCCCAGCCCATTGTGGGTGGTGCCATCCATGGGCTGGTAGACCTGTGTTCTGTAAGAAAGCAGGCTGAGCAATCCAGGGGAAGCAAGCCAGTAAGTAACATCCCTCCATGGCCTCTGCATCAGCTTCTCCTTCCTGACCTGTTTGGGTTCCAGTCCTGACTTCCTTTGGTGATGAACAGCAATATGGAAGTGTAAGCTGAATAAATCCTTTCCTCCCCAACTTGCTTCTTGGTCATCATGTTTGTGCAGGAATAGATACCCTGACTAAGACACATATGTAGCTGAAGATATCAGTGTCTGGCATCAATGTGAAAAGGGGCCTTTGGTGCAGGGAGGGCATGTTTTCCCAATGTAGGGGAATGCCAAGGCACTGAGGTGGGGAGAGTGATAATGAGTGAGTGCACCTTCCTGAAGTCAAGTGGAGGAGGAGGATAAATGGGAGGGGGAAGGATAACATTTCATATGTAAATACAGAGAGTATCCAATAAAAAAAAAGACAAAACAACCAGAATTTGCATAAAAACAAAATTTTGAAAAATCCAAAATTTCCTTTGTAAGAACTAGACACAGGAGAGCTTTTTATTATTAAATTGCAATTTTATTAGTCCTAACAATTATATAGAAAATATAACTCACACAATAAATGTTAGTAAAAAACTGAAAAAAAAAACACTTTTCATTCAAAGTAAGGGCAACCATAATTCCATTCTCACACCCAAAGCTGTTATGTGTAAGATATGCTATAGAACAGATCTATTCTCCTGGAAAGTCTCATTAAAACAGCTACTTAAGTCTTAGCAAGCAGTACTCTTGGCAATGTAACTTTTTATGATTTTTATTGGATATTCTCTGAATTTACATTTCAAATGTTATTTCCTTTCCCCCCACACTCCTATCCTCCCTCCCCCTCCATGTCCTTTCATGAAGGTTGGCAATGTAAGTTAAAAACTATTCTCGATGCATTTTCTAACTATTCATCTACATAGGGTAAGAAAATGTCTTCTAGGTTCACCCATGCCTTTGATTTTGACATAGGTCATGGATACAAATCATAGTCCCAGCTGCGGACACACCAAACATCTGCCTTTTGCCTTGCAGGATCTACTTGTGCTTCTGCTTGCTCCTAATTATAGGTGAACTACGGGATCAGCTACAATCTGCCATTTCCTAGGTCCTCCTGTTCTGTCCAAGTCTTCCAGGGGAACAGGCAGACTGCTTCAAGGTGTGTCTCCTAGAAATGTCTGCACTTTGCAAGCACTGGAATATGATCTTATGCTGCCACATCAAGCTTTGGTACCTGGATTCTGGGTGTCTAATAGAGGTCCTTATGCTTGAGTAGCAAGCACTTTAGTCACCAAGCCATGGCCCCACTTGAAGTTCTTAATGTCATTGTGCAGGTGTTGATCCAAGTGATGAAGCTTGGATTTAAATAAGAAAATAAATTATGGTGAAATCTGTTTTCTTTGACAGTGATTAAATTTCATAATGGTGATTTTTTTTATAAGGACAATTTTTCATCTATTTGATCTAAAAACCAATTATGACTATATATATGTATGCATATGCATATATATGCATATATATATACTATATTTAAAATAATGTCTTTTTGAAGACTTTCTATTACCAATGGTTTTATTTTTTGAAATGTTGTGATTTTTTTCTTACATGTATGGCAGAATTGTGAAACTATTTAATGTTGTATTCAGAATATCTTATCCTGTAACAATGACTTAAAGGCTATTACCTACTTCCTCTTCTACCACATTCAGTGTAGCTGGTTTTATGTGGAGGTCTTTGATATTTCTGGAGTTTACTTTTGTGCAGGGTGATAAGTAGGTTCTGTTTGGATTCTTGTACATATACATATGCACTTGACCAGTTCCATTTGTTGGAGATAGGGTTTTTTTCCAGTGTGTATTTCTGACTTTATTTTTAAAAACCAGGGGCATATAGAGTGTGTGTATGCAAGTCTGGGTCTTCAGTTTGATTCTATTGATGGATAATTCTGTTTGTGTGACAATATCATGCATTATTATTGATCTACAGGAATTGATGATGGTGGTACCTCCATCAATTTTTATCATTCATGATTGCTTTATCTATTGTTAAATTGTTGTTTCCATAGCTGAAGATTGTTCTTTCAAGATCTGTGAAATATTGCATTGGGGTTTTGTTGGACATTGCATTCAATCTGTAGATAATTTTTGGTAGAATTGCCATTTTAATTATATTAATACTACAGATTTTTAAACATAGGTGATATCCACATATTCTGATATTGTCTTCAATTTCTTTTTTTAGTGTCTTAAACTTGATATCATGTAAGTCTGTAACCTGCTTGGTCAGAGCAATCCAAAATCTTTATATTATTTGATACTTTTGTGGAAGGTGGTATTTCTCTGTTTTTTTCTCAGTCTGTTAATTTTATAGGAAGGATATTTTTAATTCATTTTGTATCAAGCTACTCTGCTAAAAGTTTATTAGCCATGGGAGTTTTCTGGAGAAATTTTTAGTGTCACTTATGTGTCCTATTATTTCATTTGCAAATACAGGCTTGTTGACTTCTTCCTTTCCAGTTTATATCCTGGTTATCATCTTCAGTTGTCCAGAGAGAACAGATTACATTGTCTTGTTCTTAATTTGAGTGGAATCACACTGTGATTCTCCTCATTTGCTGCTAGCTAACTTGACATAAACAGCCTTTATTTTGTTTAGGTCTTTCCATTGTGTCTAGGAATTTTATTGTGAAGGGGTGCTAGATTGTGTCAAAGGCCTTTTTTGCATCTATTGAGAAGTGGCTTTTGTCTTTCAGTTTGGTTATATGGTGGATTACATTTATCAATTTATGTATGATAGCCCATTCCTATATCTCTGGCATAAGGCTTACTTGACCATGGTGGATGATATTTTTGCTGTGTTCTTGGATTCAGTTTGCAAATATTTTATTTATAAAATTTGCATATATATTCATTAAGGAAAATTGGTCTGTAAATAGTTTTCTTTGTTAGGTCTTTATATGTCTAAGGTACAAGGAGAGTTGTGGTTTCATAAAATGAAGTGAACAATGATTTTTCTCTTTCCATCTTGTGGAATAATTTGAGGAGTAGTGGTGTTAATTCCTCTTAAAAATTCTGCTATAATTGGGTATTGAAACCATCTGACCCTGGGCTTTTATTGGCTGGTAGTCTTTAATAACTGTTTTACTAGGGGTTATAGGTTTGTTTAGATTTCTTATCTAATCACAATTTAACTTTTGTTAGTGCTAAGTATTAAGAAAAATTTTCATTTCTTTTAGAATTTCCAATTTGATGGAGAACAGGTTTTCAAATTTTGTTCTTATTATAATGACTTTGTCAGCAGAATTCTGAGTAATACTAATAACAACTTGAAACAAAAATCAAGTCACCATGAAAAGAAACTATACTTCTTGGATATGAACTTTTTTCTACAGTATCTGAACTTCTTCTTAACCCATAAATAAGGTCCTTGAATGTAGGTTTGTTCATTTAGTATCTGACAATGTAAACCTGGATTTGGAAACCTAAAGAGAAAACACAAGAGAAGAGTTTTTGAGTAATGATTCAGTAAAATGTTAAGATATTGTATGAGTGGATAATATTTAAGAAGTTAAGGAATTAAGGTAAGGGGAGACACATACTACATATTATCAATTATCTATTGAACTAAGAATGTCAATTATTTATTTTGAAAAATAACTAAGATGTTTCTCTCAGTATAACTAAGTTTACATTAAAATACTATATTGATGAATTTTGAATTTTCATTAGAACTTTAAACATGCTTGTGCATTCTCTGTTTTTGACACACACACACACACACACACACACACACACATTTTCTGACACAGTATCTTACTCTACAACCAGGTTGGCCAGGAACTCAGTATACAGTCCACGAACTCAGAGTAATTTTCCCATGTCACCTTTCCAGGGTTAAGATTTCAGGCAGGAACTAACATTTTTTTGTTTTTTTGCATTTTTATTTCATTTTATTTGACACAGTATAGTTGTCAAAGAATATGTAAAACTCACTCAGGAGCTAAGAAATGGATCATATGCTGGGTGCCACAAATGTCATCGTTTGTGCACATGGACATGCATTGACCTTGTATTTGTACGTATGTAAACTCAATTCTGGGAAGAGATAGCAACAGTATGTGTATTTTTTTTTTTACTGAATCTGAGCTAGGGAAATATAATTTCAGCAGAAGATTAAACTGTCTGAAATACCATCATGTTTCCAATAAAAATTGAGCAAATTTTGCAGTCTGAAAAAGAGTCTCGTGCTACAGAAAACTAGTAATCTAATAAGCAAGAGCTTGCAGGAGTCCAATAAAATAATTCCTTGTTATAGTCATTATGCACCTGACTTTGTGGATACTCTTTCCTTATTATTATTTTCTGTTTAAAGTAGTCAGAAATAAAAATAACTCAGCAGCTTGGAGCAAACTTATCTTCCCAACCCCAAAACATTATATATTTATATTGTTCTTCAGAAAATGAAGAAAGATAACTCAGAAACAGAGGGTGAGGCAAACAAATAAAAGAGAGGAAGTAATCACACAACATATTACGACTTCCCATTCGATGGAAGATTATTGTGGGAGAGCCAGCTGGTGAAATTATTGGTCTTTCACTCTTGTCTCTGCTACTTTCAAATTTGGTTTGTGCCTCTAGGGAAATGAGTTTGAATGTCTCATCTCATTCCTAGAAGCAACAAATCTCAGAGAAAGAAATCAGTTCAAGTCTCAGAAGGGGCTTGCTCTGAATACCAAGCTGTGGAGGCCACAGAGTGTGGAATAGTTGGCTCACTTCTTACCTTGAGGTCTGGTGGGGCCCAGGTCGGTGCCTGTCTGGGTTTTTCTGGAAGAATTAATTGGCTCCTCAGAGCCTTCACCCTCTACCTGGATTTCCTGGGCAACTTTCTCTTTGACTGTGCTGGTTTATGTCCATTTGGTGATATAGCTTTGTCTACATAACTTACTTTCTTAGAAAGAATTAGTGATTTTTACTAAATAATATAAACGTGGGGGGTAGATGCTGAGGAAGACTTCTTGAGTGAGCTGCTAAGTAGAGATGAGTAGCCCCACACCCACCACCCAAGTGGGCGGGTGCTGTCATCCTGAGTAAGTTCATGTTCTCCCAGGATACCATGTTAAAAAATGAGTAAGAAGCAAAGAAATTAATTATTTCTACATTATGTCTAGCCACATTTTAGCAGTTTTATGCTACCCTTCAGTGAAGTCTAGGCAAAGGATCCATGTGAAATAAGTTACTGTAGCTAATGGTTCAGTTTTCCGCTGAGGGGGAGTGGCTTTTCTAGGTAATTCAGAGTCAGACAGAAACCACTTTTACACCATAGGAAACCATATCTCTTGATAGAGACCAGGAAACAATCTAGTGTGATTTTACTTGCACTAAATGACAAATTAATAATGTGTAATAACAGCTACATAACCCTTATACTTTTTGAAACTCAATAAGTTACAGTAATGGTATACAAGTCTAGGAGTTTATAAAAAAAAAAAGATTAGATGCTGAGAAAGGTTTGTGTTTGTTTCAACGCCGAGTTTTCAAGCACCAGGTTAGAATCAGAAAAGGTTTTGCCCTCAATTTTAAAACAATTATAAAGCAAAGCAAAACTGTGGTGTAATGATATTTCTGTTTTTACAATTATGTAATGAAATGGCTCATGATGATTGAGTCTGCAAAGATGGTCTGTTGTCAAAATAACATAATGTTTCACATGAGCTGGGCTTTTAAAATGCAGGAGATACATGAGACATTCCATCAAGACCGTCATATTAGAGTCTTGTCACCATTTATATTTTTTTGTTTTTCCCACAGCAAACCATTGCTCCATCTTAACCAGGAAACGATTTAGGGTATAATGGTATGCTGTATATGTATTCTTTATTTCTCAGTAAGGACTGTATTAGTCTGATACAGGAGGGAAAAATCTGTTTTATGTTCTCTTTCCACGCAGGTGTAAACAACTGTTCTCATTCCACTTACAAAGTGAAGAACATAGCGTAATGAATGTGTTTTAGTATTTTCAACATCTTCGAGCCATTGTGTTCCATTCACTTATTGATGGGAAGCATAGCAGGATAATTTTACTCCCACAACTTAATGATATGGCACACATACTGGGCCAATTTTGACCTTGAATCAGCTGCAGAGAATTTTCATTTCTCTGATGCTCATTGCCAAATGGTTGTGGAAGTTACCTGTGTGGCCTGACTCCTTAGCAAACTCGTCATTCTCTGCTAACCATGTCTTAGTCTTTGGTCTCCTGCTGCAACAGTACCACTAATTGGGCAATTTGTAAGGAATGAAAGTTTAGTTGCTTCTCGATCCTGGAGGATGCAAAGTTTAAGATCAAATTGCTGGGGCACCTGGTGGGATGTTTCTTGCTGCATTGTATCCTGGAAGATGTAATCGCCCAGGAAGAAGGTGAGAAAATAAAAGTTGGGTGTTTTTTTTTTTTTTTTTTTTTTTTTTCTTCTGGTAGATCCACTAATCCTCTGGTGGATACCTCACACTCAGAGTCTTATGTAAAATTATTAACCCCAAAGGGCTTCACTTAAAAAATGTCAATATGTGAATGTGTAATTGAGTTTCAAACAAGCAGAAGAACTTTGGAGACATATTCAAACTTTCGTGATTCCCCCCAAAAAAGAAGAGATTTTTAATTCATTCCAAATATTCTTTGGTGGGAGTAAGTCAAGCTTTCAGGTTCAACTATGTATAGAAACGTAATACTCTCTCTGTTCATACTGAGGAAATGGCCAACCAATATCTGGCCTAACTTGAGACCTATCCTATGGACAAGAACCAATCTCTGACACCTAACTGTAGTGTGCTTGCTTACAGGAGCGTGTTGTCCTCTGAGAGGTTCCACCTAGAAACTGACTTAAACAGATACAGATACCCACAACCAAATAGTGGATAGAGCTTGGGCCTCTTATGGAAAAATGGGAGGAAGGATTGTGGGTTCTGTAGAGGACAGAAACTTCACAGGAAGACCAACAAATCCACCTAACATGGACTCTTGAGGTTCTCAGAATCTGAACCACCAACCAAAGAACATACAGGGGCTAGACCTAGGCTTTCCCACACATATGTAGCAGATGTGCAACTTGGTCTACATGTGGGTCCTGAACAACAGGAACATGGGCTATCATGAAAGCTGTTGTCTGTACATGGGATATGTTATTCTTGCTGGGCTTTCTTGTCTGGTTTCAATGGGAGAAGAATTACCTAGAATCAAAAAAAAATTTAATGTCATAGTGGGAGGATACCTGAGCAGGGGCCACCCACTCATAAGAGAAGAGGAGGAAGTATGGGGGAAGGATTCTGGTAAGAGGTGATCAAGAGGGGACAATGAGCAGCAAGTAAAGTGAATAATAATAACAATAATAACAATGTTACAATTTTTAAAAATTTACTTCCAAAGTTTTGTAACTTTGGGCTCCAGACACACTCATCTCTATTTCCCATTACCTTGCCTAATAGTTATCATCATAATCTCAGGGCTAATGTAGAGAGAGGTACCATGGTGTAGCAAGCTGTATGAATGAAAGCCCAATGGAGAAACAAAGGCAACAAAGCCAGAACAGGCAGGGGACCGCATAAAAGCTGCAGTTACATTTTTCAAGACTGGGGAGTCTAGGTTTCTTGACTTGACTTGACTATCTCCCACAGGGAGGTAGAATCCTGATGCCATTTTCTGAAGAACACAGCTTCCATTTGACTAAGCTTCAGTCTTCTCTCACTGAAAATTCTGTAACCAGAAAATAATATCCATTATTTTTCATAAGTCTATGACTAACCTAATGAATAGTAAGCTTGACAGATCCTTAAATTTTATGTCTGGAACTTGATGTGCTTTAAAATGACACATTTAGACATGTTCACTAAGTAGATGTAGAAAATGAGTTTTCTGACTGTTGGGGCCAGGCTGAAGCTACCAAGGTTAGCTTCCCTCTGAAGACTTTAGGACCAATGCCATGCCTATCCTGTGAATGGATTCTGCTAACTGTGTTTTCTGCCCTTACCCTTTCACAGACTTGGAGGAAGTGTGACCAGGCTGCTAGAGTCCAGTCAGGATGGTTAAGATATGTACCTCGAGGTCTTGGCCTTTTCTACCACACATAATTAGACACTTGGTAAAACCACATTTTGTGGTGATTCAGAAAACTTCATATCCCATTACCTTTCTGTTTTTTTTTTTTTTTTTTTTTTTTTTTTTTTGCAAAATAAGAGATGAATTGTATTAATTCACACCTCAAAATATGTACAGAAGACAAAATTACTGCTAACATTGAAATAATATGAATTAGGACATAAGAAATACTTAGCTCAATCTTACCAAAATACATCCAAATTTCACCACTTGGGCTTGCATGCCTAACTTTTATTTTATTACACAGTCTTAAACCTCTACAATATATTCGTCTTATTACATGTTGTGTTGCTATAGTATAATTTCTTGGGATTAATTAGCCAATATTTCTACATGTTTAGAAACATTTTTTCGTCATTTGTTCTGAAGAAATCTCATGTTAGCCACATCACATTGTTTGAGAAGCTGCCAGAAATGAAATAGCATAGACACACATTAAAAGGGAGAATTAGATCTGGGAAAGTTCTTTTCGTAAATTGCAGTTCTGGGGACCAATTTATGGTATGAACTGGTTTGAATAACCCCTCCTAAAGGACATGCTTTCTGGACCAATCAATACCCTCCTTTTATTCTTCTTCTCTCAGTCATCCTTCTGCTCTTTCTTCCACTTCTGGGACATGAACCAGAGGCTTACACATTCAAGTTGTCTTCTCCTTCTGCATTCACAGCCCAAGCCTAACTTCTTAAAACATATATATTGCTGCTCCAAACTTGCAGTACATATGAACCTTCATTACAATTACAGTTACAACAAAATCACAGCACCACACATTGGTGTTAAAACAGATTATTCAAATTTGAGTCTGATAATGGTTTGAATAAGAATGCCCCCAAATGGGCTCAGCTGTTTGGACTCTGGGTCCGAGCTGATGGCTCTGTAAGAGTACATTTATGGGGTATGTCCTTACTGTAAAGAGTGAATCACTGAGGGTGGGGTATGAGTTTCTCAGTTCCTTCTCTTCTTCCTCTCACTTCTATTTGAGACATGCATTCCCAGCTGTCCCTAACACCATATCAAGTGCTTGCTGCCAAGTTTCTCAGCCATGATCCACTCAACTGAAACATAAGACAAATAAATCCATCCTTTTACACATTGACTTTGTATAATTTGGGTGTTTTATTACATCATTAAACATTAACTAAAACAAATATTGACTTACTACTGATGCTAGAAGTAGGACACTTGAGTGACTCTCTGAGGAACCTGTTGGGATGAGTTAGGTGGTAGATATCTGAAGGCTCTATATCGTCAAACCTATGCCAGTGTGTGAACCAAGTAAAAATCTATGAAAGGTAAAAGGAAGAAGGAACAAGATTAAACAAGCAGATTTTTTGAAGCCTCATAGATTTTTACTCTCAGTGTCTCTTATACATCTAATGAAGTTTTGCAGGCTGGTCCTAAGAAACTCGAAACTGGTGTATTTACTAGGTAATGTGGGTGCTCACTTCAGCAGCTCATATATTAAAACTAGCTAATATGGGATATGCCTTCCTGCTGGCCATGCTTCCATTTGCTGATATGATGCTTATCACCCTAAGAATTTCTTGAGACCAAAGATGCTGTCCAAGCGTATTAATTAATTTGACTAGGAGGACATATACCATTATAGACTAGACAGCTTAAATAACACAAATGTATTTCCCCATATTTCTGTAATTCAGTCCCAGTTGGCCTGTAAGTATTTTTTTCCTCTTATAGACAAATATATTTCCTTCTTTCTACCGTGGCCCCCCCCCAATGCCAGCTTTAACAGAATATAGTACTAGTGTATAATATTATTTAACCCTGTCACCTCCATACAGAACCTATCTCCAAATCTTATTACATTAAGAACCAGAATTTCATCATATGAATAGTTTATAGAGACTAAATTTTAGGTGTCACATAACTATAGTTCTCACTGAGCTGAATAAAAAAATATAGTCTTCCTTCAAACATTTTACCTCTTTGGGCCTTCATAAAGTAATTAAATAATAAGGATAAATTAGGTAATAATCTCCAAAACACCAAAAATTTGAATTTGAATTCCAAATGAGAACACAGTAGGGATACAACCACAATGCATTATTTTCAAGTTATGCCTTTTGTTCCTAGCTGGAAAGGAAGGTAAGCTTGTACTCAAAGATCAACGATTCTTCAGCATTGCAAGCCCATGCTTTAAAATTACAGTGTAGCAGTGTAGATTTCACCACAGAGCGAATATCTATAGCTTTTTCTTATTCTGCCTGTTAAACCTCAAACTGTTAAACTCACTTCTCTGTCTCTCTGTTTCTGTCTGTCTCTCTCTCTTTCTCACTCTTTCTCTGTGTGTGTATTTGTAGGTTTATACTTTCTCATAACACAATGCTAATTAAAGAGATGTTAAGCATTTGAGCAGGAACTGAACTTTAAGCTACTTACAAACGTCATGGGCCTGCTGAGACTGTAGGTACTAGATATGCATTCAGCATGAATTAGGAATTCTGCTGTTTGTTGCCTAATTGCTGTAGTTAGTTATGTAAACAACAAATGAGACTCGGTTCCATTTAAGTGAACGTCTGTGTGTTTAATATATGTTTGTTTATTCCTCTCTAATTTTTTTTTTTTTTTTACAATTAGATCAAGTCTTTTGATGTCAATTTAATTCTATGCATTTGTCTGGACTTGTTAGGTCCATGAATAAGTGTTTTGTGGTTAAAGTCATCTATTTCACCATCTAGTTACTGAAAAGTAATATATGCAATTTTGGCAAGGTGACCATTAATGTATCGTTTAAGCAGCTGCATTAGTTTTGACACTTATAGAATTCATAGTGTGTTAATATGCTTTCCAGAAGGTACATTTAGTATGAGAAATACACACTATAATGCTAGGAATGGTGTCTTGAAATGAGAAACGGGAAAACATTATGAACCTTTTTCTAGTTACCTTCGTAACTACTTATATTTCAGATGGAAAGCCAGATGGGGTAGAAAGGCATAAGTTACAGATGTTAAACATGACTGGATCTGCTGCCGAAAGCAGGCTCCCTTCCTCTTATGTCGGAGGTCAATCACAAAGCATAGTTCAATAAAGATAGCCTCAGATTGTACCCCTTTTCTTGTTAAGCAGCATCTCTAGATAGCTGATGATTTAAATAAAGAGACAACCCACCCCAAATGCACCCTTGTCACAGAGCAAAGCTTTCTCTACCAGGAAAAATGCCAAGAGAGAGAGAGAATGAATGCAACTCTTCCTAATGTGCTTTGGTATTGTAAACATACATGCATTATACTCAAACACTCAGGCTAACTTACTTACTGCACAGGCCAATTAGATCACCTCCAATCACACATGGAAAGAGCTTAGGCTAATCTAATAAGTCCAGGCATGCTCCATTTATTACTGCTTTGGATGCCTTTATGATGTTACCAATTGATCTGTAAACAGGCTGTAGAGTGAACAGAGCTGCTTTTAGGCATAGAAGGTCAGTGGATTACAGTTTGTGTAAGGGAAGCAAATGTTTATCATCATTCTCAGGGTTGCCCAAAAAATTCAACTCACCAAATGAGAGTGTGATTTCTCCCTGAAACCCACACCGTATTTAGTACTTGACCGGAAGTCTAAGCTTTGCTATTCAGGTATTTTCTCCTAATTCATAAGAAACATGGGAAATTTGGCTGTAAAGAGGCAAAAAGATGTGTAGCTTGTAGGCCAGGCACTTCATGTAGAATACCAGCATTCTAGTACCTTCACAAGGCAGGAGTGAGGTTTGAGAGAGACCAACCATTCGAAATAATTTCAAAGTTGCGTGAATCTTGGAGGACCCAGGAAGCTCCTGAACCGCTTTGGTTCCCAATTTAGATGTGAGTGGCCTGTCTCCTAGTGGAATGATGCTCAGTTGGACCCCTCACCAATACTACTCTATGGCAGCGTCCTCCTCATCATTTCTAAGCCTTTGGGAGATCTTAGGATAATTTCATAAAGACTCAACCAAGCCCACGGCAAGCTTTTTCTTTTCATTTCCCCATATCCTGCTCTTCCATTTCCAGGCAACTGCAGGTTAACAAGGTGGCATTAAGGTTCACACAGAGCTGTTGATCAGGCCATAAATAAGCCCAAATGTATAAATCATCGAATATTATCTTTAAATAAATGCATAAATGTAATATGCATATAAATCAAACTTTTTCATTTACATCACATTGAGGAAGAAAAGATCACCGCCTAATATATGTTATGGACTTTGTAAAAGCTTATATTTGACAAAATGATTACTTGGTGATATTAAGTTAAGCTCTATTGAATCTGGAAAGAAAACTTTTCTTGATTTTCTTAAGAGTAACATACTTGATTGACTTTTGGTAGCATGGTATAATTTTTTTATATTTTACTTATAATTTATAAGGTTCCATGTCATATTTGGATACAAAAACAGAATGAGTCGATGAGAATGAACAATATTTTTATCTCCTTAGGCAATAAAATGATTTTTTATTTTAATGTAATATACATACTTATGATATCATATGATATTTCACCATATAAATTATGCAAATTTTTAAGTGTCAGATTATGCTATTAATGTTATTGGCAGGTGCCTAAACGAGATTCCGTTTGAAGATCTTACAACCCCACCATGAAGCTTAAAAGCTAATCAAGGAAACACCATGGCAGTGCCTCAGATGTAAAAAGAGAAAACTGATGGAGATTATGGATTATGGATGTCTAACAAGGAAACTCCCCATCCCTGCAGGAGTACCGAACTTTGCTAGTTTAAAGGAATGACTGTTACAAATGACAGAATATTTTACTGTGCCTGGCTATTGTTCTTTATGTACTCTTGTCCCAGTGGGAGACATACCAGTGTCAGGGCTTGACAGATTCAATATTGGCACTCAATATTTGCCTGTATTTATTTATTAAGAAAAATAAAAACAGCATAAACTCAGTGAACAGAATTATATCTCTCCTTCAACCCATAAGGCCACTTCAATAAAGATGTGAAATGAGAATTCAAAATATTCTCAAGAGAATACTATGATGATTATGTGATATATACAGATAACACACATATGTGTGTGTGTTCTTGTTTATTCGTGCATCAGTAGAAGCCAAAGGTCAAACTCGAGTGTTATTCTTCAGGAGCTTTCTTGCTTGCTTGCTGGTTGTTGTTGTTGTTGGTTTTGTTGGTTTTTGTGTTGAGATGTGTTCTCTCATTGGCCTGGTGGAGTTCAGTGACTGACCTAGGCTAGCAGGCTAGTGAGCTCTATAGATCTACCTGTCTGTGGCTCGCCAGTACTGACATCACAGGCTATTGTGCTTGCTTTCCTTTTATGAGTTCCGAGGATATACCTCAGGAGCTTGTGATTGTGCGGCAAACACTTTATCAGTTGAGAATCTCCCCAGGTCATCATGGTTTTGCTTTAGTAATGCCCTGAAAACAGAATCAGGGCTGAGAGAAATAACGAGTAAATTTTAGTTATAGAAGCAATTTCTTTTTTCAGTTGGAAATTTTATTTATTTATATTTCAAATGTTAGCCCCTGTCCCTGTTTCCCTTCCAGAAACCCCCTTATCCCACCCCTCCCCTGCCTCCTTCTATGAGGGTGCTCCCTCACCCACCCACCTACACACCCACCTCCTCCCACTTCACCACCCTGGCATTGCCCTAAACTGATCCTTCAGAGGACCTAGAGCCTCTCCTCCCCACAAGGCCATTCTCTGTGACATATGTGGCTGGAGCCATGTGTCACTCCATGTGTACTCTTTGGTTGGTGGTTTAGTTTCTGAGAGCTCTGGTAAGGTCTGGTTGGTTAATATTTGTCCTTCCTGTAGGGTTGCAAACCCCTTCATGTCCTTGAATTCTTTCTCTAACTCCACATTGAAGACCCCATGCTTAGTCTAATGGTTAGCTGTGAGCATCTGCCTCTGTATTTGTCAGGCTCTGGAAGAGCCTCTCCAGAGATAGCTAAATCTGTCAGCAAGCACTTCTTGGCATCCACGATAGTGTCTGGGTTTGGTGTCTGCATATGGGATGAATCCTCAGGTGGAACAGTCTCCGTTCCACTATTTGTCCCTGTATTTCTTGATGTGGGTATTTTGTTTACCCTTCTAAAAAGGACTAAAACATCCACACTTTGGTCTTCATTCTTCTTGAGCACCATGTGACCTGTGAATTGTATCTTTGGTATTCCAAGCTTTTGGGCTAATGTCCACTTATCAGTGAGTGCAAACCATGTGTGGCTTTTGGGGGGGGGCTAGGTTACCCCACTCAGGATGATATTTTCTAGTTCTATCCATTTGCTCAAGAATTTCACAAAGTCATTGTTTTTAGTTGCTGAGTAGTACTCCATTTAAAATATGTTTAGTATATTTATACTGAAGACCAGAGTAACAAGAAGAGTACAATAATTATATTATCCATAAATTCAACCTCTGAATTATACTGAGTACACAAAAATAAGGATGGATATTTGAAGACACTTACTCATGTGACAATGATGATATAATCATCCTAAATGTTAAAAGTGAGATAATCAAGGCCAAAGGAAGCAAAAATTAGTGTAACACAAGTAGTGACTTTGATATGTGTATCTGATAAAGTTGTCAGGATGATCATTAGAAAATAAATATTAAAATGTTTAACAAGAGAGAAGGATAGCAGAGAAGGGTAATTTGAAGAAGAGTAGGAAGAATTAGTGGTGTATTAGATTACTTTTCCTATTGGGGTGACAAAATAAATGATAAGAAACAACTTTAGAGAAGATGGATTTGAGAATATAGTCAGCATGCCAGAGAAGGCACGGCATGGTGCTTCAGTGCTTGACAGAGGGTGCAAGCTTCTTTCCCTTTGCATGGGCCAGGAAACAGAGGACAGACTTCAGCTGATTTTTCTTCTTTTTTCCTTTTTTGTTAGTCCACAACTCATGGAGAAGTTCAGCCCACATTCAGAGTGGATTTTTCTCTTTTCAGTTAAATCTCTCTGGAAATGAAATACCATTACATCCAAAAGCTTGCCTTGGTAATGGCCTGGGTGATATTGATCCAGCTGAGTAAATAATTGAAAGTAACCATCACAAATCCATCCCTGTTCAATCTGAAATGCTGACATATAAACTACAGCATTCTAAACCTGCCCTTAGAGTTTCATGAACATCTCATAATGTAACTTTGAAAATCCCAATATGTCAACAACCTTAACACAGTTTAAAAAACAAATCCTAGTTTTCTGAGGCTTGTGGAACTCTCTTTTAACTCTAAGTAACTACTGAAAAGAAGTTATGTACTTTCAGTATATAATCCCATGAAATATATGTTCCCATTTTGAAAGATAAAATGAAAGGAAGGAAAAAAGGAAGGAAGAAGAAAGAAAGAAAGAAAGAAAGAAAGAAAGAAAGAAAGGAAGGAAGGAAGGAAGAAAGATAGAAAGAAAGAAAGAAAGAAAGAAAGAAAGAAAGAAAGAAAGAAAGGAAGAAAGATAGAAAGAAAGAAAGAAAAAAAGAAAGAAAGAAAGAAAGAATAGCATATCAAGGAAATCTTGAGCTGAGGATTGTTGAAACCAGTGGAGGAGAACAGCATATCCTAGTACAAAGATTCTATCTTAGGTAACTGTAGTTCTTGGTAACATCTTTTAAGCTTCAATATTCCCTACACTTCTGTCACAACACACACAGATTCTCTATTATTAGGCAAGCTCTGCTCAGCCTGCTCCATTGCTTTGTATGTAGGCTGTAGTGTTGATATCTCTAACCATCTTGGGGTCTCCAAATCAATGCAATCTCCTCAGTTTTATGTAATAGTCTTTCACAGCTTCATTACAGGGAATGAGATTACAATTTTTGGATTCAACAACTTTCTGGTACCTTTGTACAGGTTCTGTGACCCCATATCATGGTAATTTTGTTTGTCTGCAAAAGAAAAGCAATGTAGAAAATACTGCCAAATCCTATCTTTATCGTGAGATGGAGTTTGGCCCCATCCTGCCACAGTTGTGGTGGTCTCTGTGTACCGTACTACTGAAGACGGACTTTTTCCTGCATGATTTTGATCAGGGCATCTCTTCAAGTGATATTCTCAGCTTAATGTCTCTCTTTTCAAATTGATTTTTAATATTTCCAAGGCAAATCATTTTAGAGGTGAGCTTTTGACTTTAAGGCAACTTTCCCACTGGAGCCACTGGGAAGTCAAAGGTTTGTCCGATGTTGTCTCCTTAGGTATTACAGATACTTTGCTGAAACCTTCTTTGCTTGAAATCTTTAAATTTTTCCACACTTCTTGTCTTAGTCGGGGTCTCTATTACTGTAAAAAACATCATGACCAAGAAGCAAGTTGGGAAGGAAAGAATTTTATTCAGCTTACACTTCCATATTGCTGTTTATCAACAAAGAAAGTCAGGACTGAAACTCAATCAGGTCGGGAAGCAGAAGCTGATGCAGAGGCTATTGAGAGATGTTATTGACTGGCTTGGTTTCTTATAGAATCCAAGAGTACCAGCCCTGAAATGGCACCACCCACAATGGGCGGGGCTCTCCCTGCTTGATCACTTCTTGAGAAAATGCCTTACAGCTGGATCTCATGGCAGCATTTCCTCAAGGGAGGCTTCTTTTTTTGAGATAACTCCAGCTTGTGTCAAATTGGCACATAAAATCAGCTGGAACACTTCTTTTTATTCCAAACTCCCCACATTTTTCATGTCTTGTAGTACACTTGCTGTTTTCTGTCTACAAATCTGGATAAGATCAGCAAGTAAGAATCACCTTCTGAACACTGGGGTGCCTTCCATGAAACACATTAGCAAATGACTTTTGAATCCTTCTCCTTACCTGCTCACGAGCATAATATAGCACAAATGAATGGCTCTTTCTCCAAATACCCCATGTTCCACTCTGGAACTGCACGATCTCAGTTTTCCTGTCTCCATTTCTATGTGCATCTAGTTCCATCCTCTCACTGGTGTAGCTCATAAAGTTCTGCTTATAACATTGTAGGGCTCTTCTAACAAACATCTCCATAAATTTACAAATTCCACGCAAGGCATCACACCAACAGCACCATTTCTCAATATCAAGTCCCCATATTTGTTGCTTTTGTTATTGTGACCAAGTGTCTGACAAAAAAAAAATCATCTTATGGAAAGGAAGGATTAATTCAGGTTCACAACTGGAAGGCTTTGATGGAAATGGGGTTGGTGGAAGAAGAAGGCAGAAATATAATAAGAGACAGAAACAGGGAGTTTGCTGTGAATTTTTTATTCTAGAATTATCAGAAGCTATACATGAATTTCCCCCACCATGGCTGCCAAAACATGTCATGAACAAAAGTGGCACCAATAGAGAAGCCAATGTGTACCAAGGAAGCTCAGATGGTCCAAAGCCTAGATACAGAATTACAGGCAATTAAGGAGTTCTCCAGATGCATGTGTAGTAGAGGATGGCCTTGTTGGGCATCAGTGAAAAGAGAAGCCCATGGTTTTGCCAAGGTTCGATGCCCCAGTGTAGGGAAATGTCAGAGCAGGGAGCAGGAGGGTTTGGATGGGTTGGGTGGGTAGGTGGACACCCTCATAGAAGCAGGGGGAGGGAAACAGATTAGGGAGTTATAGATGAAAAAACAGGAAGAGGAATAACATTTGAAATGTAAATGAAATATATCCAATAAAAAAGAATAGGATAATTCTCCAAGGGACAAATACCTAATTGGTTATCCAAAATCAAATGATCATACCTAAAACCATACAAGTCAGAGCATAGGATTAGTGGTGTCTTTTTGTCTTCAGTCAAGAAAGCAAACAGATAAATGGATGGTCAGGCTGCTCTTCTCTGTCCCTTTTTTATTTAGTCTTTAATCCCAGCCCATGAGATTGTGCAAATGGACATCTGTATTGTTCTTTCTGGAAACACCATCAAGAACATATCTAATAATTTTCCAGACTTAAGGCTGTAGGTGTGTCTTGAACCAATAAATTTCACAAATTACAATAGAAAAATTTTCTTAAATCCTGTTTTAATATGCTTGCCCCACAATACTAATCAAACTCTGAATTCCCTGAGTATTACAAATGAACTATTCAGACAGGATAGTTAGGACTGAAATTACTTCAAATTTTATTTAATATTTGCTCGTTGTAATTTTCATGTCTCTTTATTACATATTTACTCTTTTTTAAATTAAACAGCACTCATTGTTCATATGTGATGAATAATGACTGGAAGGTCAGAAGACCAAAGCTAAATAAGACTTTCAGAAAATTCTAGAGAAACAGAAAGATTATGGATATTTATGTGCAGTCACTGCTGTTTCCCCAAGCATAAATTAGTAGCTTGTCCCTTTAGGACAAGGACCTGATGAACACAGTTCTTAGAAGAGAATGGTGCTAAACTCCATTGAAATTTCATGAGTGGAATCTGGTGTAGAAGCCTTTGCCTGAACCCTGGATCACTGTCTGGTTCCTTATTTGCTAATATGATTTGTCTTTCTGGCATTCTGTCTTCTGCACAACCAAGAGGATCCTAATATGACACCCTTAAGTGTCCAAATACATTTATTATTTATAAAGTAAACTTGCTTCAGGAATTAATTTCGGTTAACCGAAAATGACTACTATCCTCATCAGGAGGGGAAATTCATCTCTAACTTTCCAACTGATAGAACGTATCTCCCACAAAAAGAAAAACTAAACTCAGTGGAAATGTAGAAGAGTAAAGGACAATTATCCGAATGATTTGATCAAGGGATTGTAAGTGTGAAAGGGGCCTTCAGAGAGCCAAAGCCGGGAAGAGGTTTTCATCTACAAGATTTTTATTACCTATTCTCAAGTACATTAATAAAAGATGATAAGAAATATACAAAAGTCTTATCTGAGAATAGAAAAAGTACTAAATAACAGTGTGAATAGCAGAGGGATAAACCTAAATGTAGACAATCTGTCCATTGTATCTCTTTATCATCTTGGTGTGAAACCATTATATTGGGGTAATGATGTCTAGAGTGAAAGCAAAGCCAGGGATTCAGCAGATATTTATTTCATCCGTGACATTAATGGGTCATAAAGATTCAAAAAACTTCTAAAACATGTAAAATATAAAAATATAAATGAGCTTACTAGACATTAATATTTATTTTAGTATATTATTTTCATCAAAGCTTTTTTAAATGTATTTTACTTGATACCAATTTTATAAACATCTTCATTTTTTAAGGTTATGCACTAATTAGATCTTTTTTGTCCTTTCCTTTTTCTTTCTTTCTCAAATCTTCTCATGTAATTACTCCATGTTACTTTCTTTAAAAATTAATTGGGCTCTTTTTCTGTATTTGTTGATACACATACACACATGTAATCATGTGTATGTGTGCCCCCCACACACACATCCTGTATGGTATGTTCATACAACCTGTTCAGTCTCTATATCACTTGTATATGTTTTGAGGGCTGAGCATTTGGTATCAGATAACCATTTGGTGTATTCATCCCATGGAAGTCTGTGTTTCCTACTCTCAGTATTCCTTAGCTAAATAGTAAAATTGTCTAGAGTTTAGGCCTTTTGAGCTTCTTCCATTAACATTGGTATGCCAATCACTTCCTTCCTTGTTCATTTCAGGCCATGTTTTGACAGCCATGTTAATAAAACTTCAGTTATAGCTTCTGACATTTCTGAGAGATACAATTTCACAGCATACTCCACATTTCTCTTGCTCTTCTTATATCTTTGTTTGTTCTCCTCACCCCAATTATTTCCATATTCATTCCTGAGCCTTGGGGGCAGGAGTTGTCTTGTAGATATATTCATTGAATTGAAACCTGACCATGGCATTTTGTTTGGCCATATTTTATTGTAACTGTCTTTGTCTATTGCAAATAGCAGTTTCTTTCATAGGGAGTTAGGAATACACTATGTGTGGGTATAAAGATAAACATTTATAAAGTAGATAGTGATTATAATGTCTTAGTAAGGTAGTGATTGTTGGTTCTCCACTGAGATTCATGATTTCACTAGTATTGGGTAGTTCGCTAGATTTCTAGTGCCAAGCATAGTTTCAGTCTTGTTTACCAGGACTTAGATCCAATTGGAAAGGTGTTGGTTTCCAGCAGGCATAGTGTATGTCCCACTATTGTACCCTTAGTTTTCAAAGGATGCCGAGTTTTGCTGTTGTTCATAACTCTCATATATAAGTCAGATATTTATTTTTAGTATTAATATCAATAGAGTTCATTCGTTCTTTTATTTTTGAAAATGAACTCAGAGTTTTTCCAAATTTGACAGTACATTTTAAAGGACATTCATAGTTCCTGAGTATAAAAATAAAATTATTAAAACATTAAAGATATTCTTACAAATTAGCTTTTATTTTATAAAGTATTTTCTCATTTATTATTAAAGCATGCTCTTTTTTTGAAAGAATAAATTAAATGTGTTTATTTAAAAATGATGCTTCTTTCCATTTGACGTATATACATTATTAACAATTGGTGGTAATAGAAGAACTGAAACAGTTCTCAATATAAAAAATGGAACAAAGTATCATTGACAAGACTTCTATTTAATAAAATTGGAAAAAAAGACTATTTATTGCAAATCCAAATAATGGCCAAGTTTTAAAGTATATATTTATTTTTCTCTCATGCATTTTACCTGACCTCAGTTTCTCCTCTCTCCCTTCTTCCAAGCCATACTCCAACACTTCTTCCTTCCCCTACATCCACTTCTTTTCTGTTTCCCTTCAGAAAAGAGTAAGCACCCCAGGGATATTGACCAAGATAGTCATAAAATGTTCCAATAATCCTAGGACAAACCCTCATATCAAGGCTATGGTTGCTAGAGCAACCCAGTAGGAGAAAAAGGGTTCCAAGGGCAGGGCAAAAGCATAGAAGGCAACCCTACTCCCACTGTTAGGGGCTCCAATAGAATGCTCTTTACACAACTACATTGTATAATCAAAATACCTACCTCAGCCCTACATAGGTTCTGTGATTGTTGCTCCAGTCTCTATGAGCCTTTATGAGCCCTGGTTAATTGATTCAGTGAGTCAAGTTTTCATGGTATCATTGACTTTTCAGGCTCTTCCAATCCTTTTTTCTTTTCTACAATGTTCCTGAGCTCAGTCTATTGTTTGACTGTGGGTGTCTACATCTGCTCTTCTTAGTTGTTGGATGAAGCCTCTCTGAGGACAACTGTGCTAGGCACCAAACTATGAATATAGCAGAATATCATTAGAAATAATTCTCCCCTTCCCCAAATCTTTCTGTCCCCCTTCCCCCTTTTTCCTCTCCTCCCCTCCTCTCTTTCTCTCAGCAACTCCTGTTTGATTCTATTCCATGTCTTTGTGCTATCCAGTCTCTGACTCCTGGCCATGTAGGCAGTGTCAGGCATGGGCTCCCTCTCATGGCATGGGCCTCAAATTGGACCAGTCATTGGTTGGCTACTCACAGTCAAATACCTTGAAGGTTGCTTTTCGGTTTTATGGCTCTTGGTTTTGTTGGTTGTGTATCCATTCTTCTGCATGGGCTCTACTTCCCTCATTGTTACCTTCCCCTCTCTGATGTCATGGGTGCTTGCTCTGAGTACTAGTTATATGTCCTTATTGTAGAAAATGTCAATGTCTTCTTGGTTCACCATAGTACCTCCTCCTTTGGAGTCTATGTGGGTTTTTTTTTTTTTTTTCTTCCTTTCAATGTTTCTTTTCTGGAAAGAGTGCAGTATTTGAATGATATCCTCCACAAGCATCTTCCTTTCAGTTATCAACAATAATCACATTCATCACTGGGACAGATTTAAGAAAACAAAACAAAACAAAAAAAAAAAAAACATGATGCATGCTAGAAATACCTGCTCAGTCCCTTACTAGGTTACATGCGATTTTAGTTTTTAATTGTCCATAGATGTTTGACAGTGTCCTTTACAGCATCCAGTAATACTCACTGTCTGAAATATGCTTCATTTGTTGCCACATCTCCTGCCTGTTATTACAAATATTTTCATCATATCATCAAGAACAATTGTTTCCCCAGTATAATGTAATCTTTGTCCATCCATTATCTCTTTACAAACTTCAACATAATCTTCTGAATATCCTTCAGTCAAGTCGTATGAAGTACTGAGTCAAGCTTGCTTACCACTCAAAAAAAATTCCCACATGAAACAACCCACATGACACAAAATACTGTTTATTCTGTAGCCCCAAGTGCAATGCATTAAATGTATTTTAAAGCATAATCGCTTCCTAATAGCTTGAGCAGAAATCTTAATATGTAACAGACAAAATCCCTAGACACACTGGTTAGAAATCCATATTTGAAACATTACTTTTAACAATTTTGCAGTTTGAAGAAAATTTCAAAGGAAAATACAAATAAGTGTGTGTGCAAATGCATGAATATATATTTGGTATACTCATCATGTGTATCTTCTTAATGGAACATTTATATGATAAACAACTTGAAGTTACTATTACAAATACTTAAAATAATAAACTTATAAAGAGAAGTCCCCAGCTTTAAATTACTGTATAGAGCTATAGTGATAAGATGTCCCGATTCTAGCATAAAAATAGAAATGCAGACCAATGGAAGAGAATAGGTGACCCAGAAACAAAACATAAAAGCCATGCCCACTTAATTTTTGACAAAGAAGTAAAAGAACATACATTGGAAAAATGATAGCCTATTCAGGTGCTTGCTGGCAAACCTGGATCTCTACCTTCAGAAGGATTCATTTAGACTCTTTCACTCTATACAAAAAAAGTCAATTCAATACGGATCAAAGTCCTTAATTTCAAACCTGAAACACTGACAGTTTTAGAAGAAAACCTGAGGGTGGGGAATATACTTTATGATATTGAGGAAGGCAAGAACTTTTTTAAAAAGGACATCAACAGCACAGAAGTCTAACACACGTAGCAACAGATAGAGCTTCATGAAATTTGAAAGTTTCTGCACATCAAAGAAGACAACCAGGAGAGCCAACAGATTACTGAGATTTGAAGACATTACATGTCAAGAAAATAAAAATGTAAATAAAACACTGGGCAAGTAAACTGGTTAGATAGTCAAAAATTATACCACAAATAGTCAATAACTATTTAAAAAATTGTTCTATATTCCTAACTTTCAAGGAAATGCAAATTAAAACTACATTGAAATAACAACATACCCTGATCAGAATAATATTCATCTACCTGAAAACAAATGTTCAAAAAGAATGGAGAGAGAGACTCTTATTCAATCTTAGTAAAATTATAAATTGATACACCCACTGTGTGTGTGTGTGTGTGTGTGTGTGTATGTGTGTGTGTGTGTGTGTGAATGGCTTAGTTATTTTCATGAATTTATAAAAAAATGGATAGACATAAAATGTATAATAGCTCAGGGACCCCAATGGGGGAACAGGCAGAAAGAAAGGCAAGGAGGAGCAGAGGGGTACTGCAACCCCACAGGGCAAACTAAATCAGCTGGCAGGACCAGTCAGAGCTCCCAGAACCTAGACCACTAACCAAGGAGTATACAGGGGGGGGATCCATGGTTCCACATGTAGTATGATACATATGTATTAGAGGATGGCCTTGACTAACAGCAATGGGAGGGGAGGCCTTTGGTCCTTTGGAGGTTTGATACCCCAGTGTAGGTGGGTGCTGGAACAGTGAGATAGGAGAGGGTGGGGGCAGTACCCTCACAGAGGCAAAAGAGATGGGGGCAAGGGCAGTTGTGGGATGGAGAGGTTGTGGAGGGGTAACCAGTGGAATATCATTTGAGATGTAAATAAATGGAATGACTAACAAAAAATGTATAATAGTAATTGAGATCACAACATATCAGAGAGAGAAAAAAATCATGCTCTTTCTCATGGCTGATCATACATGTTTATGTGTTAGCAAATGTACATGTTGTACTAAAGAGAGAGACAAAGAGCAGAAAGCATGATGAAGACAGGAGTGATGCCAAAGAATGTAAAGCCAATTGTTTGCTCCACTAGTAGACAACAGGAAGATGGAGTATGTAAAAAGGAAAAAGTAGTCATGTACAAGACAGAAAGGGCCCTCACTGGACTCCACCCATGTTGGCTTCAGAGTATAAGCTCTGCCACTCAGAACTGTGGTTCAAGAAACCTGTGGTCTATACCACCTAGCCCATAGTATATTGCTATGACCAGAGAGAATAAGGAGTCTGCAAAATATGAAGCATAGTTCTCCACTTCATTAATGTAACCCCTGATTAAAAACCCAAAACGAGAAAACACACAAACAAACAAACAACAACAACAACAACAACAACAATCAAAACAAAACAAACAGAAGCGAGCAGAACAGTCTGCGAACACTACTGGGGGAAAAAGCATTACCAGAACAGGTTGTGTGCCTTGTGTATGGTGGTATAGGCCAGCCGATGACACAGGGACAGACAGCTCAAATTTATTTTACAAGTGAGGACATTTTCTTCTAAAATCCACCTCTCTCTCTTTTTTATTTCTCTTTCTTCTGCTTTCTCATTTCTCTTCGGACTCCCTTATACTCACCCCCACATTTCAGCATGCCTCTGTGATGTGACAGATAGTGTGCTGGAAAAAAAAAAGATCCACCAAGAAAAGCTGAGCTTCTTTTTTACTTTTTTATTTTTTTTTATTTTAATGACGAATCTGGAAAGCTTCCCAGATGAAACATTTATTACACTAAATGCATTCTGCTGAAGAGGAAATTGGCCAGAGACACATCTCGCAACTACATGTATTTACAGTATGTTGACCTCTCTCCTTTCCATTCCTGTGACACATCTGGGAGTGATCTTGCCAGCATTTTTGACCTATGACTGGTTATTTGAAATCAGACATTTGAATTTCAGATATGTGCCTTTGTGTTTATATAGCCAATGAGCCATCTTTACAGGGCATCTGGAAGTCAAACACCAGCTTCCCGATTTAATGGAGATTGGTAGAAATTTAGATTTGTGTTTGTTTGCTTGTGTTAAGTATTAAAATAATATAATTTTGTGGAAAAGAAAACCTGAAATCCTTCAGGGGTTATTGTGCAGTGAATTCCCTCCTTCATTCATGTAGCAAAGAAAGAACTCCTTCTGTTCAACATTAGCAAAGAATCTTTGGGTATTTCCCCCGAGGGCTTAGACACTTGTTGTTTAGGAGAAAAGACTATTTCATTACATTGATGTGGAAGTAAATGGCTTTCTAAAATAAAAGATGGTAATATTAATGATAAAAGCTAAGCATTGATAATAAAAAGAATAAAAAAGTGTAAAGCTTTAAAATATGAACTTTTTTGATTAGCACATGCAAATGTACACCTGATTTCATCAGTTAGGTCATTGTCAAAATGAAGGTTTAATAAATCATTGGGTAAAATTATCTGAAGACAATGTAATGCATTTATTCATGTATTTTAAAAGATTTCTTTATTTTTATATATGTGAGTACACAGTTGCTATCTTCAGACACACTAGAAGAGAGCATCAGATCTCATTACAGATGGTTGTGAGCCACCATGTAGTTACTTGGAATTGAACTCAGGACCTCTGGAAGAGCAGTCAGTGCTCTTAACTGCTGAGCCATCTCTCAAGCCTGGCAATGCAGTTATGAAGCATAAGGGAATCCTATGTTTCTATATCTTCACCTACATACATCACTCTATCTATGTAAATATTGTAATCTCTGAGAACCATTTGAAATCTGAAACATTTTTGAGCCTCAGCATGTGAAATAAGGAATAGGTTAACTTGAATTATTAGCCTGGTGACTTTTAAATGACATGAAAATTTGGAGAGAACATATAAGAGAATAATATTTCCCACTACCATGAACTTTGAAAGGATAGATTCTCTCCAGCATGTTCAAAAAGTCACATAGAACTGCTACACAGAGTTCTAACAACCAGTTCCACATTCCATAGACTGAGCTCCATCTCCCTTTGTGTTGGCCCAGAGCAGAACTAATGATATAATATACCGATCATTGCTTCATTGAATTGGACTGTACGTAAAGACTAACAATGAAACACGATGGCATTGCGGTTATTGCTGAGGTGAATGCTGTGCTCTGAAGACCTCTGGTGTGTCAGAGGCATCGGGAGTGGAGGATTAGCAGCCACTCTAATGCACTGCCATCTCTGGTGCTATGAGATCTCAGAAAATTATTTATTTTGTAAAACATTGGTTCTGTGACAAATTCACACATGCATTCTGGATGCCTGCCATCACTGTCTACCTGCCTTCCTTTGTCTCAGCTGCCTCTGTCTTCCCTGTGTGGCCCTTTCCAGGATTCATGACTTTTAGTGTGAGTGTGTGTGTGTGTGTGTGTGTGTGAGAGAGAGAGAGAGAGAGAGAGAGAGAGAGAGAGAGAGAGAGAGAGAGAGAGAGAGAGAGAGAGAGAGAAGGAGGGAGAGAAAGAGAGCATTCACATGTGCACACGCACACACATCCTATTGAGTATAATTAGGGTGTATGATTGGGTTATTCATTAAATCCTGGTAGGATAAGTCTTATGAACGCAACTAAAGTTAATGACTCTCCTCTCTCTAAATGGTGGGCTCACTTTTGCACAGAGTCACTGTAATCATCTGGAGTTGTTGGGAGTCTGTGATTATAATGACTATGTGTTGGGAAATGGCCTTTTATGACTTTCTTCCTATCTTAGGCTTTTTGCAGTCTTTCTGCCCCCTCTTTTTGTGTTCCCTGGTGTCTTTGTTAGGACTGAGCACCCAAACTCTACTTATTCTCAGCATCTGGAGAAGCCATATGTCTCTGCCTTAATTGTGGTTTTGTGCCACAAGTTTTCTGGTTAATACTTGGGAGGAATATAGTTTGCCTCATTTCAGTACTGAGAATAAACAAAATGTTGCAAACCAAGTGATTACTATGGAAGATGACAAGATTATTAACAGCTCTTATTATGATAAGTTTACATTTACAGATCTTGTTTCATTCTGGTACCCATTCTTTATAATGCTATCTTGTGAGAAGTTGAGGGCAGCACAGAAAATTCACTTCCTCTTAGTCTCCATTACCCTTTCCTAGTAGTCAGCAGATACACTGAAAAGCTCACCTGCTTTGTTTTCTCCTTTTGGGGGTCAAAATCTAACTTTTCACTTTTTTAATAAAAGGAATGAAACCATAGAGAAAATTTAAACTATATTTTTACAAAAAAAGCACACAGAATAATTGATAAAGAAATCATAAGCAGAATAATTGACAGAAGAAATTATAAGCAGGCTAGGAGTCAAGTAAAATTTACTTATATACTTTTAATGCACACTGAATAAAATTGAAGAATAAACTGGGTGTTTGTAATATACATGATATAGATGATATTCTGGTAATATATATATATATGTACATTATCGAATTATCAATATATTGTATTGTGTATATATATATATATATATATATATATATATATATATATATATATATACAAGGTGTATATATGTACATTGTATGCATATTATATATATATATATATATATATATACATTGTACTATCATATTGGTTGGAAATATTCATCTTATAATCACCCCCTTAATGCAGAGTCTTTACACAACAGTTGGAGCATCATTAAATGCCTGCAGAAAAATCCCTCATCTCTGAGTTGCCTGGGATAAGGTTGACATTTTAGCCTATTTTGTACTTTAGATGAAATGCAATGATGTGGACCTATAGCATGCTAAAGTCTTTTGTCATTGAACAAATTCCACAGTAGGCAAGGTACACTCTAAGTCACAGAACATTAAAAAGATCATTCAAGCAAAAGAAAATAATGAACTGGGAGGCCATAAATCTCAAGCACCCTTGGTGACTGTTAAAAATCTGCCAAAATTCGCTGTCTAATGATGTGATTCCAATCAACCCAATTTATCAACCTTATGGGCTGATTAAAACTATATTACTCCATTAAGATTAACTCTTTACTTCTGGGAATTAAGGGTCTGTGAAATAATACTCCAGATTCATCATCTGGGATCTAGTGACTACAGATTCTTAACAGAACTTGTTATTCTTAAAACTTTAACCCGATTTATGTCTGTATCCTGAAAATACCATGGTATATTTCTTTACAGTTTTAAAAAGCAAGCATTTATCTTGAAATCGGCACCTATTTTCAGAAAGGGTTCAATTCAGCCCAGTAACAACCCATCCAACTCCTCTCACCGAGTCTGCAGTCTTAGTGCTCCCTCAGGTATATAATCAGAAAGTGTCTGCTTACATATTGAACAGGGAGGGGGTTCCATTAATCTCAGAAAAGCATTCTTTGTGTAGAAAAAGAAAAGTCTCATTCCACACTTTTTCCACATAAAGATGTGACATTCAATTCGAAGTGGATGGAATTCGTTTTTTATGAATAGAGCCCTTGCTGACCAATTCTTTTCTGGGGAGGGTAATGGGCAAATGCTATCCAGATGCGTTCCTCTGGAATGGTTCCCAGTTTGGAAAAGCGAAAACTACTGTACTTGCAGTATAATAAAGGGCTTCGGGGAAACACAATATCCCCTCATGTAGTTCAATCCCAACCCCCTCCTGCCTGCCTGGTCTTCTAAAGCCAGGGCTGTCACGGAGATCTCACATGTCACACTGATAACTCAGAATCATCGAAAGAAGTCGATTCTTACCTTTGCTCACCAACAGCAGGAGCATAACCAAATCAATATGGCATACAAGTCACATGCCTTCTCAAACCCTGAAACAAAGACTTTCACCAGTAGAGGTCTCAGTGTTTGTCCCTTTAATACACAAAGGCAGAAATGCGTCCTTCTTGTCCTCAATCTTGTACCACATCTTAGTCTCTCCAAATTGTAGTCTTCTTCGGCCATCCCTTTGTTGTGGACTCCACACTTCTGCTTACCTTCTGAATTAGCTGGAGTCCACAATTTTTTTTAAAAAAATTTATAAGATATTTTATATACATTTTAAATGTTATCCCTTTTTCAGGTTCCTCCCCTCCTGCTTCTCTGAAGATGCTACCACTCCCAAACACCAACTCCCTGCTCATCGCCCAGGCATTTTCCTACACTGGGGAAACAACCTTCACAGGTAGTCCATAATTCTAACTACTGACTAGCTGTTGTCCTTTTGGTTCTTCCTTCCTTCCTTCCTTCCTTCCTTCCTTCCTTCCTTCCTTCCTTCCTTCTTTCCTTCCTTCTTGCCTTTTTTTCTTTCTTTTTTTCTTTCTTTCTTTCTTTCTTTCTTTCTCACTCTTTCTTTTTACTTTCATATCTTTTCATTTTCTATTTTAAATCTATTTTTGATATTGCCATCTTTAATTTTATTGGATAGTTTATGTATTTACATTTCATATGTTATCCTCCTTCCCAGTTTCCCCCTCTCCCATTCACTGACACTGTGCTTTTATGAGGATGCTCACCTCCCACTCACCCATTCTCACCACAACATCCTGAAATTCCCCTAAACTGAGGAACCAGCCAGGACCAAGTACTTTTCCTCCTAATGACCCCAGACAATGTAATACTCTGCTACATATGCAGCTGCGGTCATGGGTCACCCAGTATGTAATATTTTGTTGGTGGATTTTTCTCTGGAAGCTCTGGGGGTTCTGGTTGGTTGATATTGTTCTGCCTATGAGGTTGCAAAACCCTTCATCCCTTTAAGTCCTTCCTCTAACTCCTCCATTGGGGTCTCTGAGCTCAGTCTGATGGTTAACTGCATGTATCTTAATTTGTATTAGTAAGGCTCTGCCAAAGACTCTCAGGAGACATCCATATCATGTTCCTGCCAGCAAGCATTTCTTGGCATCAGCAATAGGCACAGGGTTTGGTGACCCCATATAGGATGGATCCCCAGATGGAGCAGTCTTTAGATGGACTTTCCTTCAGTCTATGTCTCTGTATTTTCTCTCATGAGCATTTTGTTCACCCTTCTAAGGACTGAAGCATCTATACTTTGGTATTATTTCTTCTTGAGCTTCATATGGTGTGTGAATTTTATCTGGGTTGTTCTGAATTTTTGGACTAATATTCGTCTATCTGTGAGTGCATACCATGTATGTTTCTTTGAGACTTGGTTACCTCAATCAGAATGATATTTTATAACTCCATCTATTTGTCTAAGAATTTAATGAAGATGTTGTTTTTAATATCTGAGTAGTATTCCATCGTGTAAATCTAACATATTTTCTGTATTGATTTCTGTTGAAGAGCATCTGGGTTCTTTCTAGCTTCTGGTTATTAAATATAAGGCTGCTATGAACATAGTGGAACATATGTCCTTCTTATATATTGGAGCATCTTTTGGGTATATGCTCAGGACTGGTTTAGCTGGGTTTTCAGGTACTACTATCTCCAATTTTCTGAGGAACTATCAGATTGCTTTCTAGAGTGGTTGTGCCAGCTTGCAATCCCACCAACAATTGAGGAGTGTTCCTCTTTCTCCACATTCTCGTCAGCATGTGCTGTTACCTGAGTTTTTGATCTTAGTCATTCTGACTGCTGTGAAGTGAAACCTCAGGGTCCTTTTGATTTGCATTTTTCTGATGACTAAAAAATACTTATTTAGATTCTTGAACACTTATTTAGGTTCTTCTCAGACATTTGGTATGCCTCAATTGAGAATTCTTTGTTTAGCTCTATACCCCATTTTAATAGGGTTACTTAGTTTTTTGAAGTCTAACTTCTTGAGTTCTTTGTATATATTAGATATTAGTCCTCTATTGAATGTAGGATTGGTAAAAATCTTTTGCTAATCGGTTGGTTGCCATTTTGTCTTATTGCCAGTGTTCTTTGCCTTATAGAAGCTTTGAAATTATATGAGATCCCATTTGTCAATTCTCAATTTTAGACCATAAGCCATTGGTGTTCTGTTTAGTGAAATTTTCCCTCTGCCCATATATCTGAAGCTCTTCTCTAATTTCTCCTCTATTAATTTGAGTGTATCTGATTTTATATGGAGGTGCCTGATCCACTTGGAATTGATCTTTGTACAAGGCAATAAGAAAGGGTTGATTTGCATGCTTATATATGCGGACCTCCAGTTGAACCAGAACCATTTGTTGAAAATGTTGTCTTTATTCTACTGGATGGTTTTAGCTCCTTTGTCAAAGATGAAGTAAACACAGGTGTGAGGACTCATTCTTGGTCTTAGTTTTACTCCATTCATCTACCTACCTGTCTTTGTACAAATACAATGACCGTTTTATCACAATTGCCCTGTAATAGAGCTTGAGGGCAGGGATGGTCAATACCCCAGAAGTTCTTTTATTATTGAGAACAGTTTTTACTATCCTGCTTATTTTCTTTCAAACAAAGTTGCAAATTGCTCTTTCTAACTCTATGAAGAATTGAGTTGGAATTTTATGAGGATTGCATTAAATCTGTAGATTGCTTTTTACAAGGTGGCCATTTCTACGACATTGATCCTGCCATTCCATGAACATGGGATATTTTTCCATCTTCTGAGATCATATTCAAATTCTTTCTTCTGAGCCTTGGCATTCTTGTCATAAAGACATTTCACTTGCTTGGTTAGATTCGCACCAATGTATTTTATATTTTATATTTGTGACTATTGTGAAGAATGTTGTTTCCCTAATTTCTTTCTCAACTTGTTAGTCCTTTTAGTAGAGGAAGGTTTCTGGTTTGTTTGGGTTAATTTTTTTATACAGTCATCTACTATCCTTTGTGGGACTGAATTTCTTTTGTCATAGAATATCTTGGTTTTCCCATCTATGTTAATTGAGAGTTTCCCTGATATAGTATCCTGGGCTAGCATATGTGTTCTCTTAGGGTCTGTATGACATCTGCTCAGGATCTTCTAGCTTTCATAGTCTTTGTTGAGATGTCTGGTATAATTCTGATAGGTCTGCCGTCAAATTTTACTTGACATTTTTTTGTTACTGCTTTTAATATTGTTTCTTTGTTTTGTGCATTTGGTGTTTTGACTTATATGTAACAGGAAGAATCTTTTTTCTGGACCAATATATTTCAAGTCCTATAGGCTTTTTGTATGTTAATGGGCATCTCTTTCTTTAGGTTAGGGAAGTATTCTTTTATAATTTTTTTGAAAATATTTATTGGCCCTTTAAGTTTTGAATCTTTGCTCTCTCCTATACCCATTATCCTTAGGTTTGTTCTTCTCATTGTGTCCTAGATTTCCTGGTGTTTTGTGTTAGATGCTTTTTGTATTTTATATTTTCTTTGACTATTGTGTGAATGTTTCTGCCCATGAGATTCTCTCTTCTATCCCTTGTATTCTGTTGGTGATGCTTGTGTCTATGACTCCTGATCTCTTTCCTAGGCTTTCTATCTCCAGGTTTGTCTCTCCTTGTGATTTCCTTCTTGTTTCTATTTCTGTTTTTATATCCTGTATGATTTTGATTAATTTCTTTTTTTGGGGGGTTTCCTATAATTCTATAAGAAATTTTTTTTGTTTCCTCTTTAAGGGCTTCTATCTATTTACCTGTGTTGTCCTTAAATTCTTTAAGGGAGTTATGCATGGCCTTCTTAATGTCTTGTATCATCATCACGTGATGTGATTTAAATCTAAATCTTGTTTTCCCAGTGTGTTGGGGCATCCTAGTCTTTCTGTGGTGGGAGAACTGTGTTCTGACAATGCCAAGTAGCCTTGAGTTCTGTTGCTTAGGTTCTTATGCTTGCTTCTAGCCATCTGGTTATTACTGGTGTTAGTTGCTCTTGCTGCCTTTCACTGGAGCTTTTCACCCCTGTAGGCCTGTGATCTTATGAATGAGAGCAGTGCTGGGAGACCAGCTAGCTCAAGGAAGAACTTGGGTACCAGCTCTAGGGTGCAGATGGAGACAGGAAGGATGATGTTCCAGGCTGCCCTGTGGTTTGGACAGTTATTAGAGCAAAAGTGGGATCTCTCCGGTGGGCACAGGAACAAGATCACTTCTCGGAGACCAGTTCTCTCTGGGCAGGAGGTGGGTAGGTTGGTCTGTGAGATAGTCATAGCTCTGGGAGCAGATGGAAACCGGAAAAATCCTGTCCCAGACTGCTCTGATATTGTCATCTTTTTACATCTATTATTTTGATATTAACATCTGGGTTTTTGTTTTTTGTTTATTCTTTGGCCCAACAACATTGACTTATTTGTATATGAATATGTATGTGTATATGTATGTATGTATGTATGTATATAATTTGTTTTCTTATGGATTTACAGTTACTTGTTCTGATACAGATTTGATATAGCATAAGGAGGCTCAATTGGTCCTATCAGCAATCTCTAGACTCTCCTTATTGTAACTTGGTGGGGCTAAGTGTGTTACACTGAAGACTTAATTATACTTTTGCTTAACATCTCTAATGTATAGCTTATTGTTTATGCATCCTATGTAACAATTCTCCACTTTTATAAAATCAGGATATAAAGTTCATGGTATATACCAAAGTATCATTTTAGAGCTAGGAAATTTGATAAAACAAAAGCACATTTCTAACATATACTCTAGTATATAGTTAGCTCAAGTCTATGACAAAATATCGTAGACTAGGTGACTTAAACAACAGACATATTCTTGAAGTTGAGAAACATAGAAGTCTAGGATTAGGGTTCATCATGTTTGGCTTCTGCTACATGCCTGCATGTACTTTCTCACTATATTCTTCATGTCTTTCTATATGCAGAAAGATCTTCAATGACCACCCCCATTGAACTAGACTCAAAAGCTAAGAGATCTCACTTATATTTAAGGAGTCTTTAGAGGTCATGTCCCCAACGCAACTACACTGAGGGCTCCAGCTTCCAATAACGAGGCATAATTTAGTTTACAACGTCTAGTAAGACTTTTGTAGTTCATGACAAAAATAAAATAAAATAGGAGGACACATTGGAATTATTGATAAGAATTTCATAAGTTAATATGTTTTGACAGTTCTACAGATTATGCTTCTACCTTTGAAGTTCTTCTTATAAATGTTCTCTCATCTCACCTCAAGTTCAATCTATTCAGAACAACCTCCATTCCATTTTCATCAACACACTACCTACTTTTTCTATCCTGACTCATACCTCATAGTCCTTGGGAGTTAGCATGGGGCACAATGTCTCTCATGCCCACTTCTGGTGAAGAATTAAACATTGTTTGCATATCCAAAATGCAGGTAAATTTTACTCATTCTCTCTGCATACAGATTCTTGATTTTACTATCATTGCAAACTTCTAGTGGATAAATGTAGGAAATTGTGGTTGCTGAATTACTTTGTACAAACAAATTATGAACATAGAAAAAATGGGGAGAGTAGTTTGGATAAGAAAGGATAATAACAGAATGACTGTGATGAAAATATATTATATATATTTAAGAAAATTTCACTTTGAGTAATTAATATATGTTAATAAAGAATTAACTAAAATATTATATTTCTGTTGAGCAATGTTAAGATATCTTATAAAACTACAAGAAACACTTTTCAAATAGGTACTCATTATTGCCTTATGGGAGATGCTTCAGTTGTAATTTTCTGCATGTGCATTTATGTCTATTATGATTTACATAGTGCTTGTATGTTATAGTCTATTATTTATTATACTTTATAGCAACAATGGTATGATTTAGTATATAGTGAATGGAATATAAAATGTTTAGATAGAAAAGGGAATAGAATGTTATATAATATCAATAATACATAGCATTATATGAGAAAACATCTTACATGGTTAAACCACAGTCTACTACAATATAGTTTGATGTAAACCAATATATAAGGTATCCTGAAGAAGCCAAGAACATTTATTTTTCATGTGTATGTATGTATATATGTATATATACAAAAATTATGTGCATTTTAAAAATTTGTGTGCATTGGAAATCAGAGGACAATTTTGAGAGTCAGTTCGGTCTTTCCGGCATGTGGATTTCTGGAATTGAGCTCATGTTTTCAGAATTACTCACTGAGAAATTCTATCCCTAGAATATTTCTTATACTTAACATTTCATGCAAACATTGGAAAGCTATATTTCTCATAATAGTTCCATGGAATTTATATGGGCATTTAAATATGATTTCTGTGGCCTTATTTATTCTATCTTGTCTTTCTATCTATCATCTATCTCTGTCTATCTATCTATTATCTATCTATCAATCTATGATATTTATTAAACTACTTCTGTAAACCTCTGTAAAAATATGAATTCCTATACATCCTAATGAAGACGAATTTTCAGAATTTAAAAACAAGAAATAAAACATTAATCAATTTAACAATGCAGTGGATTAGGACTTAACAAGCAATCAAAATTGAAGTAACACTTTTTCTGATTACATATTTTATACAGAGTTAAATAGCTAAAATATATAAAATAAATAAAAATGTAAACCGTTGGAAATCAAAAAATCAAACAACTATTATTAAGAATTTATATTAAGAAATTAAGAACAGAACTAAACAGAGTTCTGAAAAGATGAAACATAAATGGCTGAGAAACACTTAAAGAAAAGTTCAACATCATTAGACATCATTGCTGTGCAGATCAAAATTACTTCTGGCTTTCATCTTAAACCACCTAGCATGGCCAAGATAAACAAACAAACAAAAAAAAATGACAGCTCATGCTGGTGAGGCTGTGGGTAATAGAGGCTGATTTTTCATGATAGGTTGGTGTACAACATTGTACACACAGTTTGGAAATCAGTAAGTTGATAAGGAAGTTGAGAACAAATCTACCTCAAAATCCAGCTATAACCCTTCTGGGCATCTACCAAAAGGACTTTTATCTCACTTCAGAGATACTTGCTCATCCATATTCATTGCAGCTATATCCATAAGAGTCAAAAGTTGGAAACAACCTAGATTTTTCTCACCAGAAGAATAGATAATTAAAATATAGTGAATTTACACAATGTGATGGTGTTCAGCTATCAAGAATAAACAAAATTATGAAATTTGTAGGTGAATAGATGAAGACTAGAAAAAAGCCTTCCCAACTGAGGTAACCCTGACCATGAAAAACACGTATTTATGTATTCTCTTGTATGAGAATCTAAGTAGTAGAGCCTCTGGTAGGCATGTTATAGTTCACATAATTACAATAGTAATTATGTTAAGTATCCAGTGCAGAATTATTAGGGAGGGAACATTTCCCAAGGAAGATGAAATAGAATATATAGCAAGAAAAAGAAGAATAGAAATCAGATTGGAGTATTAAATGGGGAGGGTGAGGGAAGAGGGGAAGAACAGATAACAATAAGGACCATGTCTCAGGCAAACAATATTTACCTGAAAATTGTTGTTTATTCTGTGCTCCATTTTTAATAGGGTTATTTGATTTTCTGGAGTCTGACTTCTTGAGTTCTTTGTATATATTAAAAATAGATGTAGGATTAGTAAAGATATTTTTCTAATATGTTGGTTGCCATTTTGTCCTATTAACAGTGTCTTTTGCATTACAGAAGCTTTGCAATCTTTTGAGGTCCCATTTGTCAATTTTTGATGTTAAAGTATAAGCCATTGGTGTTATGTTTCAGAAATTTTCTCCTTTGCCCAAGTATTAAAAGCTCTTCTCCACTTTCTTTTCTATTAGTGTCAGTGTATCTGGTTTTATATGGAGGTCCTTGATCCACTTAGACTTGAGCTTTGTACAAGGTGATAAGAATGGATCAGTTTGCATTCTTTTACATGCTCATGCTGACCACCAGTTGAAACAGCACCATTTGTTGAAAAGGCTATCTTTTTTTCTCACTGAATGGTTTTAGTTCCTTTGTCAAATATCAAATAATCATATATGTTTAGGTTCATTTCCGGGTCTTCAATTCTCTTCCATTCATCTACTTGCTTGTCTCTATACCAATACCATGCACATTTTATCACAATTACTCTGTAATATAGCTTGAGTTTAGAAATGGTGATTCCACCGGAAGTTATTTTATTGCTGGGAAGTTTTTGCTACCCTGTGTTTTTGTTATTCTAAACAAATTTGCAAATTGCTCTTTCCAGCTATATGAAGAATTGACTTGGAACTTTCATGGGAATTGCATTGAATCCTTAGAAATCTATTGGCAATGTTGATCCTTCCAATCCATGGGCATGATAGATCTTTCCATCTTCTGAGATCATTTTCAATTTCTTTCTTCAGAGACTTGAAGGTCTTGTCATACAGATCTTTTACTTGCTTGGTTAATATGTACATATATGAAGGCATTCTAAATAGAATCACCAAATGATGAGAGATATAATGCTCCAACTAGATATCTTTTGCCACTAAGTAAAATCTCCAAGGTCAGAAACAAGTTATTTCTAATGTAGTTTTTGCCAAAGGGGCTACATGGAAATACCCAAATATCTAACTAATGACAAGGCTATTGGTTGCCTGCCACAGACTGTTGGTAAGTCTGTATTGCTGAATACAACACTTACAAATCTCATTGAACATAGAGAAATTAAACTGGTTCCCAAATAGAGCCTTCATTTCTACTTTCATGGTACTGAAAGTTTCTCTGCATGTTACCTGTTGGTAAAAAGGCAACCACCAAAACAGATACAAATCTTGTGATATACTTCGATAACCTGCCTGCATGATATGCTGGTACAATCATAGCAAAAATGTGAGAGTCAGCAACCCCTTTCTGAATGGATTTAAGGCCCATGCTATGAGATAGAGACCATGGTATTACCTAAGAACCTGAGATTAGGTAGGCAATAGTTCTAGGTGAAACTAACTACCATTGTTCTGCTAAGGAAGCATAACAACAAAATTATTCCTACTGACATTCCACTCTACACAAAAATAAGCATCTCTCTCTGCTTTTATCCTCATGTGGTAGATAGGAACTAACACAGAGACCCACAATTGGACAATGTGAAGAGATTGTGAGTCTTTGTATCTGTCCTAAATAGTATTGGCTTTATCATACCCTTTTCCCCAGTCTTCAGGGAACTATGTAGAAGAGGAAATGAAAAGATTTTAAAAGGCAGAAGAGATGTGCCAAGGAAGGTGTTTTGTAGATTCATGAATGACACATATGAATTCACAGAGAATGAGACAGAATGTAGAAGGCCTCCACATGTTCAAGTAAAAGGAAGTCCCCACACTGTGAGGGAGGTAGATATACTCATCCCTTACTGAGATCCTATCTCAACTGACAGCTGTGTGCAAAGGAAACATTGGTTTTTCTCCCAAGAGCTTTCATTCAGTGTATTTACCACACTCACAGTAGAAGGCCAGCATTAAACAAACTCAATGGTATTTTTGTAGACTTTTGTCTCGTATTGCTTTGTTTGGGCATTTTTTGTCTTTCTTTTCTTTCTTATTTTTTAATTGTAGTTTCCACTTCTGTGTATTCTATGTGTTTTGTTTTAGTATGTGTATTTCTTGTACTTTTTTCTGTTCTGTTTTCTTGCCTATATGTTTTACAAAAAGAGAAGGAAAAAGAAAGAGCATAGATGTAGGAGGGTTGGAAATGGAGAAGATGTTAAACAAGTTGGGAAAGGGGAACTTGTTATCAGAATATATTGTATGAAAATATATTTATTTTCAATAAAATAAATGTATGAATTTTTAAAAAGGATATTATAAGTTATGTTTACACTTTCAATCTTTTTGTTCTTATCCTTACAACATAAGTGGGTCTCTCTGAGATAAATCCTGCAAGAAATTGTTGAGAATTTATGTTATTTGTCATTAGAACAAAAATTTTCATAGCTTTAGATTTTTGATATTATCATAGGTCTCTGAACTCATGAAAGTCACAATATAGGAGGAAAAATTGTGTTGCAATAGTTATTTGAAAATTTTAGCAGATTGTACCTTAACAATAAAAGTCTTTGCAAAGACTGTATGCCACTTCCTCAGAAGAAGAGGACAGAAAAATGTTCTTCCAATCTTAAAACCAGATATAAAAATCAAATCATCAGAAAGGCCTTCCTCTGTTCCTATGGCAACTTGATAGTTCCAGGAAAAATAAGCAGAAACAAGCAGAATATTATATCATTTTTATAAGTCTAATGTAATTTCAGATTTTGAATGTTTGTTTGCCTAAAGTGTATAAAACCCAAATGAACAAAAACACAGGAACAAAGTTCAAAAAGTTCAAAGTTCTATTGAGATATTGAAACAATGTGTAAGAAGAATGTACTCTTACCTAGAAAATTAAAGTATTTTTGCAAAAATAAAGTAATGAATGAGAAAGTTTTGTAACTACTAACTAGAAATACAATTAAAATCGCATCATCAGAAATAAGGTGCAATTTTGGACATGCTGAAAATTCTAAATAGGGCAATGAATACATCTAAGTAATAAATATCCTTAGGCTTTGTTTTTTTGAATTTTGATTTCTGCAATTCTGTGTGCTCACATGAAAAATAAATATAGTGTTCTGTGATTCAAAGGTATGCTGGAGAAATCCCTACAAGAACTTGATATAGACTGAGGAGATGAAACGGTGAAAGATACAAGCTGTGCTTCTGAACCATGGCTAATATAAACCACATGCGTCATCATAAGCCCTTGGTTAAGCTTGTACTCTGGAATTTTTTTTTTCAGTTTGACATTCACTCATGACATAGGTATGTGTTCTGTCTCTCCTATGGCCCATCAACAAGCTAGGAAATATTTCTAACAAAGAAGAAAAGAACATAACGTACAGACGAGAGGAAGGATTTTTCCTAAATCCTCAAGTCTTAGTGTGTGAGTCCTAACACCCCTTTAAATGTCTCCACATAGCACGCTTATTTGCCAGTCAGTTATTGGGTGTCTGTGTTCAGAAATTACTGGTGCTGGAGCCTGCAGTAGGCCTTAGAAGTACTGTGGGCAGTGATTTTTCTCTGTATATAACTCAAAACTGGCATTTGTAACAGGTTTTTAGCATTTAATTTAAAGCAGGGCACGTCAAAGTGACATGTGATTACTCTAAAATCTACAATGCCAGATATAAGTGGCAAAAACAGAATGTCCCTTCAGAAAGGATGTCCTAACATGCTACAATTATGCTTCTAGTGGGAGACTTTGCCAACATTCAGACTAAATATCTCATCCCATGCCATAATCATGTCTGACAAAGACATCATAGACCTAATGCATACTACTTTCTGATTACAAAGTCCACTCGGTATGACATCATTTGTGCATTAGATATTAAGTATTTTGTAGGGTGCCAAGAAAGCAGACACAGTCTGCAATCTAATTTATATCAAACAATAAAAGAATTGATATAACACCAAAATACAGTACAGAACATATTGCTGCCTCTTCCATGTAAAAGAGATCTGGTTTGCTGGCTTTTACAGATAGATGTTAAAAATGCAACAGAACTATTGAATACTATACAGTTTTTCTATTATCTTAGCACCTTGTAGGTGCCTATTTGTAAGTTTTTTTGCAATGCATGTACTTCCGATTACATAAGTTCTGATGCCTATGTCATTACAGGCATGTGGGAGACAAGTTTTGAACAGGGTATCAGAAGATAGTTTCTAACTATTTCCTTCTCCTTTTTGATCCATCAAAAGTTAGTTTTAGGGAGGGTTATAATTATGAAATTTTCATTTGAACAAATTTAAATATCTTGGAATTTTTCCATATAGGTTTGGGGATTATAATGATTTCTGGGATTTGTGAAAAGTCTGGACTACATCAACACAGGAGAAACACAGAAGTATATACCATATTTATGTCCAGCTTTCTCTATGATGCAGTAAGTGATAGGTGATCTTAACTTGACCTCGGGTTATTATTCAAAACATTTATGCAGTCATCTGATTCTCAAAACTAGTCTTTACAATAGGAACAATATGGACCCTTGGGGCAATGAACTGGAGAAGATCCCTTTACCAATAATTTTCTCTTAACTTCTGGAACATAAATTTATGATGTACATTAGTGAAACTATTTACATATTTTATTAGGAAAATATTCTAAATATTTTATTTGCTTTCTATGATTAGTCAATGTTGTGACCCTTCTGTAAACATATGGATGAATGAACTTAAGAAATATTACATACATTCTCAAAGATAAACAGAATAACTGGGTCATCTATAGTACTAGTTCATTAGACAGCAGTAAGGAAACAACAGTAAAGTTCTACACTGGAACCGGAAGAAAAGAATCTTTGGCTTCATTTACTCAGTTCCAAACAATCAGTTAATGTTCCTTCATCCATCTTTCCAGCACCATTGCAGATCAGAGACTGCCTTTTTCCTTTTCCCTGTCATTAATATCTTAGTGACTTTGACAACAAAACAATAAGACTCTCCAGACTTGGGAGTTCACTGTGTATTTTTAAAAGAGGTCCTACTTGTCAAATAGTGATAAGACACAGTGTCTTCTTCCATACTTCTTCTACATTCTCACTTTTATACAATATCTGTATTTGCATTTGTAGAAACTTGCATTCTTCATTGTACATGATGAATATAATCAATGACTTAATGGTATCTTTTAGAACATAAGAATACATGTATTTTTAATCATGGCAAATATTTGTACTAGTGGGTGTGTAAGCATGAGTATTAATAATATCTCCATGTATACTCAAAAACCTGCCTTGACATTTCATGTTAAACAGATATCATCTGATATTCAGGGCAATCCTAACTTATTTATCAATGTGCGTATCTCTTTTAGGAAAAAATATGTAGCAATGATTTGTGCAGAATTTAAAATCACTGTCCTTAAGGGATATCAGGACATTGCTCTGTCCTCAGAGGTATGATTTCTTTCTGGGAATTCTAAGGAATGTGTCCATTTATTAATCCTTGACCTATTCATTGAAACTATTTTTTTTATCAAAAAATTCCAGTACACCCATCTCCACATCATTTCAGAACTTAGGTGTGTTTGAATTGAGGATGACATCATGCATATTCAATTATGAAATATGGACAGAGGCTATTAACTTGCCTCATGCGCCCAACAGTTTTCATCAGAGAGTAACATTAAGTTCAAATTAGTGGGTTAGATAATAATGGTCTTCCAATCCTTCACCATTCTTTCCAATCCTTACATTTTGTTTAATTCATGAACTAACTGTACCACTGCAAAAAAAAAGTGCAGTGACATAGAATAAAATTAGCAGTTATAGTAATTTTAACTGATTATAGTTAAACATATTTCAGTATATAGTTTTCAAACCAAAAAGTGGGGATTTGTAGTTTAAATTTATTATGGGGTATAAAAAAATAATCGTATTAGTCTGACAAAATTTTTGATCCTTGGAAGCATATGCATAAAAACTTAGATCTCTTTCCAAATTTCTTTACAGGTTCTCCAAGGTATTTACAATATCATATGGTGAACTCCAACTTACAGTTGATGGATAAGGGACAGTATTTTACTATCTAACACAGGTTTCTGTCCATTTACTAGGAAAATGGGACTTTTTGATTGACAACCTTCCTCCCATTTACCATTCATTCCTTCTTTGTCTTGTACATGTCTTTATCTAAATAAAATAAATAAATAAATAAATAAATAAATAAAAGGGTATTTTATATTATTTTCTTGTTACTACCCAGAGAAGCCCGATTACACAGTAGATCTTCTGTACAAATACATAGTCTGTGAGTCCTATAAAAATATGGAACATTTATTAAGAGAAATGATATTCATGATCTGGAAATTATGTAGAACAAGACATTTATACCCTTATACATGTAGAGCTTAAACATTTTAAGACTAATGTATAAGCCTGAGCTTAAATTATTTCAAAATTTTAGAGAATGATACTTCATTTGCTAGAATGCCCTTTCAGTACAATGGCCTTTGAAGAAAGTGAAGAAATTAAATGTTAATTTATATGGTGGTATTACGTAGGTAGTCAACATTCATATTTCGTTGCAACTGATGGTGATTTGAGAGAAAGAAAAATACTTGTGAGTATTTTCTTCATTCCAGTTTAGTGCTGTACACTTTCAAAACTGTGGAATGAATTTGCATATTTTAAAAATTTTATTCACTGTGCTACAGCAAATATCCTAAAATTGTAAAGTATTTTTTCATCTATAGTTAAGAAACACACTCTGTTCTTCAGCTTTTACATGTTTTAATATTATACTCTGCTTGTAAGATCACTGTTAGGTAACCCTATCCATGCTTGTCAATAAACATATTTAAGAGTCACTGATCAGAATCCATATTTCAACTGATTATTCCACTGTTGTGTGGAATTAAATTATATTCTGGAATGTATATTACATCAAAATTTTAAGGGTAATATTTAAAATGAGTTGATCCACACAGAGATTTCTTTTGTAGGTAAGTTATAGTATCATTTATCAAAATTGGAATAAATTACTTTTAATACTTATTTATATGTGCATTTGTCTGCATGGGTATATACATTGACCATGTGGTTCTACAAAGGGCTGAAGTTAAAGTTCGGTTGACATAGGTGCTTAGAACCAAACTCAGGTCCTCTGCAAGAGCACTAAGTCCTCCTTACCATTGAGCCAATTCTCTAGGCTTTGAATTAATTTTCTATCTGTGATACATAATCAATAATTATTCACAAAACTCAAATGATCTTACCTTGTGCCTATGTTTATGGATGTTACTTAATTTTTAATGAATGTGAAACATGCAAATTTTTCATTGACAACACTATTTACTACTGTGTGAATTATATGGATGCATATAGAGGAGAGTAGATAGATGTCTCTAAAGCATTTTCTATTTCATGCTATTTTTCTTTTATTATATGCTACTAAAGCCCTAGCAGCTGAGCACATCTATGTGAGATTTTTCTTGATTGGATCCTTTGAGTCCCGACCACCCACCCTATATCTATGGCATAGCCTTCGCTTTTTGCCTGCTTGCCCTCATTCTCACTAACATGCTCGTTCAAGTTCCAACATATACTGAGGACCAGTCGAGACATTCAGGCTTGGGAACTAGATTCTGGTCAAGAAACATTGAACTCTTGACCTTTTGACTAGGTCAAGCCTTTATTGAACTAACTGAATCACAGCTTGTAAGCCTCAGGGATATCTTCACTGATTATAAAACATAAATTGATGCTGTTTTTGTTTGTTTGTTTGTTTGGTTGGTTGGTTGGATTTTTGCCATTTACACATTATCTATTTTACACCAGTCTTTTTATTTGCGTCGTTTCCTAACTCCACTCAGGATGTTAGAGACGTTATATCTTCTTTATTCTTTTTGAAAATTTTAGTTTGAAGATCCATATCTTTCTTATTATATCTTGTTTCTTTATAGGATTGCAGGGACATGCAAATACAAAGGGTGCTCAAATAGGAGCATTAAAATATATTATTAATATATTTTTATAATTTATAGATATAGTATTAAATATTTTATTTTATATATTAAAAATTAATATATTTTATAATTTTATAATAATAGTATTAAAATACTTAATTTTGAAAGTATTTTTATTAAATATTCTCTATATTTACATTTAAGATGTGATCCCCTTTCCCCCAACCTCATTATCCCTCCCCCTCCATGAAGTTGTTCCCTCTCCCACCTCAGCATTCCCTACACTAGGAAAATGAGCTTTCACTGGACCAAAGGCTTCTCTTCCCACTGATACCACCTGGGGCCATGGGTCTCGCCCTGCGAACTCATTGGTTGGTGTTTTAGTCCCTGGGAGCTGTGGTAGGTTTGGTTAGTTGGTAATTTTGTTCTTCCAGTGGGGTCACAGACCCTTTCAGCTCCTTCAGTTCTTTAACATTTTCACTGGGGTCCCCGGTGTTCAGTCTGTGGTTAGCTGCAAGCATCCTCCTCTGTATCAGTATGGTTCTGGCAGAGCCTCTGAGGAGATATTCCTCAATTCTAAACTGGGGAAAATATATTCTAAGAAAAAGATGTAAGCAAAGATAGAATGGGGTCATTTGTCAATGCTTTGTAAGGTTCTAGTGCCAATAAACTCTTAGTTTTCCCTTGTTCCAACTTCGTACAGAGGTTATCCTTTTACAGTTCTATATGTCTATATTGTGGGTTGTTTGGGCTAGCTTTCCTGCCAATTTTTTCCTAAAATTGAAGATAAGGCATGACTCAAATGGACTCTTAAGAAAATAAATTCAGAAGAATTTACACACAGCTTATGAAGGAGTTTGCTATCCACACACACACACCCAAAATTCCCTGTTCTGTATCATTTGCACTGTCAAGATTATATACCTGTAGCATGTTTTTATAGCATGTGTGTGTATGAATCAGTGTGTGCATGTGTATGTGCCTTTGTGTGTTTCTTTCTGTGTGTGTGTGTGTGTGTGTGTGTGTGTGTGTTCTTCTAGCTGCTCACAGAGCTTTCTAGACTTATAGTTTGATGTTCCTCAGTTTTGGAAAATTCTATGACTATTGTATGAAACAAGCACACCCACAAGATCTGCTAGGTATGAATCATGTTTTGATGTTCATTATGAGTTCACAATTTATCTCCTTCACATTTAGTCTTTTAGAAATCCTTGTGATTTTGTCCTTTCTTTGTGGAGTGTGAACATGACAAACTGAATAAAAGGTAAGCAAGGTTGTTGTCAGCCCCACAGTGTGGGACAGTGAAAGAGGCTCATTTCTTTCCTCTTCTGACCCGATCTGTTTCTTTAGTTGTCTTTAGGTTTCACTAAAGAGGAGTGAGATCTTGGTCTGGAAATTAGTTGACATGTTTAAAAACTGTGGTTGGCTGCCAGGCACAATGCTGCACACGACTTTAATGTCAGCACCACGAAGGCAAAGGCATGGCACCATTTTTGTAAAAAGTTCTTCCACCCTTGATGGGCGTTCATGTATAATATGTACTCTGAGATTTTAAAACTCCTTGAAGTAAACTTTAAGGACTGTGGCTTCCTCTTACAACTGCTACCATGCAGTGGTTAAGGTTTGTGATTATCCTCATATTTACCTCCTGCAACTGATCAAAGATGAATGGCAAGCCGGCTTGACTTCCCACCTACATACTGGCCCGATGGCTGGCTTCTGCCCTGGAAAACTGGAATGTTTGTGTTTTCCTTTATTTCTAATTCTGGAGTTAGTGGTTTCCTATGATATATAATTCTCTAAAGTATCAGAGAAGAATTCTTAATATTCATTTTTTTCAGTTAATTTCTAGAAATGTTGAGACAGATCAAAGATTGTATTTTGTTTGTTCTTTTTGTATTTGTATTTTGGTTCATCTTTTCAATTTAAAATACATATTTTAAAGTTTATCTACACTAGGACACATACAATTATTTTTACATTGTATAGTATATTATTATAACAGTTTCCCATTTTATTTCTTTTTATAGAAGCACTGGATAATTTATTCATTTTATTTTGTTATATTATTATTATTATTAATTTTGTGCTATGTAGACTCCTGTCTTCAGTATCATTTTATTTATTGTATATTTTATTTATTTACATTTCAACCCTTTTCTGGTTTCCCTTCCAGAAACCCAGTATGTCTCCCTCTCCTTCTATGAGGATACTCTCCCACCAACCCACACACGCCCACCTCCCTGCCCTGGCATTTCACTAATACTGGAGCATCGATCCTTCTCAGGACTAAGGATTTCTTCTCCCACTAATGTTATCCTCAGCTACATATGCAGCTGGAACCATTAGTTCCTCCATGTGTACTCTTTGGTGGTGGTTTAGTCCCTGGGAGCTCTAGGTGGTCTGGTTGGTTGATATTGTTAGTCTTCCTATGGGTTACAAATGCCTTCAGCTCCTTCAGTTCCTTCTCAAACTCCTCAATTGTGGACCTGTGCCCAGTCCAGTGGTTAGCTGTGAGCATTTGCCTCTGTATTTGTCAGATTCTGGGAGAGCCTCTCATGAGATAGCTATATCAGGCAACTCTCAGGAAGAACTTGACATCAGCAATATTGTTTGGGTTTGGTGTCTGTATATGGGATGGATTCCCAGTGGGGCAGTGTCTGGTTGGCCTTTCCTTCAGTCTCTCCTCCACACATTGTCTCCATATTTCCTCAGAGTACTCTGTTCCCCTTTCTAAGAAGGACTGTAGCATTCACACTTTGGTCTTCCTTCTTCTTGAGCTTCATGTGGTCTGTGAATTTTATCTTGGCTATTCTGAGCTTTTGGGCTAATATCCACTTATCAGTGAGTACATACTATGTGTATTTTTTTGTGTGTGTTTGTGACTGGGTTATCTTACTCAGGATCATATATTCAAGTTCCATCAATTTGCCTTTGAATTTCATGAAGTCATTGTTTTCAATAGCTGAGTAGTACTCCATTATGTAAACGTACCACATTTTCAGTATCCATTCTTCTGTTAAGGGACATCTGTGTTCTTTCCAACTCCTGGCTATTGCAAATAAAGCTGCTATGAACAATAGTGGAGCATGTTTCCTTGTTATAAGTTTGAGCATCTTGTGGGTAGTACAATTGAACATCCTCAGGTTGTACTATGTCCAATTTTCTGAGGAACTGCCAGACTGATTTGTAGACTGGTTATACTAGTCTGCAATTCCACCAGCAATGGAGGAGTGTTCCTCTTTCTCGCCACAGCTCGCCAGCATCTGCTGTCACCTGAGTTTTTGATCTTAGCCATTTTGACTTGGTGTGAAGTGGAATCTCAGGGATGATTTGATTTGCATTTCCCTGATGACTAAGGATGTTGAACATTTATTTAGGTGCTTCTCAGCCATTAAGTATTCCTAAATTGAGAATTCTTGAGTTCTTTGTATATATCAGATACTAGTCCTTTATCCAATGTAAGATTGGTAAAGGTCTTTTCCCAATCTGGTGGTTATTGCTTTGTACTATTGATCATGTCTTCTGCTTTACAATACTTTGCAACTTTATAAGGTCCCTTTTGTTGATTGTTGATTTAAGAGCATAAACCATCAGTGTTCTGTTTAGGAAATTTTCCTGTGTCCACGTGTTCAAGTCTCTTTCTCAATTTCTCTTCTGTTAGTTTCAGTGTATCTGGTTTTATGTGGAGGTCCTTGATCAAAAAAACGTCAATTCTCTGAAAAAAGTAATCAAAGAAGATCTGAGAAGGTGGAGCGGTCTCCCATGCTCCTGGATTGGCAGGATTAATTTAAGAAAAATGGCCATCTTGCTGAAAGCAATCTACACATTCGGTGCAATCTCCATCAAACATTCCAACTCAATTTATAATAGTGTTAGAAAAAGCAATTTTCAATTTCATTTTGAATAACAAAAATTCCAGGATAGCAAAAATGAACCCACACACCTGTGGTCACTTGATCTTTGACAAACCCATTCAGTGGAAAAACAGACAGCATTTTTAACAAATGATGCTTGTTCAACTGGAGGTCAGCATGTTTAACAATAAAAGAAAATCCATTTTTATCTTCTTATACAAAACTCAAATTTATTCATTTTAAATCATATTGATCAATATGTTGGATATGTTAGATAGTTCTCCTACCATTTCAATTACCTTGATTGTTCTTTTACTAGATTGCTAAAATATGCACTCACACACACACACACACACACACACACACACACACACACACACGCAAACACACACACTCATACCACACACACAAACACATTTATATATTGTCTAGTATATATATATGATGTATATATATATGTATATATATGTATATATATATATATATATATATATATATATATATTTAGATATAGATATACAGATATATTGTGTAGATATAATAGCTTATCCATGTTACATGTTACAATTTTACAAGCCGAATAACATCAAGTCAAGGTACAAAATTTTTAACTATTCCGAGTTTTTCTTACAATTACGTACACTACAATCACATAGAGAATGACTTTACCTACGAACATTTGTATGAACTTTGCAGCATTCTTTATCTTTGTTCCTTTTGTTTTTGCAGTCTACTGCTGAATAGACCAGTAAGCCAATAACCAAAGACTTTATGTAAAGTTGAACTCTAGGAGGGAGAACAGGGTAAATAATGGAGAGAATCTAATTAGAAGGCTAAGTGAAAAAAATATCAAGAAATAAATTAGTATACCAAATTATGTGCCTGTCAACAATATTTAGATGTGTCCCTAGATGTATTTCTCTGGCACATTTGGTAAGTAGTACTGTTATGCCTAACTCAACTCCAGTTTTTGCTGTCCATATACTCCTGGTGTAGAGCCAATAACTGAATCATGGTCAATCAACTAAGAGCTATACTCTTAGAGAAACCTGACTCTCCTCCAACCTCCTGGAAACTGTCAGCTGTTCATAGCTCAGAAGGATGAATGACAGGGAAGTGGGAAATGGTGGGTGCCTCTGGGAAGAGTTAGAAAAGTTTGGAGTGAATATATCAAATTACAATGTATGGAATTCTCAAATAATTAATAAATGTATTTAAAAATACTTTTGATGACAATGATAAAATTATACATTAAATTTTTTTAAATGTTTAAAGCAGTTGAATGTGTTTTCATGATTCAAGATTTCTCAGTTTTACATATCTTTGCATTCTTATTCTCTATCTTCCATTGTTTCTCTAGTTCTGCTTTTCTCTACAACTTATAAACACATAAATATTTATATATTTATTAACAATCATATAATATATATTACATAAGTACAATATTATGCTAATAAACATGTACATATGTTTATGTTTATTTATATGTATATGTATAAACTTACATGCACATATAAAATTTCCTGATACTAAATATTAGCTTCGGCAACATATAAAAGTTATATTTCTTGAGTGCATCATTGTGCATTTCTTAGAATATTTAATTTTATACACATTTTGGTTTAACTTCTATGAAGTGAATTTTGACTAAGTTTTCTTTGTAGATTGAACCTTTTCTAGCTTGTACACAAAGTCTTTTCTTACCCAATATTCTTTTCATTGGAGGAACATGTATGCTGTACTTTACAAACCTATAATTTAATGTTTTCTTTCTACTCAATTTGTTTGAAGGTTTTCAAACAAAATACCAAATAAAAATATCACAAACAAATCTCGTTTGTTTCTCTTTATAATTCAATTTTTTTGATAGAAACTGAGATTTTGTTATAAGATATATACAAGTTTTACTTGCATCATTGATGGATTACTTTTCCATTTCTCTCATATTTATAACATTTGTTGATCTTTAATCTCTGTACCATTTCAATTTATATTAATAAACAGATTTGATATTTTTAAAGATTGCTTCTTAAACATTTCTTTTCCCTTTTATAATTTTTGTGCTGTAATTTTCATACAATTTATATTAAGTATAATATTTGTCAGCCTTTTTCATTTTATGAATATACATAAATGCTTGAGAATTATTTAAGTTGCTATTGTCTCTTCAAATTTTCTCTTCATCCTTTTCTTTCTCTACATATATATGATGTTTTCCTCTTTTGTTCTATTTTAATCTAGAAGCCTTAGTTTCATGTATATATTAATTATTGAATTCATAAAAAATTCTAAAAGTGTGCAGTTATGCATAATATTCACACAGGTCCTGACAGCATACCTATCCACTATCTTGCCATTTTCTCATTTTTTATAGTTCATAATTTTCATGTCATATGATAGAAACATGAAGATAGAAATAAATTAAGCAAATTCACACCCATTGTACTAATTGTTGCATTCTTTATTAAACAAACAGTATTGAAGGTTTTTGATGGCTACCATATTTGGTAGTTTATTCTCAGTTGGGTAATGATTCACAAAGTAATCAACTTGCTCCTTTAAATGTATAATTTGGTAGCTTTTAAGTACAATTGCAAGCATGTGACATTATTGCCACTATGACATGCTATCCCATTTAATTTTTGAAAAAAGAAACTATGTTCACCAGCAATTGTTCTCAATTCACTGGCCCTGCAACCTTTGAAAAATACTAATCCACTTCCAGTCTCTATGATTTTCTAGCCCAATATAGAATCCAAGTGGGGGGAGGGAAATTGCCTTTCACTGTTCTAAACTAGGGGAGGAATTTTCTTTTCCATCTATGAATGCATTAACTGTGGTTTTATGTGTATGCCCTTGATCAAATTGAAGTTGTCTTTTAAGATTTTGTGTGCTTTTCATCATGAAAGTGAATAAGATTGTGTGAAATAGATCAGCATGTGAGTTTTCATTTTCATTGTATCCATGGGATACTTTCCATCTTTCATCGGTGCTGTTAAACTGCATTAATACCTCTGGTTAATATGAGTCGTAGGGTTTTATTTATTTATTTTTTTGCACATTACTGCAATGCTTGTTTTTATTTCAATGACTGTTGATCTACGATCTTATTCTCTTGGTCTGCCTTTCATGTGAAGAGGAACATTTGGTCTACAGTTATGAATCTCCCCCTTTTTTTATGACTATGTTGATCTCAGTAGTTACAAGACTGTAAGTTTTACTTCTGTAATTCTTCACAGCCTTTGGTCTGTTTCTGTCTTTTTTCATTCCCTTCTAGGTTTTGAACATAGTACATGATTAATTACTCAATTAGTATCTCAATTTTTTTTTTCATTTCTGTAAAATCCAAGTCATTCAACTTTTTAAATTTATCATCCTTCTAATCTACATTCTCTGTTTTTTCTTCACTAATTGCTAAAAGTCTCACCAATACCATTTGGCAATTCAGTCAAGTTTTAGTGGTGTTGAATTTATTGGTTTTCTAGTTTGTATTAAATTTCTAAACTAAATCTTATCATTTCCTCTGCTCACTATGAATTTAGTTTAGTTTTCAATTTCTAGGTATTGAAAGTGAATGTTCATTGTGGTGCATTCTTCTGTGGATAGGTTTTTCTTCTTTAATACAGATATTTGCTACAAAAATAGTTCCCATGTGTGCGTGTGCACGCATGAGTATATGTGTGTGCATGTGTGTGTATGTGTGTGTATGTGTGTGAGTGTGTGTATGTGTGTGTGTGTGTGTATGTGTGTGTATGTGTGTGTATGTGTGTGTGTGAGTGTGTGTATGTGTGTGTGTATGTGTGTGTATGTGTGTGTATGTGTGTGTGCATGTGTGTGTATGTGTGTGTATGTGTGTGTATGTGTGTGTGTGAGTGTGTGTATGTGTGTGTGTGAGTGTGTGTATGTGTGTGTATGTGTGTGTGTATGTGTGTGTATGTGTGTGTATGTGTGTGTGTGTGTGTGTGTGTGTGTGTGTGGCCTGGATCAAAGAAGTATTCCAAGGGGGTCTTATACTAAAGGCAGAAGGCGTGGCTTCAGTTTGTGGAGCTACAAAGAGGAGGTAGAGCCTTCTTGGAGAGGGAAAGACGTTGGGGACATTAATTTCAGCAGTGAAACTTGGAAGCATTAGCCTTTCTGTATCTCAGGGCCTGCCAGCACTTAGATGAGCAAAAAAACTTCTCCTTTTTGTTGTTGTTGTTGTAAGAAATAATTTATTGAAGATGCTTTACAGCTGAGAATCTATTTAGCTTACATGACTTTCTTTCTTTTTCTTTTTTTATTAGATACTCTCTGTATTTACATTTGAAATGTCAGCTCCTTCAACCACTCATCTCCCATTCCCCCTCCCCCTCCACTTGTCTCCAGGAAGGTTCATACTTTCCCAATCACCATCTTCACCCCACTGCCTTGGCATTCACCTACATTGGGAAAATATGCTCTCCCTGGACAGAAGGCCTCTTCTCACATTGATGCTAGACACTGCTATCTTCAGCTACATATGCAACTGAAGCCATAGGTCTCTCAGTGCAAAGGCCTCTCCTAGTGTTCCAATTGCAATGTTTTTAATTCCCACATTTTCCAAAGCAACAGGCTTTCTACAAGACAAAATGTTTATTTCCTATGCAGCACTGTGCATTGCTGTTTTACAAATGAGTATTAGGGTAACCAAACTTTAAGGGTGTTTTTTTTTTTTTTTTTTTTTTTGTTTTGTTTTGTTTTTTGTTTTTTTCCTTTTTGAGCACAGCCAAATTAAAAAACCTTTTTTTTTTTTTTTTAATTTTCAGGAATGTAGACATTTCCATAATTTCTCTTATTAACATATGGCTTGATTTCATTGTAATTTGAGAGATTGCTTGATGGGATTTTATGGTTTTAGGTAAAACAACAAGAGTGCCTACAAAATATGAAAATAGCCTGGAAGATTTTTCTTTGGTAACAAAACAATAGTGTGAAGCAATCTGTTCAAAATGTAGGAGGTAAATATTGCTAATCAGGTAATTCTTCCCAGATCTGATGGTTTATTTTCTTGATTTGATTGATGCAGAGAGAGAGAGAGAGAGAGAGCTCAAACATTTGATTAAAGTGCATTCAATCCATTTTCTTATGGGACTAAAATAGAATTCTGTGGACTGAGTATATTACCTTCTCTCTCAGGTATGAATAGTTATACTGAACGCATAGGTAGAACTACACATTGGTCCTTTTCAATGTATATGGGTATTCCCATAATCCTTGTTTTGATATTTTGTCTATTTTAGCTAAGTTTATGAATTTATTATACTTCTCAAGTGTGAAATCTCTACAGCATTGTCAGGTGGCAAAATTATTATCTTCTACATTTGATAGTCTCCATGTATAATTTTGAACTATTTAGCTATGGGTATATTAATTTTAAAGCTGGTATTTAAATTCTAGCAGGGTTTAAGAGATATTTTGGTTAAATAGATCGAGGTCAACTCAGAAACAAAGAGGCATCGTCTGTTACAAAGCCTCAATGCCTGGAGACTCCATCTCCTCCAGGAAGTCCTCAGGTAGCCATAGCTTTAATGCATGGGCTTGGGAACTCTCAAGATTCAGAGAACACATCCTATTCCTTTTCACCAATGTAAAACCCTTCTAACAATGGCTTCTGGGAACTGATACCTTCCTCTTTTATGGTTCTGAACAAGCTTGAATTTGCTGTAGATACATATGTCAAATACCTGTAAAGAGAAAGAGAAAAAAATGAAAAGATTGGATATATTTTTTAAAAGCAAATATCAGAACTGAATCAAATCCGTATAATACACATGGGCACTAACCTGCAATATTCATTATGTTAGTATTTCTACCACCTAAATGGATAATTTCAACCCTGGTTGTTCTACCTCAAAGCAACATGGGTAAAAGCTTGCCGTAAGCTGAGCCAATTGAAATGATTGTCTTCGATACTCCTAATTTTAAAGTTAAAAAGAGTGCTTAGATAGAAATGACCCCGAATGCTTGAAAAAGCGTATAGTCTTTGTAAGAGCATCATTTTAAAGCATAAAAAACCCCTGTTCCAATCCTTTGAAAATGTGTGTGAAGCAGCCAGAGAGCTGTTTCTTTGCCTTTGCCAACATATTTTCCCCAAAATGAGGTGTCCGCATGTTCAGCCAATCAAATAAACTGTCTGGCTGAACGTCCCAAGGTGCTTTAAAATTCAGTAAATAGTACTAATCACTTCCATTTCAGTATTGATATTAAAGGCCCTATTCATGCCAGCAAAAAGTGGAATGCAGCTGTTCTCTGCTTTCCTTTCGAATTTGTATGCGGGAGCTTGCCTGCATAATGAGAAATATGCCGGTATTTTGTGTTCATCTGTATTGAAGAGGTTTAGTGCAGGCCCGCACAAAGACACAGTGGTGAGGTGGGAACTTGAAAGAGTGCACTGCTTTCCGCTCTGGAGTGGGGCTGTGTGGAGAAGGGGAGGGAGGACTCAGGGCTTCTTCTTTTTTCTTTTCCTGTGAGAACATCAAATGCAGTTGAGCATTCCCTGAGCATATACTTGATTGCTGCCGTTCAAAACATCTTTGCAAACATTGCAAAATAGGCTGGACTTAATCCTCAGCTTTAGGAGTTTGATGCATCCCTCACTTTCTAGAGCAGTTGAATGCATTTTGAAGGAGAACTTTGTGCTCTTACTGACTCATTGATGCAGCACTAAACAAGTGCCTCTTGTCATGAGATTTTTACTTTTAGGAAATGTCTTTAATCTTTTGGAAAAACACGTCAAGATTTTTTTTTTTGTTCTGCACATCTCTCCATTGATTCAAGTAGTTGATTATAGATTATATTAAACACTCCAGTTCTATTTATAGCTCTCATTTAATTTGATGCAAACACGTGCTTGTCCTGTTGGGTTTTCGGTAAAACGCATGATTTTGAACAACTATAACTAGATATCAAAATATGCTTTTCTTTCTGTGATCTTTGCTTGTGTATCATTACAATTTGCACAATGAATCTGTTGAACTTGATTTTGCTAGAGCAGAAATTATGAGTAGAATGAATAACAGTTCTTTCAGAATTATCTCTACTTCTCTTACTCTTTGGTCCTTTAGTATAGAGAAAAGGGTGCTGTGTAGACATCATCTGTTTGGTAGATTTCTTCCTTGTACAAAGGAGTGGAGGGTTTACATTTTTAGTGTCTCTGAAAAGCACTGTGTGTTCGTGGGCTAACTTTATGGGGTTTTTTTTGTTTGTTTGTTTGTTTGTTTTTTGTCACAGAAAGGTGTTTAAAAGTGTAATGAGGTGAAACCTTGGGTATGGTCTTGTAGTCACTGTGAAGATGCCCTTTATGAGTATGGTAGGACCCTGGTACTGCTTCTTTCTCTCTTGAGGCTAAAAGTTTTCCTCCACTAAGCAAATTGCACTAAACAGACAGTCACAGCTTGGGCCCAGCCATTGGCCAAAATGCCCAAGCCTGTCAGGAAAAATAAACATTTCCCTTTATCCATACCTTGTAAATTTACATTTTAAAAATATTTCGTTATAGTAACAGAAACCCAAAAACAAACTCTAAACCTTTCTTTTACATGAGAAGCAGAAACAAACATGCAAACTAAACAAAAAAAAAAAAAAAACCTAAAAGTATGTTTTGATAAAACTCAGATTTTTCAGATATTTTTGATGAGCCAGGGAAGAAGTAGACCATGTCACATTTTATATTTCTTTCACCTCTGTGCTCCTGAGCCTTGAGCACGTCAGGGTTCTCTGCTGTATTGTATTTCTATATCCACTTACCTTGCCTCTACTTACCCTTTCGTCTCATCCAGACACTGCCCTTCCTTAATGTATAAGCAATAATAGAGCAAATTGAACCACATTTAAAAGTTTTTATTAAATACTCTGTATTTACATTTGAAACCTTATCCCCTCCCCGCATCCTGCATCCCGCCCCGGTCCCCCTGCACTTGTCTTCACTAAGGTTACCCACTCCTAGTCACACTCTCCACCCCATCATCTTGGCATTCCCCTACATTGGGAAAACATGCCCTCCTTGGACCAAAGGCCTTTTCTCACATTGATGCCAGACACTGCTATCTTCAGCTACATATGCAACTAAATCAATAGGTCTCTCAATGTGTGCTCTATAGTTGGTGTTTTAGTCCATGGGAGTTGTGGAGGGTTTGGTTGGTTGATATTATTGTTTTTGCCATGAGGTTGCAACCCCTTTCAGCTCCCTCAGTACTTTCTTTAGCACCTTCATTGGGGTCCCCGTGTTCAGTCCAATGGTTAGCTGCAAGCATGCTCCGCTGTATCTGTATGACTCTGGCAGAGCCCCTGGGAAAGCATCTCTATCTGGTTCCTGCCAGTAAGTACTTCTGAGGGGATGCCTAAGTCCTTCTTAGAAGGGAGAACAAAACAATCATGGGAGGAAATAAGAGGTCAAATAGAGAAACAGGGATTGGAGAAAAGATCATTCAGAGGCTGCCTCATTTGGGGATGCGCCACATTTTTAATCCACAGCTCTTAACACTTCTGAGTTGACGCTACTGTTTACTTTAAATCTTGAGCAAAGCAGTTAAACCTTAACTGCCCAATGAAAGCACAGCCACCTTCCAAATCTTGGAATGTTTTCCATAACAGTGTGTGTTCTGTCATCCAATTCTTGTTATCTAATAGTCTTGCAGTCACCTCCTATGTCACGTCTGCAACTATGACTATTCCTTATATTCTTCCTGGATTGGATGCTCTTCCATCTTCTTCACTTTATAATTCAACATGGACAATTCAATAGGTACATTTTACTTTTCTTCTAGTGAATGACTGGTTACAATGAGTATATGTAAGAAAAAACACATTCCCTAATACCCTCACATGAATAAACCTTTTGCCCATGACAGGTGAAAAATTTATTCCCAAGAATCCACACACAGCCGTAGCCAAGCACCTTAGTTATAGATTTAAAAGGTAAGCAAAAAAGGCAGTTTTCTCAGCCAGCTTCTCTTTACTGGCAGACTGCAATTTCCAGTTACCAAGAAAGGATCAATAATTTTATCTTAAAAATTAATCTCATAAAATTCTGTGACAGCCGCTCATTAACATATTTTTGTTAAATTATTATCAGGAAACTGAGGGCAAAAATAGGTACAAGAAATTAGACATCACTTTGATATGAACCCAGCTTTAGCAAGAGAGGTGTGTCAGCTAGTGCTGGCCAAGCTGCCATTGTTCTTTTTCTCTGACCTACAATATCCCCAGCCTGACTATAAAGAGCATCTTTCTGAACTTCATATTGTTGCCTAAGATTTTCTACATTAGAGTCACTGGCAAAAATACCTTAACGGAACTTTCCTGACAGTCTCCATCTCCAAATTCTTTCTACGTGTGATGGCCATCACTAACAATTCACATCTCTAAGATCTTTCCTAGGCTGTTGTTTGGATCGCGTATCTGCTGCAGCGTCATTGCTTGAAGCAAATTGAGCACTATTATCGTGAATACCAATGGTACCCATCCGATGAGGTACATCCCATAAGAAGTGTCCTTACAGTTCTCAAACAACTCATATGAGGAAGGATGCTAAGACTGCAAAGGCAACAAGCAGAGCAATACTCCATAAGGACAGCAAGTCCTTAGGGCCCATGGTCCTCAGAGCTGTGCCTCTCGGAGACTCACCCATCATAGTGATATAGTGATGCTAACCACTGCACCACATATCTGTGAGTTCTATAACTATTTTGCTGTTTTCCTTTTCCACAATTCTCATGTACGCGAGCGCGCGCGCACGCGCGCGCGCACACACACACACACACACACACACACACACATATATATAATTTAATATATTGCTACATATAATTTTTTACACCATTAAGCTCTTCCTATCTATGGCATGGTGATTCTGAGTCTATAGGAATCCTGCCTGTTTCCTAAATAATATAATAATTTTAGGTTTCCTCCTAAAAGTATTCAGCTGGAAAAATTAAAAGCATTAATTTTCTTGCTAAATGAGCATGGGACAGAGTAGGGATGAGGTCTCACACTGAGAGAAGCTGTCCCACATGCAGAAATATGAAAGGTTGAAGCTTTCATTCCTTGCATGCTTTGAACAAGACTTTGAAGGATACATTTGGCATATAGAGATTGCATAGGTATTGACATTAAAATGTCTAGTTCAGCAATTAAAACTACTGGCTTCATAAAAGTGGAGCTTTGGTTTGGTGTTTCATGTTTCTCTGAACATCATAAATCTCTTTTCCCACCAGTCTTTGACCTGTAGAATGACAGACGTTCTGAGGACAGCGAGAAAAAGTGGGACACATTGAAAGAATTGTAATCTTCCAAATGTCTCTTTGTTAAGACGACTATGAATGTTTGAGAAAAAGCAAATGTTTTAGAAGGTCTTTGTAAGAGCTTCTGGGTATCTCTATGTTCATGTTTTAGTTCAAAAGGTAAGGGGAAAATCAATGATATATAAAAATAACTTGAAAAGTTTTCAAGAGAAAATTGATTTAAATTTAGCGTTTTCCAACTTTTCTGAAAGAGAGAAATTCAACTATGCATGTTTTGGGGTAACTTTCTTCATTCTTTTTAATCTCTCTGTGTCTCTGTCTGTCTGTCTGACTCTCTCTCTCTCTCTCTCTCTCTCTCTCTCTCTCTCTCTCTCTCTCTCTCCTCTCTCACTCTGTGTGCATGTCTGTGTCTGTGTGTATTAAATGAGGTAGAAATGTTAATTTAACAAAAGTATTTTGATCCCAGTCTTCACACACTAAAAACAAGGTTTATACTGTGTTTGCATCCTGAAAATATTTTTGATTCTCAAACTCATACTTTATAGTTTCACAGAAATTCTGGTGAGTCATTCAGCCTATTGGACCTGTGAGAATCATATAAAGAAATATCTAGATATTTGGAAATATCGGAACATTATCATTTCCTCAAAATTGAGTCAAATTTCAGTGATTAAACGTTAAGCATGATTTGCCAGCTTTAGCATGTAGCCTGCTAAATAACTCACAGTTTCAAAGCTGTGATTTATTGTTCTTCTTGGAAAGCAAGTCAACCTTTAATGAGCAGGATCCTCTTTGCAGGTTTGGATTCAGAGTGGTGGCATGCTGGGCAAAGATAAAGCAGACATTTTGTGAAACCTTTCCTTTATGGAGTCACAGAAGACAGGAATGTCTTTAAAAATCAAATAAAGCAGTATGCAGCTTGAATAACATGGTGAAGAAAACACATCAGAAGATAGAAATGAGTGAGAGATAGAAGGATGAAGGAAGTAGGTGTCTGTTCTACAGGCAGCCCTTGTGTGTCCATTCTCGGTTAGTCATTGCCATGGGAAACAGCATGTGCTATAGGCTAAACTTGCCTCCTGCCCTGAACATGTTCACAGGTTGGCAAGAAACATCATGCGAACAGGTTGTGCACAACAATGAGATCAAATGTTTCAGCAAGATTTTAAAATACGCTGGAAGCACAAAGAGAGAACAAGGAAGCAGTAATTGTCTTCCAGCTCAGCGTAATGCTAAAGAAGAGGATTCTGGGAAAAGCCCATTTACTTTCTATTTTCGCTCTTCTATTTTTTTCCCTTTTAAATGACTTGTCTAGTGAGTAAAGAAAGGGAATCTGATTGATGAAATCATCTGCGCTGTGAGTTGTAAGCTAATCCCGTCAGTATATATTAATAAGAGATTTTCTATTATATCTGTTTCCTCTCAATGGGGGATATTTTTATTTACATAGTTTTTCCTTGAGTAATCTTAGAAAAAAATGGAATTTGGCACATCCTTCCACGATAAAGTACAATATTGGTATGCCTGTTGTTTTAGGCAGGACATGATTCTTCATTCCTTTTGTGGCCGGTTGCATCCACGACACTGAATGTATGATACCCCACTTAAAAGTCATTAAAAAAACCCACATCTAAATATCACACCTTGACCTTTGCTGTTTCACATGCAGGAAGACATAGAAGACATCTCCTTTTCTCTGGGTCATGAGAGCTGACCTCAAAGAATGGAAGGGCAGGTTCTACATGAGCAGAGATGGCAAGCAAGGTTGCACTGTCCATTCTGGTGGTATCAAGCGTTAACTGCTCCCATGGAGTTTGACCAGTATCTCTCTAGTTCTAAGAGGCTTCAGCTTCATGGATGGTTCTAATCCATAGATCCATCACGGGATCTCATTTTAAACTGTCTTAGCTCTGGAAATAAGCTGGGTGCAAACCATGAGAAATGGCACTTGGGAGCCGGGTGTCCCCTCATTCTCCCTCTTTGTCATCACCTATGTGGAGCCAAAACATCTACAGCAGCCATGTCATGCTTGATCTATCACAAAAGTCAAGCACTAGTTTGTACTGTCATTGAAAACGAGATCACCTGCTTGAGATGATGCATTTTCCATTATGATAAGAAGGCAGTCTGTATGGGTTTATTGATGGAGGTTGAAAATCTTTTGGAAAAATGGGTAAAGAGCTTTCGTGGTTATTTTTTTTAATTAACATCTAGTGTAGCAAGATTTCTTATGCCAACATCCCATGTAGGTAACACTAGCTGACCCTCTCCTACCTGCTCTCCATCTCCCTGACGCCCATCCCTCCACGTACTTTCCAGTCCCTCCATTTGCTTTCAACTTTCATGTCACCTAGGTATTATTATATTGGTTACAGTTTGTACTCTCATCCCTTTAAGCCTTTTTCCCTCCCCTCATGCCTTTCTCTAGTTTTCTGCTTTCTACCCACACTGTGCCCCACATAAATATACATTTACAGAAAGTAAAAAGTAAAATAGAAATATGAGAGATAATATGTAAGGTTTATCTTTCTGGACCTGTGTTACCTAACTTCATAGAATATTTTCCACTTCCAAACATTCTGTCCTATTTTATATTTTGCATGCCTTTATGGCCAAAGGATATCCCATTGTGTATATAATATATATACCACATAATTCTTAGTCATTTGTCTGTTGATGGACATCAAGGCTGATTCCTTTCCCCCATTGTAAGTAAAAAGGTTACATGTGGTAAGATCCCAAAGTGCCAGGTGTGTGTAGCTGGCTATTATGATAATTTTAATTTTTAAAATTTTGAAAACCTCTATTATGTCAACAGTAGTTAACAGTTCCACCAACAAAACCACTCATAAATAAAAGAAATAATGAGCTGTTTCTTTTTCTAGTAACATTTAACCTAATACTTTTTAACATTTGTCTATAATATACCCTAAACCAGTTTCATAGTTTTAAAAATGTTTCTTACTCCCGTCATCATTTTTTTTTTCCTATTATTTGTGATTCTTCAGTATGGAAAAATCGATTTCGTCTACAACTGTTAAAATATTTGTTTTAGGAATATTATTGGAGCATGTGGATCCTTTGTCTTTACAGTCATCATTTGTTGCCCATATTCCTTCAAATTTGGCCAAAGGAATCCCCAGCATCTGTCTTCGATGTCCTTCTGACATAGCACCATTAATTTCTCGCTACTGTCTACCTGATTTCATTTAATATGTTCTCTGCACAAGAGTAGGATCACCCAAGTCTCCAAGGAAATGTCTTCCAGAACATGTGGAGTTTTTACAGTTCTTTCCTAGTAAAACACTCATTTTACTTTTAGAGTGGATCTCACATAATTGCTTCTAAATCTCCTTGCTGCTATTTTACACAGAATTCAAAGAAACAGATTTATTTTTATTTCTGTGTATGAGCACCTGTTGAATGTATATGTGTGCACCATATGTGCTTTATGCACACCAGACAAGGGCACTGGGTCTGGAGTTACTGATCAATAGAACCATCAACGCAAGTGCTAGTTACAAACCTGGATCAGAAAACAAACCTGTAATGGGGCTGAGTATGACTTCCCTGTCAACAATCAATAGCATTGATGGGAAAGAAGTCTCAGAGTCCTGTGGATTCCTGCTGAAGTTGTTATCTACTGAGGGGCTCAGGGGGGAGCCAGTCATCATCTTCAGATGTTCACACATTTAACCTTCCATGTACCAGTGGATAGTTTCAAACTGATATGTACACAGATGACCATGGTTAAACCCCATGATTCTCCAAATAAAACTAAAAACGAGTATGTGAGAAGGATATGTGATGACCTGAGGTCAAGGTCACAGCAATCAGAACACATTAGAGGCTGTATGACATCACTCATGAACAGACTGATGAACAAAGAACAGAAAGTTCCTTTTAAAAATTAACTTGAAACTTCCACTCAATCTCTGCAGTCTAGAACAAACCAGGGCTTCTTAGTTCTGTAAAATACTATTAGAACTCCCTGTAAAGCCATCCAACTCTTTAAAATATTCATTTGCTTCTTTAGAGTGGGGCCTTTTTAATGATTTCCCTTGATAATTTTTATCATTTTTATTTGTTCTCTCAGTATGGCATTCTTAATTTAACTAAATACTGTATTTCTTTAAAGTTACTTATTTTCCCGCATTCATGATTTTCTTCCTGTAATTCCATAGTGTGTGTATCTGTGATTCAGCACTACTGAAAAAATTTCTCAAAAATTTGTATGTTTACTGGTCTGACAACTAAAGTTAATAAATGTTTGCATTTTTTTTTAATTAAGGTTGTTTGGATATATTCCTCCAATGATATTCTTTGTTTTATTTTGTTTTTTATTGGATGTTCTCTGTATTTACATTTCAAATGTTATCCCCCCCACTCCCATCCTCCTCCCTCTTTACTTGCTTCTATGAAGGTGCTCCCTCTCCCAACCACCTACTCCCACCTCAGCTCCTTGGCATTCCCCTACACTGGGAAAAAAGCCTTCACTGGACCAAAGGCCTCTCCTCCCAGTGATGCCAGACAGTGCCATCCTCTGCTGCATATGCAAATGGAGCCATGGGTCTCTCCATGTGTGCTCATTGTGTTGTTCTTTAGTCCCAGGAGCTCTGGAGGGTTTGTTTGGTTGGTATTGTTGTTCTTTCCATGGGGTTGCAAATGGTTTTTTATCCATGAAGCTTGAAGAATATACAGATAAGCTACCAAATCTCTCTCTGATGTACGCCAGTTAATCTATGGGGCTGAATGACTACAAAGTTCAGTGTATGTGTCTTAAGGTACTTGAATTCCTTGCCCATAACATACTTAATAATGAGAGAAACATAACTGACTAATTTGTGCTTTTGCATTCAGAACTATCCCACTTAAAACAAGTGAGAACTCCTCTTTTTTTTTCTTTTATTTTTGATAACCTTATGTACTCAGTTAGGAAAGACTCTAAGCAACACAGGTACTTATGTTATCCCCTTGGGGTAGCCCCAGACTGAGCTTCTAAGAGGTTTTAGCTGTCTTTCTCCTGACTACAAAGATTGTAAAAGCTTTCGGCTCTTGTCACTGGCCTCACCAATGTGCTTTCCAGCCCTTCTTAGTCCGACCCTTGCTGCGTCAGACCAAGGCTTGGGATCCATGCAGGCCCGAAGCTTTTCCTGACCTTCTGTGGAAGCGTGGCCCAGGTGTCACATTTATCTGGAAATTTCCACCATCACTGGTACCACTTCCTTTCTCCTGGACCTACCTAAGATAATGCCACAGCTTTGCCCTAGGCGCTTCATTGTTGGATTTTTACATGTTGCCATGGTGTCAATCAAGTCAGAGACCTGGGCAATCCAGCCAAGCATCCTACCACTGAGCAATATTACACATGCCTTTTTTTTTTGAACTATTTGTTTTTTGTTTGTTTGTTTGTTTGTTTTTTTTTGAGCTTCATATAGTCTGTGAGTGTGTCTGGGGTGTTCAGAGATTTCTGGGGTTAGTATCCCATTATCAGTAACTGCATATTATGTCTGTTCTTTTGTGACTGGGTTACCTCACTCAGGATGATATTCTCTACATGCATCCATTTTCTTTTTTTTTTAAATTTATTTAAAAAAAACAAAGATAAATGTACAAATTTTTAAGCATTTTTGCATAAAATTATACGAATACACTTTATTAAGGTTGTAATTAAGTATTTGTGGGTACATATGCATACACATATGTATATATGTAACAATAATATAAGAAAAGAGGTAATTAATTTGAGGGGATAGGAGAGAAACTGGGAGGGGCTGTAGGAAGGAAATGGGGATGTGATGCAGTTCTATTTTAATTAAAATGTATTCTTTCTTTTTCTTGAACTTCACACAGTCTATGAGTTGTTTCTGGGGTGTTCAGAGCTTTCTGGGGTTAGTATCCCATTATCAGTGACTGCATATTATGTCTGTTCTTTTATGACTGGGTTATCTCACTCGGGATGATATTCTCTAAATGCATCCATTTTCTTAAAAATTTCGTTAAGCCATTGTTTCTGATAGCTGAGTAGTACTCCATTGTGTAAATGTACCATATTTTTTGTATCCATTCATCTACTGAAGGACATCTGGGTTCTTTCCAGCTTCTGGCTATTATAAATAGAGCTGCAATGAACATTGTGGTGCATGTGTCATTGTTGTCTGTTGGAGCGTCTCTGGGGTAAATGCCCAGAAGTGGAATAGCTGGGTCTTCAGGTAGTACTATATCCAATTTTCTGAGGTATTGCCAGACTGATTTCCAGAGTGGTTGTATTAGGTTGCAACCCCACCAACAGTGGAAAAGTGTTCCTCTTTCTCTGCAGCCTCGCCAGCATCAGCTGTCATCTGATTTTTGGATCTTGGCCAATCTGACTGGTGTGAGGTGGAATCTCAGGGTTGTTTTGATTTGCATTTCCCTGATGGCTAAGGATGTTGAGTACTTTCTTAGATCTTCTATCTTTTAATACTGTTAGTGGAAACAATTTTTCTTTCCAATTTCCTTAGGCATTGTTTGTTTATTGGTGACTGGAGTTGAATCTATCCCCTAACAATCTGTGTGTTCTTTCTCATCTGCCTGTTAGATAACCTAAATATCAGCTGGAGATTGTTGGCCAAACAAACCCGCAACCATGGATTTTTACTTATACTGTCACTGTACCTATGTTACTAAAATGCAGATACAGCTGCCAATGGAGCCCTAACTGAAGTTCAAATAGCAAAGAGGTAACGTGTGCCTTTTAAATGTAACATTAATGATCATAACAAGTTCATCTCAAAGCTTTTAGATTCTTAGTATCTGACCCATCTTCCTACGCCCCATCTCCCACACACAGAGAAAGAGAGAGAACTGATGTTTGCACATTCAAAATAGCCAGATGTGTGCTAAGTGTTCAATGAACCTCATGGATACCCTTAACAAACTGCAAATAATATTTTAAAACATGGGTTCTCAACATGTGGGTCTTGACCCCTTAGAGATACCCCTCAGGTGTTATGTTTTACATTACAATTAGTTACAGTAGCCAAATTACAGTTATGAAGTATCAACCAAATAATTTGATGGTTGGGGGTCACCACAATGCAAGGAACTTTATTAAAGGGTCACAACATTGGGAAGGTTCAGAACCACTGCTCTAATCATTGCCCTAGAGGAGAAAGAAAGCAAAGATCAGCTCCACCTGTATTCCATGAACAATCATGAACTTTTCAGGCTATAGGGAGTTGGGGTGCTGCAGAAATGGACTTGTCATACTTTCTAGATTATTTCTTGTGATGTTAATCTTCTGCTGAAGAAAAGTACCCATCAATTTTTCATTTCTATTACTCTTCTCATCTGATTTTTTTTCACATCTTACATACTTGAAAGGAATAAAAACTATGTTCATGAAAGGGAAATTAAATGTATGAGTAAATGCTTTTTATTTGGCCTTTTATGTTCTTAAAACTATTACCTAGCATTTAGAATTATCTGAAGGGAATGAATTTGATATAATTTGGTAATGGTTAAGCCTTGTGAAATCAAGGGCGATTTTTATTGCCTAGTATTCTTACCTAATTTTCATTCTATTGTGGCATTAATGACCTCAGGAGAGACTAAATAAAGTTCATTTTAAGCTTGCTTTTATTTTCTCTTTATTTTCCACTTATTCATGATTTGTGCCACCCTTAGTATAGTTCCATAAAATAAAATTAAAATACTTATTGGTTTTAGTGCCTCAAAATAACTTGGCTAATACGATCTAGAAATATATAAAGATTTTATTCTTGGTAAATAATATTCCTAAAAAATGTTTGTTAAGATTTATAGTTACTTTCATGTTTTAATAAAGAATATGTTAAATTCCCTTATAATTAACATGAGAGTGTTTTATTGCTTATATATTCTCTTCACCACAAATAGACTTTTATGACTATACATTTTTTTCAGTAATTATTAACATTTTTTGAGATATATGTCTTTACATCTGCATCAAAACTTATTATCAAGAGAGATGACTGGTAATTTTTGCTAATTGGCATTATTATTTTCACTAATGTGCTTTAGTGGGCAAAATAAGACATTAATTTTGTAGGTAATTATAAGAAGAAAATAGTTCAAATAGACAACACTATTTGACAAAAAATGTGTTTCCTTTTGAATTTACATAAACGAGACTGGTAGAAAGTAGAAAGAATGCATTGAAAGAACAGAGGACAAAAGGGAAAAATCTCCTCTAGGTTTGTCCATTGGAGTTAATCTCAGTAAGACATTACACATTTTGGTATATTTACTTATCATTCATTGAAGCCTTGTATGAAATTTGTAGTATCTCAAACAGAGAATGTATAAAACTATAAGCCTCTATGTGCACTCAGCTGCTTATATGTGAGTGATGCTGGGTAGCTGCGGGGATGGCAATTGAGTTGAATACGTATTTCTCAATTGAATTTCAGGTTTTCCTACCATCATTATTTATAATTATACTTGTTCAGATAAAACTACTCCTAGAGAGTAAATGAATTCACCCTTCTGTTTTTGCCACTTTAAGGGTCAAAGATGTGAATGCTGAGGTCAAGAGGTTCCTTGTATAGGAGAGGTGTCAGGAGAGAGCTATTTTCTAGAGTACTAGATTAAACTCTCCTGCCTCAAAGACAATGGTGTTTCAAGGAGGTGTACAAATTTTCTGCTAGCGTGGTACACAAAGTGGGGAAAAGAGAGGAAAGGAGGGAAGGGGAGGGGGAGAAAGAGGAAGAAGGAGGGGGGAGGGGGAAGAGAGAGGGAGTGTTCCAGGACAGCCATGGCAACTCAGAGAACACATGTCTACAAGCAAACAAAAAGGCAAAAATAAAACCAACAATAATAATTTTTTGTACAGTATATTTTGATAATAGCCTCCCCTAGCTTCTCCATAATCCTCCCCATGTCCCGGTTTACCAAATTCACCTCCTATCTTTCTCTGCCTCATTATAGTATAATCACATATCTATAATTATTAATGAGAAACAACAACAACAACATATAAACAAAACAGAATAGGAAAAATAAAACAGTAAAAAGAGCCAAAGGAAAAAACACAAGAAACATGTACAGATGCTGAAACATGTGAATTGGTACATACAGGAAATCCATAAAACAAATTCAGAAACATACATAAGTAAGAGATCTGTATGTGTAAGGTTAAAAAATAAAATTCTCAGGAAACATACTGTGAGTCACACAACATCAATAAACAAAACCACAAACAGAACAAATCAAACAATCAGAAACAAAAGAGAACCTTCCAAAAATGCTATTAAATATGCATTTCATTACCCCTCTCTTGCTAAGCATGGGACCTGCCCTTAAGTGTGGTATGTGTACCCAGTGAGAGTCCATTGGAAATAACAAGTTTTTCAATTGCAAGTGGTGATCAATGGAGATCACTTTTGGATTAGGATTCTGTCCTCTGCCCTCTCCATATTGAGAGCCCATTTAGATTTTATAGGTGTAGACTGTATGGTTTTGGTTTTATTTCTTAAAGGTAATGATGTTTAAATCACACCGTAAACTCTGACTTGAACATCTTATCACTGAGGAGGTGATAGGATGATCTGTAGTTGTTTTCCCCTCACTTAAAAATGGCAGCCACTAACAGATGTTAAAAACACTTAAGACGTGAAAATGGAAGCACATACATGTAAAGATTGTTACATGCCTGAGAAAACATTGCAGGATGAATGGGAGCTTTTCAATGAGGAAGCAAATCTGTATGTAATCTGACAAAGAATGCATTTATCAAAATTTGGAAGTAGAGAACATGTACCACAGCATTTTGTGACTCAATTTCAGGCATTATAGAAGCCAGACAAGCGGGGGCTGCTGAGAGACACACTACAAGGGGTTTCAGATACCCCTTGTCTTTTGCAAATACCACACAGTCTTGATTGTTGTGTATTCATTCTTAATTTTGTTTTGTTGCAAGGCCATGATTTCTATTATAAATAAGTTTCTAAATAAATTTATAATTAAAATTATATTTATCTTGTAAAATACTGGGAATTAAACATCTTCCACACACATTTGAAAGGATGGAATTTATTAATATACTTCTCGAGGAATGACTACAAAGAGTAGAAGGATTGACCATTATGTATTTACTGATGTTGTGTCCTATGACCTTGTTCAAGCCAGCTTTCTGCTGCTGTTTGTAGGGTTAGTGAGAAATGACCCAGTCCGCTGACAACAGGAAAACCTTTTCCAAGCTTGTTAAATCTATGTTCATTCAATATTTTTTCTTTACAGTAGGGTCTTTAATTTTTTATTGTAATGTTAAATAGCATGTTTAAAAATTTAGAGGAGAAATTTTAAACGTTAGCTGTGTTTTGTCAACACTTAAAAATAAAACCTACGATTTGGAGAGAATTTTGACTCTTAAAAAAAATCATAGAAAGCAGGATTCTGTTAAATTTTCTTCTGTGTCAACTGGTATGCTGATGAATCTATGTTTTCTCACTCTCCCTATATGTAGATTGCTTTGGTGAAAGTTTCAACACTGAACTCGTCTGTATAAGTGAAGCAAACCTCATTTGGTCATGAAGTATGATCATTTGTCTACATTACTCAACTAGATCTGCTGTAGAGTTTGTGTTTAAGTAGGTGGCAGATCTTTGTAGGTTTTATCCTTGTCTTCTTTTAGTTTGACTCTAGTATTGATTCCCTAAAATTCACAACAGTATTCTTTCTATCCATTAATATAAGAGCTTTGCAAGATTGATGTTAATTTTTCAAAAGTTCTGTAGGAGTATCATTTACTACTGAAGATTTTTAAGAGCTTGATTTTAAATACAAATTCAATTTTGAAATAAGCTGTTCAGGTTGTCTATGTCATGTGGGCTGAATTTTTATATAGTTCTCTTTTAAGAACTTGGTGCATTTATTGTAAATTGTTGCATTTATTATTATAAAAGCATTTCATCATATCTGGTGATTGCTTGTTCAATAGCTGAATAATCCATAGTGCATTCTCTGTTCCCTCTGCAAACTGGGACTTCATACCTTCTGTCCTAATGTCTCATCAGCCTTGCTAGATGCTTGTCAAGGTTATTAGCGTTTGTGAAGAAGTAACTTTTTGTTTCATTCCATTCTTCATTGTTTTAAATGTTATTGATTTTTTTTCTTTTTTACTGCATTTCCTTCTTTCTGCCTACTCAGAACCTGGTTAGTTCTACTTATCCTAGTGTATCGATGTAGGACTACAATTGGTTTTTGGTCTCTCCTCTTCTTTATAGTTTAGCACTTCAAATCTGCTCTTCAGTGTCCTATTGGGTGCGTATGACATAGTTTAGCGTATTTCCATTTTTAAGTCGTTGAAATTTCCTTTTAGCAAATATTCAGATCTTCCTGTTTGAGCACATGTTGTTTAGCTGTTTTCTGTTTAATTTTTCAATGTTTTATGATTCCTTGGATGATTGATTTACAGACAGAGAACATAGTCCGGTGGTGACAGCATCTGCCCCTTTATGACTTCCTCCTCATTTTACTACTAAAGCAGGAGGATCCTCTGTTTATTTCTAGACACTCACTGTGGTTTTGAAGCATACTTGATTGCCAGGCCCTGACTATATGACCAGCTGTCTTTTTGTGTACATTGAGAGCATGTTGAGGAAGGAAGGGCTGAGGCCTTTATGTTCAGGTGAGACAGATGATTTAGCACACTGTTATGAAGGAGCCTATCAGTTACTTCCTTCTGTCCTGGGGGTAGTCTGGAACATTTCCTTCTAAATTCCAGCTCAGTTTTCCTGAACCCCTGACAATGATGTATGTGTGCTGGCTAGGGATGAGGTAAAGAAAGAGGGCTTTTGCCTTGGGTTTTGATAGAAAGTGAGATGGCTGTTGCTAAAACAAGGAATTTCTAGTTTTAGGTTACATATTACTGAGTCCCATTGGCTCTGGACAATGGCTTTTCTTGGAATGTTTTTTCACTGGTAATTCACATAGCTCAAAGACAGATAGAATTGACTAAGGAAATGGAGATGGGTGTAGGTTTTACTAGCTTAGGGTTTATTAAGTCTTGAGGTCCTTATGTAGTTACTGTTCTTTTCCCAACTTCCCTAGGAAGTCACTCCATGTATACCCATTGGTTGGTGTTTTAGCCCCTGGGAGCTCTGGGGGAATCCAATTGATTGGTGTTGTTGCTCTTCCTATGGGGATGCAAACCCCTCAGCCCCTTCAGTTATTTCTCTAGCTCCTCCATTGGGGTCCCTGTGCTCAGTTCAATGGTTAGCTCCAAGCATCCTCATCTGTATTTGTCAGGCTATAGCAGAGCTTCTCAGTAGACATCCATATCAGGCTCCTGTCAGCAAGAACTTTTTGACATCAGCAATAAATAAGTGGATTTGGTGGCTGCATATGGGATAGATCCCCAGGTGAGGCAATTTCTGGATGATTTTTTTCTTCAGTACCTGCACCACTCTTTGTCCCTGGTTTATTTCTTCCATGGCTCCAGCTGCATATATTGCAGAGGATGGCATTGTCTGGCATCAATAGGAGAAACTTTTGGTCCTGTGAAGGTTTGTTTCCCCAGTGTAGGGGAATGCCAGGACAATGAGGTGGAAATCCGTGGGTGGAAGTGGGAGCATCTTCATGGATGCAAGAGGAGGGGAGACAGGAGATGAAAGAGGAGGAAAAGGGGATAACGTTTGAAATGTAAATGCATAAAATATCCGATAAAAGAAAAAAAGATTTAACAAAAAGAAATTCCCTGCTGTGTTTGTTTGTTGGGGTTTCCCCTAGGTTTCTAAATGAAATGAAATAGAGATGTACCCCATTTGGTGAAGCTGAGAGTCTCTGTAATTAATTTTGAACATGTATACTCTTGATGAAAGGGAATCTTTCTCTCATTTCACATATAATTACTGATAATGCATGAATAGGAATAACAATGTAGAAACAGAATAAAATACTACACTTGGATAGAAAAGGAAAAGCATGAGAGTTTTAGGGAGGGGAAATGAGCATGGGAGGTTAGCTTCTCTGGCCCTATTTGCTTATTCCTTATAGATTCCAAAAAAAAAAAGAGCCTAATTTCAAAACTGGCATTCACTCAGCTTCTGTGAGATAAAATGTGAGATCTTAAAAATGCCTTTCTCAACAGGAATGTTTGCATCAAACTCTGGGCTTTTCACATGCTTGAAATGCAGCCTGTCATTGTTACAACACTGTACATGTTTTTTTTTCTTTTCTTTTTTAATGCCTCATGCTTGGGCCATCACATTGTACCCATGTGAACAGATAAGAGTATCTTGGCAGTGTGATTTATAGCTATCGTCACTTTGAGCTGAGAAGGGTGGTGCTGGAACCTGAGTGGTTGAGGTGAATGGCATGTTTCTGCAAACCTGTATGTGTTGCCCTGATAAAAACACTAGATCCCAATCCTGAGCTAAGCATCTGTGGTTGGTTATGGGTGCTGTCCTATGTTGCCTCAGGAGGATTTACAAGTATCCCTGATGCCTTCCGAGAGACATAACTGAAACGTGGTACCTGCTACCTTTGACTCTGCCCTGTATTAACTTTTGTGTTTTGAGTCTGTACCATTTGATTGTTATCAAGAAGGAGCAGAGTAAGTTTTTCTGAGTTCACCAAGTCTTTGGACCAGTCACTGATCCAGAGGTAAACTGGTCTTCCAAACCTTTATAACAGAGGAAAAAGACAAGAGATATATGCCTTTTTTGTAAGTAATGAGGAAAGAAATTCAATCTTAGTCCTCAAAATTCTCGCTTTTGCTCATGGAAGTAGAAACCAGGTTATCTGAGAGGGTCAGGGAGAGAGAGAGAAAAACAAGGTTTGGAAATTTGACAGAGCAAGGTTAAAGTAGCTGAGGGAGAACCTGCAGAAGGAACTCTTGACAGTAGAGAATGCCCAGCTAAAGGCAGATACTTTTGTCCATGTGGTCATGTCCCCACCCACTCAAGTAAAAGACTAAGACAGTGGCTAGACTTCAGACATATTCCAGGACAAAGTACCTTTCAGATGGGAGTTCAAGACAAGAATAGTACAAAAGACTCTAATGGAACCCTATTGAGCCTTTCCCCAACTTGCTATCTACTTAATCCCCACAACTGATATTAGTTTAATCTTCTGACATTGTAGGTAGCATGTCTGTCCTTTCTATAAACATGGAAACTGTGGCAATGGATGCCACCTGTGACAGCTTTGGAGCTATTTTATGGGAAATCTGCAGTGTACAGGTTCTGCACACACTACTATTATTTATGTGCATTTTCTTATCTCTCACTCAGAGTGAAGTTACAGAGCTATTTCTTCTTTCAAATTGGTTGTATGTTGCTTTTGTAAATACACATAAGCAGTTGGACAATGTCTTTCTAGCTAAGTAGAGTGTATTTAATCTAAGAAATATAGTAGTGTGTCTCTATTTAGAATAAACTAAGAGCTCAGATAGTATACTTTCATGCATATACAAACACAGTACATAGCAAAACATACACTTTAAGAAACTTAGGCATTGATACAGATTTGTTGACTTAAGGAGAATATATATTGGGAGGGAGAAAGCTAGACCATGGAGAGTTTATTACTTTAGTTTTTTGTGATCAAATTAACACTTTAAATATTTTTACATTTGACTATTATATTTGTTCACAACAGCTTCTTGGAACAATCTTTACTTTCCTCTTTTGTCTGTTGGGTGATAACTTATGTTGCTTTAATGAAACAGCTATAAGGAAATGGTAAAATGCATAGACCAACACATTGGGTTCTAGGTTGGGAATAAAGACCAGAGATAGAAGGTGGGTGTTGGCATTCCTTTGCTTTAATGTGTTTCTGGTTTAGATGTGATGCTTTCAAGCCAATACTCAGTTTCTGCTGTTCAGCTCTTAATAATTTTCTTACAGTTGAGACCACCCCCATAGAACAGGAACTGTGCTTTGCTCTGAATGAAAACAAAAATTAAGCTCTATGATGCTGAAATCAAATACAATTTTTAAAGACAAAGCTGCAAAACCAATCAAAGAGCTTTCCTTCTTAGAAAAATTACCCCAGTCACTGTAAATGAATAAGTTCTACATTTGCATTTTATGTGTTTCCTTCCCCTGCCCCCTGATGTATTATCTCAGTAAATGTGCCTCTCTTTGTTCCTCTGTCTCTCTTTTCATTTCAGGAAACAGCGGTCCCTTTAGCTTCCCCACAGTCATTGTGTTGATAAGTCTAAGTAAATCATGGTTAGTGTAACAAACCTGTATTATTTTGGTTATTAATAAAGCTTCGAAATGTATTCAGGTTAAGAATGAATATATTTCCTCTGGCCATCACATTATCAATACACACACAACACTGAGAATTGTTATATTCCATTTGTATTTTCACCCTGGTACTCAAATGGAGACATTTTTAATAATCTATTTTGCAGAGCTGGCTGATTGACTATTGCAAATATAATTTCCCATTCTACTTGTGATCCATTTTCATATTACTCAGAGCATTTGAATGCTGAGTAACTGCAGAATAGTCATGGTACAGAGATCTTTTTTCTTTCTTTTAGGAAGGAAGAAGGCAGGTTCCCCATTTTTTATCACACACCATAGAGGTCATAATTGGGTCATTATGTCCTCTACTTCATGTGACAAATGCTACTGTCCCTTTCCACATTGGTTACTTTATCTTACCTATTTTTATTAATAAGCAGGTGATCTCAGAGGCTGGTTTTCAGATTTTTAGAGCTTTGACTACAAATTATCACAAATGTGTTGTCATAGACCAAGCAAATATCTTTCTCCCAATCCTGGAAATTGGAAAACTGTGATACAGCTGTCCTGGGTTGTTTCCTTTTGAGGAGGGAGTGATGAACCTTTCCCAGGCTTTTGTCCTCTGCTTAGAGACAGCCCATTGCTTGATGATTTTGATCCTCCCTCCACACATCTGTTCAAATTGTCCCCTTTTTAAGTACATTGCTCACATCAGGTTAAGCCTACATTAATGACCTTCTTTTTACCTGACTCCATCTGTAAAGACCCTATTTTTAAAGAAACATGCACCCTAAGGGCCTGAGCTTAGGACTTCCACACTGTAATTACTATATCTTTCTGTCATTGGGACAAGTCACTACAAAATGCATCACAGTTGTTTATCTTATTCCGTCTTGTCTCTTTATAACTAACTTTTAGCTCCCCCATTGTAATTTCCCCAGAATTGCCCAAAGGATTCCAATATAAAAATCTATAATTAATATAATTCAGATACTTATTGGGGATTTAAGTAGGACTAGAGACATGCTAGTTTTTTTCAAATCAAATCATTCAAAGACAAATAAGAAAAACAATCTGTGTATCTTGCCTGTGACCCCAGAAACAAAAAGAAACATTATGAATGGGTACAATGGCAGAAAGAGCCACAAGAACATGTGACACATTTTGGGGGTACTGGAGTATCCAGGAAAACTTCACAAAATTGAGAGCACGTTGAGTCAAGTGAGGTGAGCACAGTGAGGAGACCAGCTTTGGGGTGACCTAAGGAACATTTTCCCACTGACCTCAGAGTTACCGCATCTTATCTTAGAGACACTCTGTTAGCTTGGCCACTAGCTGTCTTAAAGTATGCTGCTCCCTAGAAAACCTCAGTTAAACTCCTCATATGTAAGAAGGTGTTGCTGGAAGCTGTGGAGATGAACAGGAGGCCCTATACTCCCTTTGGTGACAAGGGAATTCCGTGCATGGACTCAGCTTTGTCTGAATTCCCTGAGACTTTCATGGAGCCTCCAAAGTGGGTTCCTAAACTAACACTTAGAATTGCTTAAATGGGACCTTATTTTTCTCTTTAACAATTGCCAGTTCCATCCTCTTGTTTCATGTGTTTATCAGTTAAGCTTGACTGTTAGAAGAAAAGCATTTATTTATTGGGTCAGCTGGCTCTGATGTGGATTACAGATGCTTTTGTACTTGGGTACCACTGTCAGTTTTGCTGAAGGGAAAATTGACTCTTATGTGAAATTATGAGATTTTTACATATACTTAAATTTCTGTGACACAATCTGCTTAAAATTAGACACTGTTTTCGAGCACAGGAGTGGTTAGCTTGGCAGCATGATGAAATAGTCTTTCTTTGTCAAACATAGTTGGTTTCATTTAAGACTCAATGTGAAAAGACATGGTCCCAAAGAAAGTTTCCAAATTTTCACCCTGCTCATAAATATCTGAACTTGCTTTTACTTTGAACCCAAATGAACAACCTATGAGAGGAGTTGATTTTAAACCATTAATTGCCACTGAGTTTTAAACCAGTTATAGGAGCAGTCAGAAACAGCATTATCATGAATCATAAAAAAAATAAAATCAAAAAAAAAAAAAATCTCTGTTAAACACATCCATGTTGTCACTGAACTGGTTAAGGTCAGTGAGGCAGCACTAAATTGTTGTGACATTTTCCCAGCCCCACTATTACCTGTCAAATTGGAAAAAAACTCAAGGCATCAGAGAAGCTGGAGTATTGATGTGCTTGCTCTCCTGTTAATTGATGTAAATGGATAAGCTCCTCCCTCCACAACAACAACCACATCTGTTCCCTTTTGCTGTTCTCTTTCTGCTCTCTGTACCCTTGTGCTTCTTATCAGTCCCTGGGATGTGACAAATGCTCTGGTCCCTATTCACCGACCCCGATGTCTCTTGTGCTTGTTCCACACTTAAAAAAAAAAAAAGAAAAACAAAACATGCTGACAATGTGAAATGTGGGATATGGTGTGTGCTTATTTCATGTTTGGCTCACAGTGGATTGAGTTATATAAAGTGGGACATGGATAAATTACAAAAACCAGAACAAGCAGAGTCACTAACAGTCTTATATAACTGCAAACATTCTACATTTGCTTTCATTTTTCTTCCTCTTGTCTGTCCCAAAATATCTCACCCTTTCCCTCTGTCTCTGTCTCCCTCTCTCTCAATCTTGCCTTCTTTTTCTGATTTTTAAGTACAAAATCAAGTTTTCCAAAATATAAACTGAAAAAGTAGTTTTGACGTGAACGTGGCTCAAAAACGAAAACAGGAAATCCCTGCTTTCATTTGAGAGACTGTTCACTCCTGAAGTGCACTGCAGACAGCGGTAGAACAGAGTGACACACAATCATTTGCTTGAGGGTGGTGTTTACTGCAATATTTCATTGGCATGAAAATAAAGAACTTATCCCCAATATTATGTTACATACTAGAATGTTCTTCTACATTTGTAATGGTAAATAAGCAAAACAAAAGAGCAGCAACTTATTTAATTGTGCTCATCTGAGAATTCTGGGTACATCAAGAATATGTTTGTGAGAGCAGAAAGATGGGATAAATCAAACACCAGCGCCTGCTGTTTGCTATGGAAATCACATTAATGAAGAGAGAGGTTTTCTCCTACCTATATTTAGAACTTCCATTGAAGGGTGGAAGAGCAATAATTCTGAAATGTCTCCACATTTGCAAAATGTTTGTCCCAAACATTAGGAAGCCTCAGAAAGAACAAAGGCAATTAGGATCTGCTAATAACAATGTGTGTTGCTTTGCAGAGTAAAATGAAACACCTCAAAGATGCTCACGAGAAAGGATGAAGAAGATGAAAATTGAGAGCTGCCTTCCTGTGTTTTAATGAACTGTATTATTGAAGCATTGTTCTAAATTGGCCCAAATTAAAGTCTGCTTGACATTTGAACATGCATGAAAACACCGATGAAGAGGGCAGAGACTGTAAATTCAAATCTCTCATCTATCTTCACCCTCTCTCCCCTCTGTGCACTACACATTGGCATATTTCCCCCTTCCAGAAGGATCTCCTGAGTTTCCCAGGGCTGTGCCTGGAACTGCAGATTGTGGCCTTTGTAAATAACGTACATAAAGAAGGGCTGTTAAACTCTTGTTGAGTTATTTTTGTTTTGCACTTTGCACCTTCAGTGAATACGGGAACTACTCCCACACCATTTCCTGACAAACCAAATCTTTCTGTGAAGGCTGAAAACGTTAGTCAGTTGCACCCTATTTTTAGGACTTGTAATGAAGAGAAAATGTAGTGTTATAACACCCATCCAAATGCTGGCGCCCCAGTAGACAACTGCAGAGTTTTAAGAGCTAATGTAGACAATTTATACAGAAAGGACTAAATTATGACCGATCCTGCAAATAAACAGACAACAGATCACTGGGAGTTGTGATGGAAATTAGTCATGGTTTGGAAACGCCAAACTTGGTGCTTCTGAGAACCACAGATGGCCAAGAATAGCAGCAGCAGATACTTAAGAACTGGACTTGGAGAGATGCTAACGTTCATGTTAAACAGGAGAGTAGAAATAAGGTCTCAAATCTCTGCTATTGCTTTAAAAATTACATTTCTAAATTACATATATATATATATATATATATATATATATATATATATATATATATATATGCTTTTTAGAAGAATCTGAGGAAGCTGGTAATATTATTAATCTATTTTAATTGATTAATCCCAGTACACAGTGCATAACGGAGCCATGGGATTATGTCTTCTGAAAAGCAAACAGAGAGAGCAAGATTACATGCCCTGAGTATATTCTGATATACCTGTTACCATGAACATAGCTCTCAAACCTTCCTGCTTTATTCTTCTGACCTTCACATCCCTTCACATCTAGAGAAAATAAATGGATGCAGATGTGAATCAGGCTATGGGGACAAGTCCCAGCTATAGAAAGCCAAAGTTTCCTGGGATTGCTCAAATGTTGGCATATGAGAATGGAGAAGCTGGAATGCATCAAATAATACTTATCTTTTGGCTCTAAGCCTATCAGGTTTCAGTCATTGGCTTTATAAACTTAGTCCCAAGATATTCTCAGAGTTCCCAATCTGATAAAAGTCCTCTTTCTTCAATAATTCTCTCCATGTATTTGCTTAGATTCTAAGCTCCTGTTTATGTATTGCTATAGTTCATGTACCATTTTAAGTCCTTGTTCCATATAGCCACATAATGTGCTCATGTGATCAGATATCTATTTCTGACAGGTTGTGTCTACTGTTGCTTCACTGAACTGTTCCCAGTGCCATGAGAGTTGCACTGGAATTGTTGAAGTATCTGAGAAGCATCAAGAAAAACCTGAATTGGGAACATACTTTGTTTGGATAGATTGGATTATTTTAGGCAGGTTTCACGGCTTCTTGTTACTGCTAGCCATAACTCTTTATTGGTTATTTATAGATAGGTATCTTGATAACCAAAATGTTGTTTAATATTTTTATTCACTTCTTTCTAGAGCTTTCTCAAAGAGTTGCAAGAGTTTAAGACTTAGAAAACAGGTATGCCTGGCTCAGAAAAGGTTCAGTGAGCTCTGCAACACCAGCACATCTGGCATATTTTATTCCTCAGGACAGTGAAGAAGAGGGATAAGCTACCTGAAAAATGCATTAAGATGTGTACATTAGCAGAGGTTTCCTCTGATGTCAAGCAGAGGCTCTTAAGCTGTGGCTCTAGGGCCAGGACACTGAATATAGCTGGAGAGACTGGTCAAAATATAAGCTCTTGAGCTATAATGCACAGAAACAGAAACTCCAGTTATCCTACAAATCCACATTTTTATAATGCCCTCCTGTACAGGATGAGGATGCATTCTATCCAACAAAAATAGTCTAATGCCTCCTTATTCCAAGGGGCTAGGTAGGAATGGCAATTGTGGGTGTTGCTCTCCAAAAGTGTTGTGTGAGCTCTGCCCCATATGTTGAGTTGGCTTTAGAGTCCTTTGTGCCCTGTCAAGCAATTGAGTTGGTTCTGGAGTCCAGTGGGCACTGCAAGCATACTTAACTGGTTCTGGAGTCATGTAGGCACAGTGTCAAGGATCTTTCTTTCTTGATATTCATTTCAAAGGCTGGAGTTGATTTGCATATTCCTATTATAATCTATAAGAAAATCCATTCCCAGGACAGTATATAAATAAATCAACAGGAAAACGATGATGTTAGGATTAGGAAGAGAAAAAAAAAAAAAAAAAAAAAAACACTATAATACTTAGATATACAGATTATCCCCCAGCAAGTCATTGAAGTTAATGATTATTTTAATCGTCTTTTCTTTATATTTTTGAAAGATAAAGCAACAATAAAAACCACCTGTTAATACAAAAGTGATGTGTGGTTTGCCCCACTCAGATCCCAAAGGCCCCATTCATTGTCGTCACTGTTGGTTTCATAGAGAGAAGATCTTTGATATTCGGAGGGATATGGTTAAAAATAATTACATACTACTTCTGTAACTCTCTGTTACAAAGTCCTAATGGAACTAGTAAACAAAGAATTGTGTCATGAGTAGCTTTCAATGAGCCATTGTTCGGGGTAACCCAACATCTGTAGCACAAGAGCATACCTGATTTCACGGTCAAGTTTGCATATCAGCAATCACAACAGTAAGGAACCCCACTTCAGTTTTTCTGTATTGTATATAAAATCTTAAAGGTACCTTCTTGTCATCTAGGAGACTTCCTCTTTGTCATAAACTTCTTCTTATTTAAAACTGTGAACCACTCCAGTTCTATAAACCTCACAATCAAAACATAAAAATCCACTGTGAGAACCCCAGTGCTCACCAGTAGTCACTAAATTACATAATTCCAGAAGGGGCAGTTCGCTTTTGCTAGAATTACATTTTCTGTTATAAGTCCTAAACTCTTTCAAATTTTTCTATACCATAAGTTTACAATATCTTAAATTTTCAAATAACACTGGTACTTATTTCAAGTATATATTTTTACACTAAGAAAAATCCAACTGTTTTATAACACCAGGATACCACTAAGGTAAAAGCAATCGAGTGGCACTTCCAAAAGTCACTCAAGGATGAGAAGGAAGAAGTCACTCCACAGACATTGCAAGGTTTCAGGAGAAATGGGACTATTCATTTCTCCATTAATCTGCCTTGATAGGTTCTTTGTATCTTGACATGCCCTCATATATTCTTGATTACTTGATCTGTTGTATTGTAACTGCAGTAATCTCTTATGGTCCTCTCTATTTCATTGGCACCAGTCGTGATTGGGGGTGGATGCCTAGTCCTGATAGCACGCAGCATGGGAAAGGACCTAACAATTTTGGCTGTCTGCCTTAAAGGGATCTTTGGTCTCAAGGATCACATCTACACTAGCTTGTATTGCTATGTACAACCAAGAAACACCTCAAACTCTTTCATTCATAAGTTGGAAAATAAGTAGGATGGGTTTACCTGAGGCTACATTTCTTATCTTTTCAATGCAGAGCAGAAAACTTTTATTTTATCACCAATGATCACCTTAATAGTTATAGCCTGTCTTTCAGTACATGCTTTTTGGATAGAATCCTTAAGCTTCTTAGTGCTCTTTGTTCTACAAGGTGCACATGTTGCAGATACCAAAGGCTGTTTTCTAACAACTCCGCCCCTTTTGATTATGGGTCTACATAAGAGTGACAGATAGTAATCAATCTACAGAATCAAGATTCAGTTGTCAAAAGATTCTCTTCACAGAAGAAATTATTATCACATTACTTTAAAGTTTAGCACCAGGCATGTTCTTAATCATGAGCAGAATGAAGCTGCCTTCTTTGCCATTTCACACCCTGGTGCCAATCGAGTTCTTGTTCCCTTCTGAAACCTCAGAAGCTAGGTCTGCACTGTTCTCATTACTCTCAGAACAAGTAGCTTCCAAATCTTGCTTATTACACCAAACTTCTTTAGTCCAAGCTTTCAAAGTATTCCACAGTCCTTCAAAAAGATCAGTTTAAGGTTTTTCACAACAGCAACTTCATCAGCATTTGGATAATTTGAGGTTTTGTTGTTGTAGTTGATGGCGATGTAATAAGATAATGGGACAAAAACCTACTTATGGAAGAAAGTGTAGTTTGGTTTGCAGTGCTGGAGGTCTATTGTTCATAACAATAGAGATAGCATGTCATGGTCACAAACATAGAAACTGCTCAACCCACAGTTTATCTCTACACAGAAGAGCAAGAGGACAGGAAGCTGACAAAGCTCTTTCTTTAAAGCCTACCTCCAGTAGCTTATTTCTTCTAGCATAGGAGGTGCTCCACAGACATTGGCACTAATTGGGGACTAGGTGTTCAAATGCATGGGCTTTTAAGTAATATTTCTTACTCTGTAGAAATCTACACTGAAGACTGTTAAGTGTTACACTGAGTGCTGGTGTGGGCATAACTAGGAAGTACAACAGAGAAATCTGTTCATCTCTAAGAATGGTAGCTAAACTTTCCATGACCCTCTGGGCCAGGTCCACGTGCAATATCCGTAAGGCCCTTAACAATTAACAGGAATTAATCATTATGTGAGCCTAGTGAAATTAAATATATCCCTTTAGTACCAAGTAAATACTGAATTCTCTCCCATTCGTTGGATGCAGAACACTAGGCACAAATGTAGATGTTTCAATCTACAGTGCAGGTGGATGATCACATTCTATCCAAGGAAACTAAGGAGCACAAGGATAGCCAGAAGAGTTTCTAAATGTTAACATTAAAAAATTTTGTTACACAATACAATTCTCCATAATACATGGGCATTTCTTTCTTCAGGAAGGAAGGGATTGGATGGAAACTTTGACCTCAGACCTCTCTTGGTGCAGCAGGCTGTACTCAAGACTACAACAGCATATTTGTCAATCATGCTAAAGAATTTTGTTGTGAAGCCCATTTTTTAAGAAGAGCACATAAGCACATGGAAACAAAAAGGAGATGCTGTAGCAATAGAACTTTGCTGCTAAATCACTGTCAATGAGACAAATCACAAGAAGATATAGTTGGGAAGATTTTTTAGAAGCGATGCATTTTAAATAGCAGATTTGTCATCATTTATTAAATGAATTTAGAGGTAAAACAATAAAAGCATTCCTGGAACACTTAGCCAAGGCTTAGAAGATGCCTTTGAAAGAAACAAAAGCATAGTTGATAATTTTGATGAACTCCACACCTCTACAACATTTTACTAAATTGTCGTTATTGAGTCTGCAAGATGGCTCAATGAATAAAGGAATTTGCCATCAAGACTGACAGTCTGAATTTGAGCAACCTTGAGACCAGCTTGGTGGGAAGAAAGACCCAACTCTGACCTATAAAACGATACCCAATCACTCATGCTGGCTTTGATGAATGTGCACGTATACAGGCACACACACACACACACACACACACACACACACACACACACACGAAAGAGAGAGAGAGAGAGAGAGAGAGAGAGAGACAGAGAGACAGAGAGAGACAGAGAGAGACAGAGAGTCAGAGAGACGGAGAACACAAGCAATAAGACAATAAATTAATTAAATTATTTTAAGGAACAAGGAAAATACAAGGGCTGATTAGATGACTTGGTAGTTAAAGGCACTTGGAGTACTTGTCCCTGAACTTGATCTTTAGGACACACGTGGTAGAAGGAGAAAACTTACTCTGCAAATTGGCTTCACATGCACTCAATAATACATGAATATGCACTTCTACACATCCACGCATAAATACATGTAAAATATTCTGAAAATATGATTAAAATCAGATCTCATTATGTTCCAACATAGACATTTACATCTTCTAAAATGGATTTTTTTACTCCTTTTTATATCTCTGTGGCCTTTCTTCCCATCATACATGTTTTAAAAAGTTATCAGAAGTGTTATATGACCCTCAGAAAGTAGTAAGAGTTCAGTGAACTTACAATGGTGAAACTACCATTCTTACAAACTTCAGCATGTTATTTTCATATTAAGACACACCTAACTTTATTCTAGAAAAAGAGAAATGCGCCATACCATTAAATTTGTTTCAGTTGTGAAATACACAAACAATTATATCAGATTATTTTAAATTAATCTTAATTCATAAATGTTTGTAGTTCTAATCAAATGTGGAATAAATAAAAACTAAAATTATTAAAATGTAATATGAAAAACCCTTGGTAATTTCTGAGAAGCCAGCATCCACTTTAGGTTATGTAGTTATTGTCTTTTTCTTATAGGTGTATTATACCCCCCAGTAAGTCTTAGTGGGTGTCACTAGATCTATAAAAAATATATTATTAATAAACTCAGTACTTTGCTTCAAAAAGAGAGAGTTGAGTAAAAAAGAGGAAATGAGGAAAATTATAATTTTGATGAAATTTTCTAAAATATTTCCCAGATACACATTTCATTTATGAAAAAATGCTATATAAAGTGTTACATTAACTATGATCATGCTGCATTTTGATTCAAGGAAAACCAAGTAACACACATGTCAGATTCAGAAGTGAAGAGAATGGTGAACAAGGGGTGAACGCCCTGTTTTGTGAATGGGCACAATGTGCTGATTCTCTACCACCCTCCACAGCCGGTTCACTATGCTACTGCCAGTTGGATTGGTGGTCACTCAACTTCACAGAAAACTAAACATCAAAGAATGAAAATGAGCTATGATTTGCCCAACAATTCTGAAAAAAAAATAATAAAAAAAAAAAACACAGAGCAACTACTGGTGACTGAAGGAATGAAATAACTCTCACTGTTTACTAACAGATAGTTATTGTCTCTTGTAGTTTGTATCACATGTTTCCAGAAATACATTATCTATCCAAGTTACTTCCAGTTTTTAATGGGGATGTGTGGGTGCTTGGAGTATATAAGCCAAAGAGAACACTTTCCAAACAATGTTCAAAACACACAAGCAAGAAACAGCATGACCAAGAGGACATCTTTCTTTTTACTTTCTATTTTTTGTTTTCTATTTATTTATCTTTTTGGTTGCCTTGGTATTTTTATTGGATATTCTCTGTATTTACATTTCAAATGTTATCCCCTTTCCCTCACTCCCCTCACCACTTCACCTTCACTTGCTTTCATGAAGATGCTCCCTCTCCCAACCACCCACTCCCTCCTCAGCCCCTTGGCATTCCCCTACACTGGGGAAACAAGCTTTCACTGGACCAAATGCGGCTCCTCCCATTGATGCCAAACAATGCCATCCTCTGCTACATATGCAAGTGGAGCCATATGTCTTTCCATGTGCAACCCCAATGGAAGAAAAACAATATTAACCAACCAAACCCTTGAGATCTCCTAGGGACTAAAACACCAGTGAGTATACATGTTTATGTAAGGATTTGAGTTTCCAGAAATTCTGGTTCCTATGCAGGACTTAGACCCAATCTGTAGATATAGAAAGATAACAATACATGCAACCACTGTGCCCATCATCACATGCAAGTAACAGTGTTTTATATCCTGCTTACATCTAATCGAAATTAACTGAATTAGGGATCTCAGGGTTTGGATTGTTGATCAAAGTAACCTGTTAAGGCTAGAACATGCTAAAGGTCAAAATGACTCTGGTCCTAATATTTCTCAGAGGAGAACATTAAACATGGGAGCACTATTGTGTTTTAAGAAAGGTAATCACAAAGGCTGGAAGACAATTCACAGACCATCCTACAATCAAAGGTTTCTGAAAGCAAGTCATACATTAAATGAAGAATAGGCTTAGGGGTGAGAACCCCATGGGGTGTGGAGAAGTTTAGCCTCATCTGTGTTCTTGGAGGACCTGGTATTTACCCTTTAACATTTTAATCTACCTTTGACCTTTCTTGGCTTCTACAAGTCCTAAAAAAATATTTTATTTTGTTTTCTCCTGTTATGAACAATTCTTTTCCAAAGAGCAGAAACTAGGATGCCTCAACCCAACTATATTACAGATTAAAAATAACTTCTTATTCGTATCTTAAGAAGAAAGCTAGTTAAAGATATTTATTAATAAAAGTATGTTCCATTTTTATTTTTTTCTTTCATTGCTTAGAACAGTTTCTAATTAAAAATACAGTGATGTCACTTCCTTCACAGTTCTTCCAGTTTCTTCCATAAACCTCTCTTAATCTCTCTCAATCCTCTTTTGAATTATTATTGTTATATATATTGGCATAGATATATAAATACAAGATCCCCTAAGACCATTTGTATGGCTATGTGGTTTATACATATATGATTTCAGGGATGACTTATTTATATTGAATAATTAATCATAATTAATCACTTGGACTTGAGCTTTGTAAAAGGAGATTAAAAATGTATCAATTTTCATTCTTCTATGTGCTGACCACCAGTTGAACCAGCACCATTTGTTGAAAATGCTGTCTTTTCTCCACTGGATGGCTTTGGTTTGTTTGTCAAAAATGAAGTAACCGTAGGTGTATTAATTTATTTCTGGGTCTTCAATTCTATTCTGTTGATCTAACTGTCTCTGTACAAACACTACACAATATTATCAAAATTATTCTGTAGTATAGCTAGTAATTATGGTGATTCCCATGATGTTCTTTTATTGTTAATAACTGTTTTTGCTATCCTGGGATTTTTGTTCTTCTATATGAAATTGAGAATTGCTCCTTCAAACTCTGTGAAGAATTGAGTTGGAATTTTGATGGAGATTACGTTGAGTCTGTAGATTGCTTTTAGTAGAATGGCCACTTTTACTATGTTAATTCTACCAATCCATGAACCGGAGAGATCTGAGAGATCTGTCCATTTTCTGAGATCTTATTCAATTTCTATCTTGAGGGACCTGAAGATCTTGTCATACAGAACTTTCACTTGATTTGTTAGTTAGCCAAAGATATTTTGTATTATTTGTGACTACTGTGAAAGGTGTTGTTTACCTGGTTTTCTTTCTTAGCCCATTTATCATTTGTATAAAGGATAGTACTGATTTGTGTGAGTTAAGTTTATATTCATCCACCTAGCTGAAGTTATCAGCTGTAGGAGTTTTCTAGTAGAATTTTTGGGGTTGCTTATGTACACTACCATATCAACTGCAAATAGTGATATCTTGAGTTTTTCTTTGGCTAAGTGTATTATTTTGATCTCCTTTTGTTTTCTTATTGCTCTGGCTAAGACTTCAATTACAATATTAAATAAATAAAGGGAGAGTGGGCAGCCTTGTCTTCTTCCTGATTTTAGTAGGGTTGTTTCAAATATCTCCTCATTTAATTTGATACTAACTGATAATTATTATGTATTTTTTAATCATGTTTAAGTATGGGCCTTGAATTCCTATGAAGTCTTACTATATTTTGTCAAATGCTTTTGCAGCATATAATAAAATGACTGTGTTTTTTCTTTGAGTTTGTTTATATAGTGGATTACATTAATAAATTTTCATATATTGAACCAACCTTGCATCCCTGGGATGAAGCCTACTTTTCTCTGGTGAATGATTGTTTGGATGTATTCTTGGATTTGGTTTCCTAGAATTTTATTGAGTATTTTTGCATTGACATTCATAAGGGAAATTGGACTGAAGTTCTCTTTCTTTGTTTGGTCTTTCTATGATTATCAAAGTAACTGCAGGCTCATAGAATGAATTATGTAATGTTCTACCAGTTTTAATTTTTGGAATAGATTGAAGAGTGTTGATATTAGCTTTTCTTTGAAGGACTGGTAATATTCTGTGCTAAAGCCATCTGCTCTGGGCTCTTTTAGGTTGAGAGGTTTTTAATGACTTTTTCTATATCCCTAGGGGATATGGGACTGTTAAATAGTTTACTTGATCTTGATTAAAATTGAGTACATGGTTTTTGTCTAAAAAATCATCTATTTAATCTAGATTTTCCAGTTTTGTTGAGTAGGATCTGAGGATTTTTAAAAATTTTTCTCAGTTTCTGTTATTATGTCTTTTTTTTTAAATTTCTTACTTTGTTAATTTGAATAGTATCTTTGTAACTTTAGTCAGTTTGGCCCAGGGTTTATCTAATTTGTCGATTATCTTAAAGAGCCAGATTTCAGTTTTGTTAATTCTTTGGTTCTCTTTGTTTCTATTTGGTTAATTTCTGGCATGAGTTTGTTTCCTGCTAACTACCCCTCTTGGATATGTTTGCTCCTTTTTATTCTAGGACTTTCAGGTGTGCTGTTAAGTTGCCAATGTAGAATCTCTCCAATTTCTTTAGGTGGGGGATGAGTAATATGAATTTTCCCCTAAGGACTGCTTTCGTAGTATTCCATAAGTTTGGATGTGCTATGTCGTCATTTACATTGAAATCTAGAAAGTCTTTAATTACTCTCTTTATTTCTTCCTTGGTTACATTATCATTGAGTAGAGAGTTGTCCCATTTCCATGTATATGTGGATTTCTGTTGTTTTTCTTGTTACTGAAGTCTAGAGTCTTAGTCAATGGAGATCTGATAGAATGTATGGGATTATTTCAATCTTTTTGTATCTGTTGTGGATTGTTTTGTGACTTATTATATGGTCACTTTTGGAGAAGGTATTATAATGTGCTGAGATATTCCTTTGCTTTTGGATGAAATTTTCTGCATATATCTGTTAAATGAATTTGCTTCATAAGCTCTATTAGTTTCACCCTGTTTTGTGTCTATGTTTTGTTTCCGTTTCAATAACCAATCTATTGGAGAAAGTATGATGTAAACAAATACATTTATTATTTATTAATATTACAAGTGCTTTGGTAAGATGTACTTATATATGCATGTGTATATATAAATATATTATATAATATATGCTGTATATATATTATATTGTATACCTATCATATATATATTTATTTTATATTTGTTTTATGTTTATTTTATATTAAACATGTTATATAAAATATTTATTTATAATTTAGGTTCATAAAAATGGTCACACATATCTAGATATTAAAATTTTTACGATTTATTACCTGAACAACTTTTGGGAATGACCTAACTTAGATTACCAAGAAGTAAAAGAAAAATTACAGAATGACATACATTAACTTAAAATTAGTGAACCATGTGCTCTGACAGAGAGTTAGAGCTATACCAGCACTAGCCCCCAAATTCTGTCAGCTTACATATCTTAATTGTGGAAGCAGGGTTATTATATACAGCTACACGGAAAGACTGGAATATTATATACAACTAAATAAGGAGGCAGGTTTATTATATACAGCTGAACAAGGTAGTACATTTAGCAAGTCCCATAAGGGGTCTTTGTAAAAGAGCAGTCTTAGACTCTAAACCTTTGGGGACAAGAAGCTGAAGTCAATATTTTATGCATACTGTCAATATCTACACATGGACCAGAGGGAGGGGTTGCTATTCCCATGGGTTAAAGGCTCATATTCACTCAGGATTTCATCTGCTCCATTGATATTCACACAGGTTTCCTTCCATTCTCCACACAAAACATAAGTTTAAAAAAAAAACAGAAATTACTCTATTTTTTATTCTAGTCTTGGTTTACTTTATAAAAGACCCAAGGAATGGCTATCTGATAAGAAGACTGATGTATGTAATGCTGTTTTTATTATTTTCCTTTGTTCTTCAGTTGAGAATTTTTTTTCAAAATATCTGAAGCAGAGCAGGAAAGTATCTTTTGTTGTTGTTGTTGTTGTTGTTATCTCAAGGTTGTATGCAATAGCATAAAGAAGAGACAGATTTGTCTAGGAGCCCTGTGGTGGCTGACATGTTCACATGGGTGAACTATACAGTGCCTGCAAGTTTAAACTGAACCCTGTTACAGTGAACAAGAACATTCTCTTGTTCCTGAAAACAATCTAATTCCTATCTGTCAAGCCCTCTCATGCTATGTATCTAAATACATAGGATGCTGAACAAAATACAAACATCTGGGACCCTTCATTTATTATTTAAACATTTCATGAATTCTATCCAATAACGTCTTTTATGTGTCTTTTGAAATTATATGGAAATATCATCTTCATTTTAAAGCCAAGTAAAATGGCCTCTGCGTAGTTTGACTTAATTTATTCTGAATGACAACTACAAATGGTAGGTTAGATGCAACGTCTGCTTTCCCTCCTAAAATTGTGAAAAGTTCCAAAGACTATGCTGTTCAAACTCTTTCATTAAAACAAGTAGTGCTAAAGAAGGGAGGTCGTTCTACTGCAACTGAGATAATGTGTGTTTGGAAGTACCATGGGCCAATGTAGGCTGACTAAATCTAAATTAATCCTAAGGTGGAGTCTTGGTTGTAATCTTATAGATATGGTACTGCAAAGTATAAAGAAGATATTGGAACATCACCATAATTATAGAAATTTCCAATCTTCCCTGTGACTCAGAAGAGCCTCACATGTCAGAAGAAGTGAGAGCATAAGGTTCCAAGGTCTGCCTCATGCTCAGCTTCCTGAAAACCTTGGCTCACATCATCTTCATTGAGATCATTAAAATTCTTATTTTATGACTGTTTGCAACAGAGAACCAGTGTGCAGAAGTAAAGGTTGTAGTTCTTTTAGGATTACAGAAAATAGCTAACGATTGTAAAGTAGAAATGTGCTGACAGAGACTACTCACTATTAGAAAATATCCCCTAAGCATGCATTCATTAGTATTACAAGTTCATTTATTTGATGTATGCATTTTTAAGCTGCCAAGGAAAACACGAGAACACTACAAATATTTAAATAAATATGATATGCATCGGAACTCATTCATGTTTCTCATATGCTTCCTATAAAACTGCACCCCTTGGATAAAAACCAGCCTGAAATAACACTCTACTGGCACACATTTTTATGGGTATTGGGTATTTCTTTGGTAGCCCTCATTTATGTTGAAAACTTTATGCTTAGTGTCACTTTTAAATGAGTCAAATGTGATTTGATGAAGAAGGGAGTTCCTAACTTAACTACTGTCTATTTTGGATTTAATGGCTCATTTTATTAATAAGTTCCTTGTATAGGCAGTCTCTATTGTGCTTGGGAAAAATGCCTCAATTCCTAATTGGACGGTTAATCCTATTTTTTGCATGGCTAGTCAATTTGGTACAGTAGGAATCAGAGCAAATGCTCATCAGGAGCAGTGGTTAAGGTATTTTATCTCCGACATTTCTTTGTAGATCTGGTCTTGCTGAGAGGTCCTGGTGTGTACATTGTCAGATGGGTATCAAGGTTTAGAAGAATAGACAGTTATTTGCGATGATCCTTCCTTTATGATTTTTGCCCATAGTTTGCTTACTGATGGGGCATATGGTAACATCTTTAGACACTTTTTTCAGTAGGAGAGAACATAAATCCATCATATATAAGTATAACTATAAAAGCTGTAAGACATAAAAGTTCACATATATATATAATATATATGTAATTGTATTATGTGTGTGTGTGTGTGTGTGTGTGTGTATGTGTGTGTGTGTGTGTGTGTGCGTGCATGTGTATAATGGCTATATTTATGTGTGAAATGCCTTACAACTTTCATCTAGAGATAGTAGTTCTAGCAGGTAAATTTGCCAAAAATCCAGGCAAGTAACATAAAGGGAAAACTGAAAACTGAAGTTTGGTTGGAACTGGATTGCTGACTTAAACCTTACTGTAAGTCTTACCTCCCAAAGGGAAAGCTTCTAGCTAGAGGTCTTCTAGAAGTGCTCTGCACCGAAGCCATGGCTGAAGAAAGGAAGACTGGGTCACATTCTCAGAGAGTATGTACATGTTCTTTAAGGACTTTGGAATGAGTTGAATCATTTTAATGTTCATCCATTTTCCTCATGTCAAACACTTCAACAGAGCCCCGAAGCTACACACTATGTGTAGCCCACAAAGCCTATTGCTTTTCCCCCTGAGCAGACAGCTTTACTCTGACAGACACAGTGTACTTATATGGTGGTGGGTTCCAATGAGCAGCTTGTAATTTAATACCAGCATTGGGTAATGGGCAACACAAAGAATTATTGGCAATTATTTTTTTTCCTAGGTTGGTTTAAACTAGGTAAAAATGCTCAAGGAATTGAATCTAGTACTCAGATCTGGATTTCAGAAGAGCTTCACCTTGTATGACACAGACTTCCACGATCAAGGGTATGAACAGTCTGTGCTCCCTGGAGAAGAGAGCTGAAGAAGCAGGGTAAAATGAACCGGATGATCATATTGCTGGGCACTTAGCACTCTGTGCAGATCCCAGTTTTAAAGGTTAACATGCATCACCCTCCAGGCAAAGACTAAGTGAATACTTGCTAACTAGGGAAGATGATGTGGTCTCAACTTAATATGTGGGGAAGCTGAGGTTCAGCCTAATGATGGATATATGAGTAGCATTCACACTAGCGCAGGCCTGTGCCTCACAACACAGTACCACATGGGTATGTCTACAGCAAATAATAGATCACTTGTTGCAATTTATGTTTACTTTAGAAAAAAAGAAACAAATGTATCTGACTTTCTATTCTCCCCTAGTTATCAAGGTTCTTTTTTCTTGCTCTTCAGGTGTGCCTAGCCTTTACTGGTCTTTTCTGACCCCCACTATCATTGGCCAAGGGTAGATATTGTTCATCTTCTGTATAATTGCTGTAGGGCTCCAAAGTGTTCATCTATCACAGCACAAATCCTAACAGCTCCAAAACTCCTCAGAAATTCTGAAAAACGTTGTTATGTGTCCATGAATATTTAGACATTATAGAAACCATCTTCAAATGCTGGAGTCTAGAGTATAGCCAGAGGTCACTTTCTATGTCCAAAACAACTCTACTCCCATCCACAGGGACTCAAGACAGATACTCAAATTGGACAGGACAAGCTGATTTTACAGAGAAGACCTATCTAAGCAAGCAACATGAAAACAAAGAAGGAGACATCCCAGCAATTATTCCATGAGAATCTCCACTGCAGTTGATGAGAGATGATTCCACAGGTTAATTTTGTAGCAGCAGACAGGTTTCCACAGCAACATCTCAGTGGCAGTTGCCTCTGATTCTCACTGAGAACCTGACAGAAATTCCTTCCTGTGATCTTAATTCTTTGTTCCCTTCGGTAGTGGCAGCAGGGATGCTGGCCTAATATCTAGACAAATGGGCGTTTGTGACGCTTTTCTCGCTCTGTAAAACACTCGTTCTTTTGGGGAACAATGCATGGTTTTAAAATTGCACAAATACTTTAGCAGAATGAGTAAGCTTACTACGTGGAATACTGAAAAACTTTAATTTTCCTCTATCTTTGGGATAATTTCAGGAGGAAAGAAGGCAAAAAGGATGGAGGCCAGAGAGCAGTATCCTTAGGGATGAGTGTAGGAGGCAGACTAAAACAAGTAATGCTTTGTTTTGGGTGTTAGAGAGCTGAACACAGTATTCTTGTCTCCCAGATGGCTGAAGAACCTTCACCTGCGCTGAGCCTGTCAGGGGAATATCTGCATGCCCTGTGGAGTTTCAGTGAGATGAGGCTAAGGGTGAATAAGAAGACACCGAGAGAGGCGTGTGACACTTGAAAGGTCTGACAGTCGGCAGCTGATTGCTGATAGTGTTCGAATAGACTTATTATCAGCTTCTATGCACCTTATCAGAGTGAACGTGCCTCTTTGAAAATTAAAGTATATGAAAAAGGACATCTTGTATTTCACTTTTTGATAGTTTTCCCTAAAATGCACCTTTAAAGAAAAGAGAGAGAGGAAAAACTCCTTATCATTTAAAGTACCTTTTCTACTTGATTAAGTTCCCTTCCCCTCTTCACGCAAGGGGGGAATGAAAGCCCATGGCATATCCAGGGTAGCGTCAAAGGCACATTGTTGATATTATTCAACACCAGAGTAGGGGAATCAGACCAAAGGATTCTAGGTTTGAGACAAGGAGTTTCACAAACTGGAAGGAAAAACGCAAGCAGCAGGGAGTTTTAAAGCTGCCTTTGTTTGTTCCTTTGTTAATATCTTGCTCTACTAGGTTTACAAATCCTAAATAAATAGAAATTAGCGCTCCTTCCTTTGCAGTCCATTTGCTTTAGATGTTTGCCTTGAGGGACATTTGTGTATTCTGCTAATGGCTGTAGCAGAGTGCTGTCTCATTTTCATCCTGGAGGAAAAAAAAGGCCGTATCCATGGTTACAGTTTCATTTGCTAGAGAGAAACTGATGGCTGTTAGTTATCCCATCATAAGCAACTTCTGTCAGATTTCTTATCAAGTCGACATATTTTGACAAAGTGAAAGATAACACTGTAATAAGAGAACTGAGTTGCGACTCTATGCAATGAACCATTTAGCATTAAATGAAATGTGAAACCACATTTTAAAAACTGAAGGTGGGGAGGAAAGTAATATTTATAATTTACACGCGCGCATACACAAGGAATATTCCGTCACACAGTAATAATGGCTCCTTTTCTTTTCATTGTCACAGTAACCCCAGCAGGATAATATCGATTGAGGATCTTAGAAACCATCATGAAGGAGGCTTCTCTGAGCTTACTCGGGAGAATATCAAGCTTTTGTTTTCACCACTAACCTTAGCTCTAACACAAGCCAAACTCCAAGGGTAGAAAGTCTGAATTCTCTGATGAAGGACCTTGTGAAAGATTTAGTCCATAGCAGACTATCTGTTTTGTTCTACTGATGGTTAGTTCTAATCCCAAAGTTGACTGGAGAGTTCGACGAAAACACATTATTTACAGCTGTGTGGTGTTCCAATGATGCTCACACAATGTAGGTAGATAGAACCATGGAGAAGGATGCATTGCTAATATTTCTCATGAAGACTTTGGCCCAACACCAAGATTAATCAGCAGAGAAGGTCAGGGGTAGACAGTGAAGGTTAGAAGAATGAGTTCAAAGCCAATAAGCAAAGATACATTAATTATGGAACTGCAGACTAGGTACTTACAAACTCAAAGAATGACATTTTATTAAAGTAAAAAGGAGAAGATAATGGGGAAATCACCCAAAGAAGAGTCTTCAAGAATGTGCTATGGATGCCTCCTCAGAGGCTCTTCCAGAGCCATACTGATACAGAGGAGGATGCTTGCAGTTAACCATCAGACTGAACATGGGGATCCCAATGAAGGAGTTAGAGACATGACTGAGGAGTTGAAAGGGTTTGCCACCTCATGGGAAGAACAAAATAATAAACTAAACAAACCCACCATACCTCCCAGGAACTAAAACACCAACCAATGAGTTTGCATGGCATAACCCATGGCCCCAGGAGCATATGCAACAGAGGATAGCATTTTCTGTCATCAATGGGGGGGGGGGGGTCCTATGGTCCAATGAAGGCTCATTTTTCCAGTGTAGGGGAAACTCTAAGGTGCTGAGATGGAAGAGAGTTGTTGAGAGGGGGAGCACCTTGATGGTGACAATGGGAGTGGGAGGGGTATGGAATTGTTGGAAAGGGATAACATCTGAAATGTAAATGCAGAGAATGTCCAATAAAAAATGGCAGGGGAGTCTTCAGTGTTTTATGTATGGGAGTTTTTAACAGCTTTACCTAGTCTTGCCTTGTAAAGTAACTCTGGTAGAGGTGAACACAACAGAAACTTCATATTAAAGGAAAAAGAAATGGTGACCTTCTCCACATGCAAAACATAGGAGTGAAGTAAGCTAGTGATTACCAGTCTTGATGGGAAAGAAGTATGATACTGTTAAGCAAGGTGGCCTGCTGAAAAATCTCTGAGCTATAGTTTATGGGAAAAAAGAGGGTGGTGATCGTATTGAGCTTCTTCTCATACTTTTCTACTCCTTCTGGCATCAATAAATTTGTAATAATTGGGGGATGTAGTTTTGAAGTTGATTGACTCAGCGTTTAGTTTTATGGGAGGGTCACCGATGTATACTGATCTCACTTTGGAATTTGCTTTGTCTTTACCAGTGGGGACACTGCTGTGATTGATGCCCAGAAGAAGTCCGCTCAATGCCTTTCTTTCAAAGAACTTGGGTTTTCTGTTTTAGTATCTGGATATGTATCACAAAGAAATGTACATATGACACACACAGACACACACACACACACACACACGCACACACACACACACACACACACACAAAGATAGTACTCATGGCTGTCAATGTGACAAATAGACTTGCCAAGTAAACTGGCAATAGAAGTGTCCTATAGCTGACATCATATGCTGATGACCAAGTACTGTAGAAGCCAGTGTAGATTTTTTCCCCAATAATTGCGAAATTATTGATTTCCTAGTCTTTCTGTAAAACATAGCCTTTCAAGAAGTTTTATGATGCAATAATATCAGAACTCAAAAATAAATCCATTTCCACATTCATGCTACTCACAATGCAGTATGAACCTGTGTTTTATGCACAAAGTGTAACTCCTTATTTATATTGCCAAGGGAGCCTAAAAGTTCATGCCCATTTTTTTTCTACTTGCAATTTTGAAAAGAATGTTTTGTCTTAATCTGTCAGATATAAAAGACATGTCTTATCTTTGACTCTACTGACAATTGGCAAGAGACGTACTGCTTTCATAGTTGGTTATATTAGATGCCTTATTACATAGAATTCTGTACAATTTAATTTAAATTCAGAGAATATAATACCTTCGATTTGGAGACACAAAAGAGATCAAATCACTTTATGAATGTGTGTCACTGACAGATCATCTGTGTTTGCCTAACAAAAATGGGAACAAATCCAAAAAGGGAACTTGCAATATAATTCTCCTTCATTTACAAATCAGCTGAACATAAATCCCAATTTTCCTGATCACATACACTGCAAAGGAAATTGTTGGCAGAGAAGAGAATCCTATTACTGGGAATGTCTATAGAAAATAACAAGATGGTTCTTGATCCTTAGCCAGGTTTTGCCTCAGGTCACCTACACTTGTTTTCAGGGGTTGGGGGGAGATAGGAATTTCTGTAATTAAAAGAAAATGTTCAATTTAACATTTCATTCAAATAAAGAGACATTTTTTCCAACTCTCAACATAAGAAGAACTTGTGTAAGAAGCAACTCACCGAAACAATAACAATCATAGTAACCATTGACCTTCTATAGAGACTGAAGATTCCACTTCCCCATAGTTCCTAGATATTGCTGTAAATAATAAAAAGTAAATATTTTTGCTCCCGTGAGGCTGTATGTCTGCCTCCATTTTTTTTCTACTGCTCCTCTCCTCTTCTGCTTTCGTATACCTTTCCTCACTTATATCTCTTGTGTTCAATCATGTATCGCCTTAACATATATCTTAACACATAGATATGGATACTCTGAATTCCAAAATGACATTTTCATTCATGTGTGTGTGTGTGTGTGTGTGTGTGTGTGTGTGTGTGTGTAAGAAAACCATGCCTATAGAAACAAAGTAAATATTTGGAGGAAAATTGTAGGTATTTTATAGATATAAAGGTTTTCTTCCTGGTTGCCATAATATCATAGGAAAGGTTTTATCCAATCCAAAACAAGAGTATCTTCTCCGATTTTATGATTTTTTTTTTTTTTTTGAGAATTTTAGTTGCTCAGGAAATGGACCAGAAGGTCCATTGATTTCATAAGTACTTGAGTTAGCAGCCCACAGAGTCTCCTATCCTTAGTGAGTTCACTTGCATGGAACATCTGCTGCAGTCACTGTTGATCACCTGATGTTTACCTCCCATCATCCTTTGAAGTCCACATCTATCAAGAAAGGGTCATTTAAGGTTGGATACAGTAAGTAAGTGGGAGGCACCAGACAGGTAATTCCCAATAGTCACCTATGGCACAGAGTCTTGTTATTCTAGAAGCTTCCTGCAGTCAGCCATATTGTCCTTCCCTCCTATCTAACTGCTGCCAACCATTAATCTCTTTGTAGACCCTTTGGCTTGGCCTTATTCACAATTCCATAAACTAACAATTATTCTGCCTTTAGCTTTGACTTTTAAGATTGGCTTCTTCCACATTTTAATTTTTCCTCAGATCATATATTTTTACCAACGGATACTATCTTATTGCCTGGACGAAGCACAATGAATCTATTCTCTTGAAAAACGTCCTGTTTGCATCTGAAATTTTGGCAGTCGCAAATTGAGTTGATAGGAGGAGCATGTGTGCAAGTGTTTTTGTGAGGATTTGGAAACAGGATTTTCTCTCATTTCAGTAAACATCAGGCTCACCAGTGATAGTTCATATGGCAAGATCATTTTAACCTTTAAAGAACCTGCCAAACTGTCCTGCAAAGTGGTTGCTCGGTTCCTACACTTGTGCACCGAATGAAAGTTCCTGCTCTTCTGCATCCTTGCCTGCACGTGGAAGGGTCAGGGTTCTGGGATTTGCTCATTGTAACAAGATATAGCAGTGTCTTGCTCTGATTTGCATTTGTCTGATGGCATTTGTTCAACCCTGTTCATTTTAGTGAGGTGTCTGGGAAATTAAGCAGCACAGCTTTAGGGGGAAAATTATTTTCTCTTATTATACTGTTTTAATTACATTTGCAACAGTATTAATTTTCAGAGCTCATATACAGCACTTTTAATTATTAGATATTTCTTAAGGAAATACGTTTTCTTTTATATTTTAAACACTTTCAGAAAAAAACTTTAAGAAAATCTTTTGATTTAAAATTATGGAATTATGAACTTGAGTAAGCTTGCAGTGGTTAGATGATATAAAAATTTTGTATCAGAGGGCTAGAGAAATAGCTAAGGGTGGTCACTGAGACAACTGGAATTTAGATTCTAGCAGCCTAGCTCTCATAATTACTTGTGTATACAAGTCCAGGAATGCAATACCTTCTTCTAGTCTCTGTTGGCACTTAAGTGTGAATATATACACATGTGTACACACACACACAGAGAGAGAGAGAGAGAGAGAGAGAGAGAGACAGAGACAGAGACAGAGAGAGACAGAGAGAGAAACATGCACACACCTATTTCATTTTGAAACTCTTCAATAAAATAAATCTCTAAATATTATTTACGTAAGGAATTAAAGATTACACATCAGGCTATTTTAGAACAATTATACTGCATTTGCATTTTACTTCAATTTATTTCATTCTATTTTGGTTGAATAATCCCTTCTTCTATTTGTTCACATATGAGTACATGGTGACTCAGGTAAAGATGATTTCCATTGGCAGCTCCGCTAAGTACATGCTGATCCTTTAAATCTCCCTCTCATCTTTTGCACTCAGTGTCCTCAGTTGACTGGGTTGTCTTCCTAGCCTTGCTGCTATAGGTGACTGCTCTAAGGATGCCCTTGTTCCTGTGGGTTCTCATTTGACGTTTATGCATCTGAAAAATTCCAAAAGTGAGATTGCAAAGAAGTGAACAGCTTTTCTCTTGATTTGAGTCATTTAATTTTATTTATGGTGTTCAGTATCATGACATTCATTTTAATTTTCAACAGAATTTTTTCTGATATTGAATTTTATTTGTTTTTATAATTTTACTAGCATTGAAATTAGCTGATACTTGATTTAACCAGTTAGTAAAAGGAGGTTTCTTCCTTTGCTGATGGATTGGATCAATTCTTCATCATTTGTGGTTTTTAATGTTTACAAAATATGCACTGGGCTAGTGTTTTCTGCCTTGCAGTTTTCACAGTCGCTGGTGTTAGCACTTTGTTCTTTCCCATAGAGGTTGTGTGGCCTGTCAACTTCTCTCCAGACACTATGTAATTGTGTGAAGTTTTTCCTCTCTGGACCACTCAACATAAAAGCATCACTATGATTACATCAGAAGGTACTGAAAATAGAGAGGTACTGTGTTTTAAGATCATGGTACCATGAACCACAAGTGATAAATAGCAATAAACAACAAACAAAAAAATGATGTTTTTTAAAAAAAATCTCAACAGTGTCAGGATTTATTCATAAAATACCAAGCAAGCTTAAACTTACCTGGATGCTTAGAAGAAAGAAGTTAATGACACTGAATTCTAGAAGGAACTAGTTTACAGATCTCTCAATTTCTTCATGAAGGTCACAACAAAGTCTGCAATTCTAATTGTGTTATAATACAAAAGCTCAACAAATGGCTAAGGCAAGGGTTTCTTCAGCACACAGTGTCTCTCAAGATGTACAGTTCTAACACATGTATTTAGGAAGGAAAACTACATTCTCATCAACCAATATTTCGTTAAGTCATAAGAATCCATCTGTGCATTATTACTGTGATGGTTTATTTGCTAAAGAAATTTTCTTCACATTTTCAAGGTATCATGTATTAAAAAGATTGTTGAGGAAAAGGAAATTTGGAGGCTGTCAAATGATTCTTCATTTTCAAACTTAAAAAAGAAAATATAGTCCATCTACCAAACAGATACGTGAATTGTCACATTAAAGGGGTAAAACACTCCGAAAATAATTTGATTCTTAAACTACAGCTCTATGCCAATATTTGAGAACAGCATGACCATTCAAACTTTATTTCTTTAAAGCCAAGATTTGCATCTTGAGTTCTCATTAAGGACAATAAAATTGGATGTTCACCTCCAAAGTTAGTCAACTACATCTGTGGTTTGTCCATTCTGATTACTAGATAAAGCTGATAAATGCTCTGATGGAACCCAATTATTCCATCTCATCTCTTCATCATGGTAAACAGAGGCTCTAGTTCTGCTTAATAATGAGCAACAGCAGAAGCATACTTGAAAACTATCCCACTTAACAAAGGTAAGAGTGACATCATCCAAAAGGACCTATAAAAATGATGGAGTTATAATCATGGAATACTTTAAAACAGTAGTCCAGAGTGAGACTGGATCAAACAGCAAAGCACCAGCATGCAACACGAAGGTGAGGTCAGGTGAACATCCTAGAGCAGCAAAACCTGCGCAAAACCTAGAGGTAGGAGGCATGAAATCCATTGTGCAGAATAGCACAGTGCACACATTATTAAACCATCTACATGCCCATGATCTTCAAGTATCTTTCTATTCCTCAAATTATATGTGTTAGTCATAGGAAAAAAGAATTTTTCAGATAGTTCTCAATTCTTGAGATTTTCCTGGAAGTCCCTGAAGTCCCTCCCTCCCACCCTCCCTCTCTCCCTCCCTCCCTTCCTCACTCCCTCTCTCTCCTAATATTACATTTAAAGTACATTGATATTGGCATTGGCTTTGCATCACGCCCCATCTCATCTTATCAAAAAGGTGACCACTTCATCCTGAAGTTGTATCCGCCACTACCATAGTGGAAAATTGTAGAACACTAAAATAGAAAAGAAGCGGTATTAACAGATGTGATCTCACCAGGGTTCCATTTGTTAAAGAAAACATTGAATATTAATTAAAAGTTAATTAGAACTAATTGCCAATTAGAAAGAAAATGTAATTTGAAGCTACCCACAGCCCTTCTACTATTATTACCTTTGAGAGTACTCCACCCCTGAGGGTTGGCAAGCCAGTTACCTTCCTTCCTGGGGCTACATGGGAAGTTTACATTTACAGTAAACTTGTTGCATTAAACCACAAATTGGGGGCTGCAGCACAAAATCAAATCATTTGTGAAATAAGGTCTAAAAGAAAGAGCATTTTATTGCGTGGGAAGCTCATTGTTTCTGAAAACAGAGTTGAGAAAGGCAAAGGCAGTTACTCCCCGTACAGTTGGAGACACTCATCAGCAGCTGTGGCTCACTGTTGAGGGACTCTCCACACGCAGTCCTGTGCTTCTAGAAACACACAGATTTTGATTCCTGAATCCAGATTGCATATATTTGAAGGGAGTTATCTCACCAGAATCCAGAAATCCAAACACATCCAGACTAGTAAAACAGTTTCCTGTCATGCCAGTGACCAAGTCAGCATGAAAATGAAAAAGCAGAAAAAAATCTCAACATTTTCTCCCTCCTTTTCTAAGGAATTTTCAACAAAAGGCCTTATTTTTCTACTAGAGTGGATACTGAGGTTGAGGCTTGCAGCCATTGGCCTCCAGAACCAACTGAGACCTGAAGACCAAAATGGAGCTAAAGACTTGAGAATTTAACGCCTCTAGATCCTCCTACCTATGGGCCTTGGTAGTTACTTTCTTTGTCTTCATTTAATTCTTTTGAGTGTTATTTCTGGCCAATTAAAAATCTCTGGACACATAGTATGCTCAAGATATTTATAAATTAAGGCCAAAAGAGAGTCACATACTCTTTCCATTTGAGGTAAGAAAGTTTACATCTCAAGAGACAACTACTGCTTCTGAAAGCATTTCTTGGTTGCCTATAGACGCTGAAGAAAGCAGAGAACCTGGAAGCTTCATTTTCTTAGCTGTTAACTGTTTCCAGCCAAACAGCTATGAACTCCCTCCCTCAGTCATCGCTCAGTCCATTCAGGCTCCCGACAGGGTTCAAACCACTGACCTCACAGAAATGGCAGTTTAAGAAAGAAATTTCATATCAGAAGAAAATAAATTCTTTTTTTTTTTTGTCTTCTGCTTTGGACTGCATTTCCTCCTGGGCCTCTCTTGTGGCTTTGACCTCGTCTTCTCTACAGGAAGAAGCTACCGAAAATACAATACCACAAGTCATCCAACATTCTTCTCAGTGGGGATCTAGAATAAGATGGCAAATATGGACTGGTCTTGCTCTGTCTTACATTTTAGCTGTGAAGTCATTTGCTGGTTTCTGGTGACAATCTATACATCATGCTATTGTGTGTTCATCCCTAAGAAATCTTCCATTGATTTACATTTGTTACATGTGGGGGCACATATATGCTACCTACACACACATGTAGAGAGCAGAAGACAACTTGCAGGACACACTTCTCTATTTTTCTGTGCACCAAGGATGGAGTGTGTTTCATCAGGCTTGGCTACCTGTACCTTCCCCTGTTCAGATACACTGTCACTCCTTCTGAGTGTTATACTGACTCATAATACTTCAGAGACAGATGCCTTTATGGGGTCAATGCCATTTGCTAGGTGAAATATGGCTTTCACGTTTGGTTAACAGAACTTGAACACCTTAACAACCTTATCTTTGTATTTGAAACAAACATGGTAATTGATTAGAAGTGATATTAAACCTAGGAATTTGGACTGGCTCATTAATTTGTAAGTGGTGATTTATAAATACTTACATTGTTTCAAAAGCCACATACGTTTCTATAATTTGCAAGAAAGTCTACAAACTAGCTTTTCAGTTTTGGTTTCACATTGAGAGAACAATATGTAAACAGACAAGCAGAAACGTTTCAGAGAAACTATGAAACTTGTTTTCAAATTCTTAGCATAAGTCTTTGACTTGAGTCTGTATATTTGAAATATATGTTGCTTCTTAGAAATACTGCCATCAGCTTTCAGGCCATCCTAAGAAGCTTATGCCATAAAACGCAGTTCACATTTCAAAATCTTGAAGTTTCAGTGTGACCTGAAAACTCTGTTTCGGGAATTCAAATGCAGCAAGAAGGGACACTCAGATTTTCAATACCTTACCTGCCTTTGACCTTAGAGACTATAAGAGATATTTAATTTTTAATTTATGATTAAAGAAGGCCTTGTACTCTTTTCCAAGTCTTTATATCATGTACTCTACAGAAAGATTCTATAGGAGACGTGCAAAATTTTATCCAGGTCTATTTTAATTCTTTAAAGGGGGAAATTAAAAGACTAGCCAGCTAGAATTTAATGGAACTACCCTGGAGTTTATAGAAAACTTTGAGGTGTCAAAGGGCATTTGAACCTCATTACCACATGAAATTGCTAAAGTAGCCCTGGCTACAGATTAAGCACACAATTTAAATTATTTAATGTTTATGAATCTTATTCTACATCACAGGACTGCATTGTTATCGTCTAAGCTTAGAAAGCCTCTGTTCTCAAAATAGCTGAAATTTAAAGTGTATCTCTATTTTCAGAAAACAAGACAAGCAAGCAAGCAAAACCTCCATTTGGTGAAGCCCTTCGAATACAATACTACAGCCATATTCAACCTGCTCTTTCATTACTCCTATGCATGGCCTTTTTTCTATTTCCCCTGGATATCTTCGTATCTTCTTGTTATCATTTAATGTCACATTCTGTAAGTGTGTCAGCTTCAGGCCAGCCATACCAAGGGGAAGGACAATGACAGACAAGGTAGAGGTGTCAGATGACGCCAACATCATTTATATTTATGTCTGGAACGCGTTTTCTCATGTCCTTTCCCCTCTAGAACATTTACCTTCCTAATTATGTTTTACTCAGCCTAATCTTTAAATTAATTTGTATTCCCTAAGCCCCGAACTGACAGTGAGGGGAATGGATAAATGTTGCTGAAGGGAAGGAGGAATTAGATTAACTCATCATGGTCACTCCTGTCTCTACAACACTTGGGCTTTTACAGTGCGATTTGGTTTCTCCTCACCAGCCACTCCCCACCACTATGAGGCTGAGAGAGAATTGTACACATTAGGAAAGCAAATGCCATGTGACAGGCTCTGTCTCTAACACAGGATAATAGCCCAGCTGCTGGGGGATATCCCCCTTAGAGCAAGGCCTGAGGCTTTATGTTCACGGCTAGGAATGCTTCAAACAGTGCTGGGCCATCCCAGAGCACGTGCATTTGATACAGTGCAATAATCTACTTTCTTCTGCAAATCCAGATTTGTTGTCCTATTTGGTTCTTATGACACCATCATCATTGGAGGTGACTGGATGGACAGAAACAAAGATCTGTCCCTACACAGTCAGGTCTGATGCAGCCCAGACATGGGTAAGGAGGCCACCAGGAAGCTGACACATTAATGATAAAAAACAATTCATTTCCCAAGGAATTTACTTAGAAAGGAAAGAATTGATTCTTAATGTAAGTGGGATTAATGTAAAAAGAAGTCTAAGAAATGCTTAATGTTAATAGAGACCCAAGATTTTTTCTCCAGCCCACCCCCCCCCATCTCTCTTTTTCATGATTACTCTGGAGAGACAGCGCGAGGGCAGGGTATGTGGTCAAAACTGTGGCAGCTAAAATGAGATGTCATCCACCCTCAACACAGACATATTCCATATGAAGCTACGGTGTAGGCTAATTGTTGGGGGGCACTTATGATATATAGAAATATGATCAGCAATGAGATTCTATACCAAAACCCTTTTCTTCCTCAAGAGTCAGTAGTGGAACAGTTTTTTTTTTTTTTTTTTAAAATAACATATCTTTGTTAATGACTGGTTCCTAACAATTTCAAGTGTGTTTTGATTATGCTGTATTTAATATCCTTAAGGTCTATAATTGCCCATTGCTTACTTTTTGTTATACAATACAGCACAGATTAGCAGTGACTTTCTGTGTAACCTTGTTAACTTATGGCAGATGGAAGGAAATGTTCAGCTTTTATCTTTTTATGTGCATATCTCATATTCTGTTTAAAAAATTCCACATTTAGCCAAAACTGTATTAGTGAAGATTTTAGTTCCATGATTCATATTCATTTCATTTGTGCAATGTTTTCTTTTCTTGTTGGAGCAATTAATAATTTTCAAGGCAATTTTGTTATTAAGTCCATTAAAGAGCAATCAATCAGTCCCCATCACGCTCAAATTACTATCATCCTTATGAATACTTAGGTATACCAGCTCTCTGAAAATACATTCTTGCATTTTGTTGCCTTGCCTCGGCCTCATGTTGATAAAAATCGAGGCTTACGATAGCAACGACAACTGGTTTTGGCAGAAATAAATTAATCATATTAGAGTCAGCTGGTACCTATTTTCCGTGGAAAAATAATGACGCGATAACACAAAAGGGGAACTGTAAGGGCACTGATGGAAAACCGTGGTTGTCTGTGCTTGAGGAGGAGGTGTATCACTTTCTCGGGACCTAAAAGACAGAAGATGTAATTTTTAACATATCCTGGGATTCCAAAGGTAAAGTGCACACAGCTCAGGACACTAATGGAGATAATCACACCACTCATAAGTTCTTGAAACACACAACTAACTTATTTTTCTGCTTTCATTTGCGGCGTCATTATATCAGAGATTAAAAGTAAAGAGGAGGTGACATAAAAATTGTGTTCTTACCAAAACTAAGAACTGAATTTTCTTTTCCTATTCAGGCAAAATTTCTATCCTAGGGGAAAATAGAACTCTTGGGTAATTAGATAAATTTGTAATACAGTTGCTATGTTAATGTTGAGATTTTATAATTAATTTATGGATTTCTACTCAGGCAGATAAATTTGTCATTTTATAGAGAATATGTGTACCTTGGTTTTGACATTCTGCTCTTATAAGAGGCACATGTTCAGCTATATGAGATGTGACCAATAATGAAAATAATGATCATGAGAATAATAAGTGCTTAGAAATTTTAAATAAAATATTTAGTTTGAAAATTAGCTTCTAGGCTCACAACCAACTGTTCCTTTTGAAAATACATTCTTTTGTCTTATTATTTTAATGTTCATATTTTTCAAAGAGAATTATCTCTCTACCTTAGTTACACCCAAGAGGAAGAAAATATTCTAAAATATATTCGCCAGAAAATACCGACTTTTGAAACACAAATGAGGTGCCCAAGAATGAATACGCCCTGTACAAATGATTGTTTTTTTTGTCATCAGAGCAATTGAAAAATCTTCTCTTGTATCTTTGATGTTAAATACCATGGTCACTACGGTTTGTAATTGCACTGTACTACAATTAATACTGCTTACTTTTTCTAATGAGTCATTCTTTGCCATCTCAGGCTATTAGTTTAGCTTAAGGTCTTGAGACTAAAAGCACTATTTTTCTGCAAAACACTTAAAGCCATCATAAGTCTATGGAAGCCTTCTGTATAACCTATTTTACTGACAAACAATTACATTTTAGATTGAAGAGGTGAAATGATTAAGAATATTTGACTTAGTTGCCATGACAGCATGCATTTTTCATCAGGCACAGTGTAATTACTACAATTTCAATGATGTAAAATCAAGAAAGATGATAACAAACAGCAGAGCCGTGGAGATATTGCCATTGCAACCAGGTTGCCATGGCAACAGTGATAATAATCCCGGTGATAGATGTTTTCTCTTGCTCTTTCCATTTTGTTCGGTTATAACATTCAGAGCCAGTTTTTACCACAGCTTTTTATAGTTTATTAGACTGTCAAAATAGTTTATGAGATGTTGTTGCAAAGGAAATGACTGAGTTCCGCAGCCTAATAAAAATGCCAAATACTCTGTTTACATACTGTGCCAGCACTTAACAAACATTAAAAAATTGTATGAAAAATGATTTGATATTGTATCTGTATTAATCAATTTGCAAGGCATAAGCTTTGTCACTGAAGGTCAAATGAATAGTTTCCAAGCAGACTGTTTCTCTGGCTTTCTGAAAGTTCATTTTTGACATAGCATTTGATAAGCCCCTCACCTGGCGCTGAGTACCAACTACCTGAAAAAAAAATGCTGTGCACAAGTAAAAGGTAAATGGGTACAGAAAATTAAAAACATACTTGCTTCTCCATCAGTTTGATAAAATATTTAAAGTCTGTGGCCAGAATTTCTCTCTGTGTGACCATATTAAAGTAACACTTTTTGAAGGTGTAATAATAACAAAATGACTTCAAAAATGAAATGTGTGTGTGTGTGTGTGTGTAAATAATTCCATGAAACCTATAGTAATGCAATACACACCACATAAGTACATAAACACAGTGTAACAGTTTTCATTCAACACAAGGAGACAGCTCTGACCATCTGACCATCCTTCTCTTCTCTCCTGTATCTTTCATGAACTGTTCTTTTAGTTGTAAGGGAAGTCTATGACAGACAGTACACTTTATGCAGGCCTACCATAGGCTTTCTTAAAAAAAATACCCAAAGACACATGCGGTCACAGGAATCTGGAGTCCTTGTAATGTATTACAGTCTTGTAAAATACTCATAAGTAGACTGCAGAAAGCTGAGTAAGACAGTAAAACGGCTGGCTGGCCCTGCCTCTCTGCAGCAAACAGAACTAGCTGGACAGTTTCAATGAAGGGTGAAAGCTCGATTTCTCTGGCAGTTTTCCCTAAAAATATACAGAAGCCATAAAGAATATTCAAAAATAAGCCCCGCCCCTTCATCCATCCATTTGCCTCCTACATTATTTTCCATTTGGAGAGAATTGGATTTGGTGAGATTACTAATGAAATATGAGACCATGGCCTAGTCATCATTAGGATGTCTTAACATTGGAAGTCAATGCAAAGACATTAGAACTGTGGAACTCCTTTTTCTTTTCTTTTTAATTTATTCTACATCCACACAATACATCCTGACCACAGATCCCCCTCCCTCCACTCCTCCTAGTATCTCTTCCCACCTCTTCTCTCACCCAGATGCCCCACTCCTCCATCTCCATTCAGAAAAGAGAAGGCCTCCCAAGTATATCTACTTAACATGGTATAACAAGTCATAGTAAGACAAAACCCTCCCAGCAAGGCTTGAAGGAGGTCTGCATGTTACATTAAGTGGAAATGTGTCTGAAGAGGGAAGACCTATGTTTTAGAAACAGGAGTCTCAAGTCGAGTCCCTTCCTTTGCTGATTATGAAGCAAGAATGCCTTATCACATTTTTTTTAACTTGTGGCCATGGCAGAGTCAGTAGCAGTTCAATGTTATAGCATGGACTCATCAGCCACGGGCCTCCAGGTAGGTCCTGGTGGCTGCTCAGGTCACAAAGAAGCAACAAGAACTGTGGTTGACACACAAAGCATGTAGACCAAGAGCTAAAAAAAGGCAGGACTTGATCTCAAACAGAGGACAGTCCCACAATGCCTTGAGGGTGACCCTGGCTAACACTCCTAACAGTGGGGGATATGCTGGCTGAACCTGACATCTCCTATAACCAGACAAGACCTCCAATAGAGGAATTAAAACATAACGCAGCTACAAAATCCTAGACCCACAATTTGTCCTGCCTACAATCGTCGTAGTGGTAAAAATGGAGCAGAGACTGAGAGAATGTCTAAACAGAGACTGGTCCAGCTTGAGACCCATGCCGTAAGAGAGAGTCAACCCTGGACAGTATAAATGGTACTCTCATATATTTGCGAACAGGTGCCTGGAAAAACTGTCATCTAGGATGCTTCCCCAAGCAACTTATGGAAACAGATGTAGATATTTGGCAGAACTTGAGGAATGCTATGGATAAGTAGGAGTAAAGATTGAAGGAGCCAGAAATGCCAAGGATGCTACAATAAAACCCAAAGAATCAAATAAACTGGGGCCATAAGGGTTCACAGGGATGAAACCAACAACCAGAGAGTATGCATGTGATGGAACCGCTGTACATGTGTAACAGATGTGAAGCTTGGTTTCCATGTTGGACTCCTAATAGCAGGATCAGGGGCTATCTCTGACTCTGGTACCTGCCTTTAGATCCCTTTATTCTAACTGGGCTGTTTTATCTACCATTTGCAGAGAAGAACCTAGTTCTACTGCAACGTGATATGCCAAGGTTGGCTAATAGGAGACAGTGAGGGTGGGCATCGAGGAGAAGGGAGAGAGAAGGATGGATTAGGCATAAAGGAGGGAGGGGAATCTGTGATTTGGATGTAATGTAAGTGAATAAATCAATAATAATATTTAAAAAAAAAAGAAGTCAAAACTTGTCCCCTCTTTCAAGCAAAGAGGATTGTCTATGAGAGAAACAACCCACAGCAGATTGCTTATGCATAAACTCTTTCCAAGCATTGTTTATAACATTATGAGTCTAGCAAAATAAAAAATTAAAAATAATGAAGTTATATTATGCATTAACTATAATCCCACCCCAGTCCATCAGAATACGTCATGGTTTGTGCTTGCTCTGGCATGAAGTTGCTCATGAGTTTCATACAAAGTATACATCTGTTTAAACAAACATAATATTTCTCACATTTCACTTAGAAAATGTAATTCCTCTGTCCATGAATTTGTTATATTGATAAATGTTTTTGCTTTTCAGCGCAGAGCCAAAGAATACCATGCTTTCAGGCACCCATTCCATTTATTAATGACAAGTGCTCAGAAAATTATTTCCAAAGCAGAGTTGAGGCACGTCAAATATATTCAAAGTCATTAAAACAATTATGAAAGGACAAATCATGTCCAGAAAAGAGAAAGGTGTAGGCTAGCCTAAGAGCCAGGGGATGCTCAAAGCATCTAGAAAAACCCTCACTGTGCTCAAAATTAAGTTTGCTTTTCCTCCTTCCTCTAGAGACTTCTTTATCTGTAATGAATGGTAAGAGAGAGTCCAGTCCTAGAAAATAATGTGTTTCTTAGTTTGAATTGCTTTGATACATAGTTATACTTTCATATGTGACTCACAAAACTGCCCTACTGGGATGTTCTTTATTTAGTATCTAAAGAGCAGTAACTCTAATCTTTCACATTAGAGTTCACTGAAAAGAAATAAAAGGAAAGAAAAAAATGAAAGTGAATGTAACAAGGCAAAGATGATGTGGTTTTTAATATGTCTGAATGTTGTGTTCCCATGGACATGGTATTTTTCTGGTTTTACTCCTAAAAATATAAAAATATTCTTTTAAGAGTTTTAAGCTTACTTGACTTCAGTGTTTAAATTATCTTGAAGCTGGTTCCATGCCATTTTCTTTCTCTCATTTTTATAACAGTTCCAACTGTGAGGCTTCTATTCCCTCTTATGCATGTGTTTTATTGTATAAAGACATGGGTCTTTGTGCATATGCCAAAATTATGTGCAGTCCATATTACATGAACTCAGGACAGCTCAATAATTCAAGACTAATTCACTTGTCTCAAAACATATACAAAATTACAAAATATCTTTTTGCAAGTGTGTGTGTGTGTTTGTGTGTGTGTGTGTGTGTGTGTGTGTGTGTGTGTGTGTGTGTGCTTTTTGAAAAGTGGGCTCAGTTTTTAATTTTTTGCCACATTTGTTTTTCCAATTGGATTGCCAGGAAATGTGGACCACTGAAAGTCATAGAACCTCAACATCATCATTCAAGTTAAGATAGAGATAGCAGTGAGTATCCGGTTCACTTGGTCAATTTTTCATAAAATTCAAAAGAAAGTAGAGACAGTAGAGCATTATGGCAGTCAAAATATAAGATATATAAATATGATGCTAAGTAGTTATAACCATGTCATGATTATTATTTGTCAGCTGACAGCTCCTTGTCTAATTTTACAGATAAGAGTATCTGGTACGGAGTTCACAATGCTTGGCCCTCATGGGCTTAGGGCAGCCTATGAAACATAATAATGAATGCACCCAGCCGAAATGCAACCCAAGTAACCTAAAGGGATGGAAAAATTACGAAATGAATTGGATTGAAGAATGTGAAGACAGGCAGCCTTCTCTTAGGGGACTGCAGCAGAAATGCTAATAGTGCTAACTCATTGCTTGAGATGAATCCAGTTAGCAGTGAGATTCCAGAGCCTCATTCTTCTGCTGTGTGCTGTGGCTCCTGTTGAAGGGAATTGAAAATCAGATGGTGCCTACCTGTCTGCCTGCCTGATTTTTACCTTTCATATTGTTTCCATTTTATCTGTCCTTACCTCTTAAAACGGGACACATTCTAATTGCCCATATTTTTAGGACACCACGTGTAATGATTAAAGAAATTAACATTTCCCTTTATCAACATTGCACTTCTTCACATTCAAATCCTTCAAACCCAATCCTTCTTGAGCTGTGGCATGGAACACTAGAACTTATTCTGGCCAGGTGGCAAGAGTTTGCTGCCTGTTGTACCTCTGACCTCCCTCTGTATCAATCTCATATCATATCTCCTCCTCTCCCTTCTCTATCCCTCTAATGCTCTGCATCCAACATTGTGTTGCAGTTGTCCTTGTGTGTTTAGCCCATTTTATTCCAGTGTCCTCTGGTTTTATGTGTGTAGCTGTAAAGGATAGGATGCCATCCCCCTTTTCATGGCCAGATTTCTACTTTACTGGCCGCAGAAACGTTTCAGAAGATTCCGAGGAACCTTTGCGATTATTTCAGAAGCCTCAGAACATATTTGAAAGTCCGATCTTCATTTTCATTGTGTTTATTCATGTCTTTTGTTTCCTCCCAGTTACATCTGTGCCCAGCCTTTGTTGTTGAGAAGCATCTACTCTTAAATGAATTATGCACCCCTGGAGAGCTTTGGCTCTAATTGGGTATGCTGATAGAGTGCTAATAAATACCCAGAGATATCATATTTACTTACAATGTATTTTTAAGGACAGTTTATCAGTTGAATTCATCTAAAATATGTGATGGGAGGCTGTAAGTTGAATTCCATCAATCTGTCATTATTCTCAATGACAAAGAGTGTTCCAAGACTTTCACTAGTGTCAGAGTTTGTAGTGACCAGACCAAAGCAAAATCTTGACTTTCTGGAACCATAGTAATAAAGATGTCTACTGCCAGCATAAGCTTTTCTGTGTCCCCTCTGTGGTCCAAATGTCCCATTATGTGGAAAACTGAGGAGGGTACCACTGTTTTTAGCTCTGATCTTAGCACACATCTATTTTATTTTATTCATTCTACATGAAGAAAGAAGCTAATCCATGTAAAATCACTTGAAGCTGATTTCTCTTGTGCAGGATAACTATTCTTTGTCTCAAAAGCTAAGGGCAAAAATACTTTGGAATTTGAAATTTAAAGGTTTTGAAACATTCAAATATTCATAAATAGGCATTGTTTAAGGGGACCCAAGGATTAGCAAGAAATTGATTAGTGTTGTTTAATCATGTACATATAGCCTGTGTGTTCTCTACAGTTGGTATACTTACATTGTGACTAGCACCCATAAAGTATAAAATTCTCTATCTATGGATTATGTAAATCTTTAAACTTTTTACATCTTCAAAATTTTTTTATTTCAGATTTTGGATAAGTGGTCTTCAACCAATATTAAAATTTTCTGTAAAGGTTCAAAAGAATATAGGTCAATATATGCTGCATATCATATATTTCAGAATGCATAGGCTGTGCATGGGTACTCACCATATTATATCATATTATATGGCATATATACATACATATATATATATATATATATATATATATATATATATATATATATATATATATATATTACATATATAAGGGCTTCTAGTTAGTACTTTTGTGATATTCCTAAATGTAGAAAAGAGTGGGTCTCTGATTCTTGTGGCATCTTGGGCTCTTTTCCTTCTGTTGGTTTGTCCTGTCCAACAATAATGTCTTTGTTTTGTCTTATTATATTTTTGTTTTTTTTTTTCTTTTAAAAAATGAATGAGAGGAAAACTGGCCACTAGAGTAAAGGTTAACAACTCAATTGTAATTTTATCTGGTGTGAAAGTGAAAAGGAGTTTCTCAGTGCAGTAATACTTGGTATATCAACTACTCAAAGGTAAGCTTCATGTTTAAACAAATATGTAATGAATGCCACAGTTCTTTTGGGTACGTTCATTTGGTTATAGCTTGCTTTAGTTTTGTTTTGGTGGTGTTGTCTTATTTTGTTTTCTTGTTGTGTTGGTTTTTCATTTTATAAACAAACAAATTTAAACTTAGGTGAGTAGGACCTGGAAAGATTTGAGGATGGGAAAGAATATGATCAAAATGTATTTAAAATTAAAAATTAATTTACATAATAAAAATAAAATTAAAAAATAATTAAACCCTAAAAAACCATAACTTCTAAACCTACTAATGTTGCACATGCCTGTAAACCTAGGACGCAGAAGGATAACTAAATTCAAAGATAGTTTGGGTCACATGACCATACCCTGTCTTAAAAATAAATAAATGAACAACAACAGAAAAAGATACAACTTTATAACTTCAACTATAAGCTACATGCTATAGATACAGACATCCAAATGTCCAGGTTTAGTGGAACTATGTTTAAACTAGTTACAAATATTTTAGACAGAGATTGTAGCAGTTATACGAAAGTTGCTCTTTCTGTTCTCAGTAGCCCCTCATGCTTACATCTCAAATCTGAAACATGAAGGCAGCCATTATTGAAAACATTTTACAACACTCGGCCATTTATAGTTCTAACAAAATAAGAAAAAAAAAATTCAGCTCAAGATGTAAGAATAACTGCTGAAGTTCCATGTCACTTCTGGGCATGTGGGATTTCACAGTGATTATTCCTGTCTTGTACGTTTTATCTTGTTATTTTCCACCGACTGTTATTCCATTTACTCTCCTGGAGCTTCATCCAGGATCGTAGTCTGGAGGCTGCATAGCCTTACGAGACAGTAAGTATTTCAAGATGTTGGAGTCGATCTGTTGCTTTCTGGCCGAATGTCTTAAGGAATTTTTGGGAACCCCAGATCAGATTACTTCTTTAGTTATACAAACAACCTTGATTTCCAAGCAGTTCCATAAAACTTTACATACGTTACTTCATGCTCCTGTTTTCCTGAATACTCAATTTGGGTTGGTATTGGCCCTGTATTATGTTTCTGCCCAGAAAAACAAAGAAAATTGCAATGCTACATGCCCCCTGGAGAACCTGAGCTGTAACCCTGCCTACTCATTGCTCAGTATTCTCTGAACTCTGAACCGAGAAGACTAGATTAGATCATTCCATTAACTTAACGCCAATCTCATGTTTAAGGACAAAGAAGTTTGTTAGCAATTAAAATAAAGAACGAACACCCAATAACAAAATTGAATTCCAATGCTTTCTTTGGCTCACTAACTATATTTGTCATTTTATCAGACTCATTTCCAAGAAGTAGAATAATAAGACAGTCTGAAATTCTGCTAGGAGGGAGTGCTAAAAATGAGAAATCACCTTGTCCTAAAATAAGCTCCCAGGCTTCTGGAATGTACTGCCAAAACCCTCAGCTCCTCTCCTCCGAGGTCTGATAGCTTTCTAATCTCAGCTGCATAGAAGTTCCTTCATGTCAGGGAAGAATTACTGCACATCCCCCAAGAACTCTAACTTACTAGAATGTGATAACAGTGCCTGCTGAGGAACATGGTGGGATCTTAGATAACCATCTGTGCTTCTAGCTGTTCCTTTACAAAAAGATAAAAGTGGGACAGGATCAAGCTTAGACACCGGCTTCATTCGCCACAACTTTCAAGGCTCAGGCATTAGACACATCTTACTGACCTGAGAGAAGTAATGGGAGTTTTAGGCTGTTAACGTACAGGTGAGTTATAAATTCAGCTAACTTTGATTTTTTTTCACCCCCTTGGCTTCATGTGTAATTGTTAGCTAATAAAGCATGTTGAATTTTTCTTAATATTTATGGTGATTTCTTTCACTTCATCCCAGAACAATGGCACTGCCCTTCTTTATCTATATTCTGACTTCAGGCTTTATTACAACCATTCTCCAATTCTCTATTCCACACTTGGTATCAAAACAAAGATATTTTTCTAAGTGACATATATCATAATTCATTTGTTTAGCAGTCTTGAAAAATGAGTTTTCCACTTCTGAATGAGAAAGTGACACATTTGGACAGTCAACTTAGAAAACAATGAGGGAATAATAAATGTCAGTCATTTATACTGGCATACATTCAAGGCTGACTCTTAGAGGTGTGCTCTAAGCCAGAATTCCATAATTGAAATTTATACCCTGAAGATATAAGACTAATACTTAGTGTACCACACTTATAATACTACACACATTATACCTCTGTGACACTAATATTCAAATCTGTAACCTTGCCCTGGTTTTTAATATAAGATCTCTAGATGAACAGCATGGGCAATGTCTGAACACATACAGCCCCAAAGTAGTTTCACAGAGTTGGCAAGGATCAGATGAGGACCCAAGTCTAAGCTTTTACAAGCCCTACAGGTATCTCTAATGCCCAGTGAAGTTTGACAATCACCATGCTAGAGAAAGGAATTAGTTCAAACTTACCCATTGGAAATGAGGGGCCCAGCTGTGGAAGAAGACATTCTTCCAAGTCTGCAAAGGAGAAATGCTGTCCTAAGGGTCTTGGCATCTGGCACATGGCCTCTGTCCATGCTGCATGCTGTAATCACCTAGGAAATTTGAAACAACTCATGCTCGAGCCTTAGACCAGGCCAATTACACCAGTTTTGAGGGTGGGTTGCCGGCAGGTAGCTACTTCCTAGGCATATAGTCTGTGGAGTGGAGGCAAGGCTGAAAACTTTTTATTTAGGTTGACCTTACTTCCCTTAAGAATCTTCCATGGCAAAGCTTAAAAGACAAGCCTAAGAGGCACCCCCATTTCTCTGATTGTGACATCTGCTGCTCAAACCCTTCACTGTGGCAATGTTATGCTTTATGGGGGGGGGGGCTCTTTCATCTGGTTCCATATATGTGTCCTGCACAGCACCTTTGAGGGGCACCTGAGCATTTCCTTACACCTAATCCATCCCCTGTGTCATTCTTCATCTACGAGCTACCCAAACGTCATGTCCACTACACTCATGCATTACATTTTAGCTGTGGCTAGACATCCAAATAAGACCCAGTTCTGTGTCCTGCCCATGACTTTTGTCTCTTTTACTTCTGTTATGCTGCATTAAGTCTTAAGTCATGAAGCGCTCCGAACTAATCTTTCACAGTTTGAAATTGCTTTAAGTATTAAAACAACAAAGAAAAGATTATCCTTCTGTCCTCTTACCAGCCATTCTGGACCCGTGATAAGTATTATCATAAAAGGAGGTAGCTATTAGCTTGATCACTTATCTGTTGCCATAACCATCATTGATTGATACATCCTCTCACTTCCTATACTTAACTGTAATTATTTAAACTCTGCATAGAAGAATTTTATAGGATGGACTTGGGTGTTGTTCTTCAGATTGATTAATCTGAAGCCCAGACTTTTGTGCCATTTGGGATTATTTATGGAAAGCAAAGCCTCCTGCAACCCCACACAGATAGATGCAGAATTTACTCAGAATCTTTATTTTAAGAAAAACCTTAGGTAATCTTGTTGCATATTAAGCCTTGAGAAGAACCAGTATTGGAAATGCCAAAGAAATTGCCTTGAATTTATATTAGGGAAGCAATTTCACTTAGTAACTATAAATCCTTGAAATATTTGACATATTAATTAAAATTACAACTAAATTAGACTTTTCTCCCCCATTTAATGGAAAATGAGCATGAAATGAACATATGTGGGGGAAACTGTGGTTGTAGAAAATTAAAGCTTCTTTGCCACAGAAAATATGCCCTGCACTTAGACAGGAGAACAGGCCACTAGAGAACACAAAGACTAAGTCTAGGCCCGTGATAGATGGGTTAAGACAAAGGACCATCACTAATGGTGATGGAAATATGTCGGAATACTGGTGCGGTTTAGAATTTGGCTTTTAAACACTGGACGAGCATATATAGAATGTTATGCTTATATATATGGAGACTATGCTCAATATAGGATCAAATAGAGGGACGTTTTCTTCATGGTGCTTCTGGGCAAGACTTCAGAGACATGCAGGCTACTACAGACAAGTGACTTTAATTTAAAAAGTCACATTTAGACCCTGACTAGGACAGTGGGTAGGGTAACTGTAGATCATCAAACTCCAGTCTTACACCAAGCTCTGTAACAAACTACCTGCTGTGGCCTCCTCTCCCTCTCTATCCCTATTTTGAGAGGACTAAGTATATCGAGAAAAAAGCCTGTGCTTTCTTAACTCCTGTGACCCTCTTAGCCCATTTCAAGCCCATTTTTATTCCTTTCAGTTCCCAATATCTAGGAACATATATTACTCTGAATCTTCAGTGGCTACATTTAGAAAAAACCCAGAAGAATCACCTACCAGGCAACACACAGCCAGCACATCCTTCGAAGAACCAGAGATGGCAACAGAACCCAAATAACAAAACACTCTAACAAAGGTAAGACCAGGTATAGGCATCTAGAATCACAAAAATCCCAAACCCAGAGGCCAGCATGAAATACAACCAGCAATAGCCAGGAAAATGTGAACCTGTTAGAGCTCACCATCCTTACTATAATTAGCACTGAGAATTATAGCATAGCTGAAGCACAAGACAATTAAACTTTATGAAAATGATAGCTATGATTAAAAGAAAATGAATAAATCCCTTAAAGTAATTTATTAAAATTGGACAAACAATGGAATGAAATGAATAAAACAGTTCATGTCCCAAAACTGGGTGTAGAATTATTAAAAAAAAAAAGCTAACCTGAAGGAAATTTGGAAATAAAAAGTTGGAGGAGCTCAAACTGGAAACTCAGAGGGAAGCCTCATGAACAGAATACAAGAGATAGAAAAAAGTACCAGGTATTGAAGACACAATAGAAGAAGCAGGTACCTCTGTAAATGAAAATGTTAAACTCCCCAAACACCTGCACAAAACAGGAAATCTGGGACACTATGAAAAGATCAAATCTAAGAATAATATGAACAGAGCAAGAAGAAAATACCAGGTAAAAGCTCAAAAATACTTTCAACAAATTCATAGAAAAAAAATGTTCCTAACCTAAAAAGGAAACACCTATCAAGGTATAAGAAACATACAGAACATCTAATAAACCAGAGCAGAAAAAAAATTCTTCAGCACATAATAATCAAAATATTAAATCTACAGAATAAAGAGACATTAAGAACTGTGATGGAACAAAACCATGTAACTTGTGAACACAGACCTTTTACAATTATACCTGGCTTTTAAATGGATACTCTAAAAGCCAGAAGGGCCTGGGTGGATGTCTACAAACACTCACATACCACAGATGCCAGCTCAGGTCTATACCCAGTAGAACGTTCACATACAATAGATGAATGATAAATAAAACATTTCATGATAGAACTAAACTAAACAGTATCTACATACAAATCCACCATACAGAAGGCAAACTCCTGCCTAAAGAAACACCCAAAATACAGCAAGGCATAAATATTCTCAGAGTACCAAACTAAAAGAGTAGAGATACACCATTACCACTACAACCACCACCACCACCACCACAACAAAAACAACAACAAATAAGTGTAATCAGCAAACACTGATCATTGATATCCCTCAATAACCAATGGTCTCAATTATCCAGTAAAAAAGAATATAGACTAAAAAATTGGGTGCAAAGCCAGGAACTGTCCTATTGCTGCACCTGACTGGATATTTCTTGTTACTGAGTCAAACTTTTACTACCAGGATTGGGTTACATCAAATGAAATTGTTGGCCCAAGGGTTTCTCTGGGAAACTCCAAATATCCTAAGCTGTTGTCAAGTTTAGAGAATGCTGCTTATAGATGAATAGCAAGTCTATATTGCTCAAGAAAACACCTCCACAACACATTAAACATGGAGAAGTCAAGCTGGGGATCCACCACATCTGCAGTCACCAAACCCAAGCACTATTGTGGATGCCAAGAAGTGCTTACTGGCAGGAACCAGGTATGGATGCCTCCTCAGAGGTTCTGCTAGAATCATATAGATACATCTAATGATGCTTGCAGCTAACCATCAGACCAAACATGGGGATCCCAATGAAGAAGCTAGAGAAAGGACTGAAGGAGCTGAAAGGGGTTTCAACCTCATGGGAAGATCAACATTCTCAACCAACCAAACCCTCCACAACTCCCATGGACTCAATTACCAACCATTGAGCACACATGGAGAGAACCACGGCTGCGGTTGCATATGTAGCAGAGGATGGCAGTGTCTGGCATCAATGGGAGAAGAGACCTTTGGTCCAGTGAAAGAGCATTTTCCCAGTGTAGAGGAGTTACAGGGCACTGAAATGGAGAGGGAGATTGAGAGAGGATGCACATTCATGGAAACAAGTGGGGGGAATAATATTTCAAATGCAAATACAGAGAATATCCAATAAAATAAGAAAAAAAAGGAGAAAAAAAGTCAACTTTCACAGAAAACAATGAGATGGTCTGAGGAAGACTCTAGAGGAGAACATTGTAAGTCAAATTCCTGTTTGGTAATTTGACATGGAATTGTAAAAGAACAGCTTTCAAAGGGGTTTTGAGGATTTCTGTGTAATCAGAAACCAGGGCTGCTAGCACAGTAACCTTCTGGGCTCTGAGATTTTTAATGGCACTGCCCTGGGATACAAGTCCTGAAGATGACAGGGTGGCAAGAGTAGACACAGGGTGGACAAATTTTTTGGAGAAGCCAAAAAGAGTGAAGGAATGTGTTATTCACTTCTCAATACCAAATTACTCGTTTATTACGAGTATGCTCCGAATTACTTAATTTTTCCTCAAAGAAACTAACATAGTCATCTGGAAGTCATCTAGAAGACACTTGCATGTTTACTAAACTGAGAAGAACAGAATCAAGACAAGGCAAGCCATCAGGCTAGAGGAGGGCATTCTACACGGACTGTCCTGAGATGGAAACTTACGTGTACCTGATGGGAAAAGCTATGCTCCTCATGAAAACCACTCAGTATCTGTGCCTATCCACAGAGAATCTGTCTGGTAAAGCCTAGCTAAATGCCTCCACTTTTAAGTTCTGTCTGAAAAGTAACTTAGCATTTTGAAGGCTCAGTAAATCTTTCTGGGCCCTCGGGTTTCACTAAAGAAACTTCACGATAATTTCCTCAGTGGCACCTGAGGACGACTGAAAACGTTTTTTGTTTTTGTTTTTTTCACAAAAGGACTCAAGGACACATTCTCCAAAAGAAATTTACTTCCTACCAGGAAATGGCTAAGTCCATTTGTTGATAGTTCTAAGGATTTAAGGGTTATATCAACTGTTTGCTTAGACCTATCTTGTTAGCCTAAAGACTACAATTTTAAGTACCAGGTTTTTTTGTTTTTTTTGTTTTTTTTTTTTTTTGTGTATGGGGAGGAGATTGGTCATTCTTCTTCTTTTTTTTTTAATAGCAACTTGCCTGTCCTATTTGAGGGTCTGGCCCTGGGAGACTTAGCCACTTAAATAGTGCAAGGAGCCTGGACTGTCTTTAATTCCAAATCGGCTGTCCTGGAAATGCATCAGCTGTTTCTTTAAGGCCTAAGGAAGTTTTATAAACAGTGCTCTAAGTTGAAATGAAATGAGAACTGTCTTCAAACTCTTAAATAATATAATCTAAACAAACTAAACTAACATCACTGAAGGAATTTCTATTAAAGTAATGGAAGTTGATGTGAGGCTGCATTAAAAGTTACATGATCTGCTTCCACATTCTCTCTTAGCTGGTATTTGTTAATTTGCCTTTTCTACCATCTCGTATTATTGTTTCCTTCCCTAACTGTATGAAACCAATACCGTGCGTCTTTATGTGCCTAAAGTTTTCTTCAGAGCATTGCTCTATGGAAATATCAGTTAAACGAATTGGATCTAAGAAGCAAACACAATTTTTGTGTGTGCAGATGAACATTAAAATCAGAAGCAGAGAGGACCTGTTTTCTTTTTCATGTTCCTTAAGAAGGAGATTTTGGAATATAGATAGCCCAGTGTGGAGTGAAAGAGACCCACAGGACAGAAAGTCTACCTTTGGAAAAGTACTGCCCTATAAGAAAATTGTTCTATAAAACCGACAGGCAGAATGCATCTGCCACTCTTACTCAGTGACACACACCGAGGCCAAACACTATTAACTCAATTCATAGATGTTAAAATAGCCTGCCAGACGTCATAAGATAATCTATACCTAGTATTTGACTCTTAGGGTATATATGACGTTAGGACCCTATGAGATTTCACAAATTCACAGATATTATAGTTCCAACTCATAGGGTAGGGGAAAAAAATACTCACCAAAGTGGAAGGCCTTGCCCAGTCAGCAAGCTATGGTAGAAATGAGAGCAAGAATTCCTACCTTGGTTGATTCTAGAACACATGTTAATTCTATAGTACTGTGCCATCTAGGGAGGAGTCGTATAGACGAGAGCTTTAATTATTACGTGCCCTCCTTGTTCTCTTTTTTGAAAGCTGACATTGCCAAGGCTGGATATCCTCCAAGCAGAAACATGTCAGAGAAATGGAGAAAAGTCTGAATCAAAGGTGTTACTTCTAAAGAACTCCATAGGGTACCAAAAGATCCACCTTTATGGTACCAAAGAGTCCTGGGAATCACTGAACTATGGGTTTGGGAGGCTTAGGTTTGTCTAAGAAGGTTATTTTATAGGGCTTATGGTAAAAGAAATTTACTACCCCTTGTCAAAATCTCTTGGCATAGTCAGTTTCTTTACAAGGAATTTGTATCTCTTTCTGTATCCACTTTATGATGACTTCAGGTTTCATTCTCACAGGTCAGTCAAAATGTCTCCAAGGATATGAAATGAAAAGCCTCATTCTTTTCCCTGTGACTTATGAGCAACAAAAGCATTTATGGGGACTTGAAATGTAAGACAGAAAACCAGTCCACTTACCACATCCTTAGTTTCCCCTCTGAGATCTGGGGAATTCCAGCACTTTGTCTGGAGTCTTTCAGGTCTGAAATCGACTCAGAGGAAAACTGCTTCTTTCACCCACTGGCCCTCTGATTGTTTCCTCTTCTGCTTGTTTGCTTTCAGTATTTGCTCTTCACAGATCATAGTTGGCTTGTGATTTTCTTGCTTCTTTTGTATTTTTCTTGAGACAAGGTCCTATGTTTTGGAGGTTGACACTGAACTCACTAGCCAGGATGACCTTGAACTTCTGGTCTAACAATGAGGTTTTATCCTCAGGATCCCCTTTGCCCATTTTTAAGGTAAGTCTCTACTACATGATTGAGATGTTCTAGAACTCAACATCCCCCTGTCTTACAGGTGGAATTAGAGCCAAGTATTCCATTACTACACACTTCTTAATAACAATGACTTATTTTGATTGATACATGATGATTTTCTTATACATGCACTTATTATTTATAAATATATAATTTAATTTTCACATTTTTAAGTTTCTCCATTTAACCTTTTAAAATATTAGAAAATATGGCTTTAATTTCCAGATAGTTCTATATGTATTTTGTGAAAATGTATTTGATATAATATTAACTGAGATGAAATCTGTCATTTGATCCAAATCATTATCTACTAGGTTAATAGTTTTTTCCCCCTTGGGAAGAATAAGTTGTATATGTTTTATAAGTATAACTAGACAAGGTGGCTTATGAAATTTGAGTTTTCACTGAGGTTTTGTTTATGTTTTCTTTCAAGAGCTAGAAAGTGTTTTGCCTGAAGGTTCTGGGTTACATTTAGAAAACAACTGGGTGAACTCAAACATTTAAATCCTTTGATAAACTGTGTACTCAAATAGTGACCACGTTTGTCTGAGAGGATGAATTGGAGTATCGGGGATTGTGCTACCATTTCTAGATAGACTTAGGTCAGTTACTTACTTATCTATCTTTAAATCAAGGATAACAAAAGTACCACCTAGGGCTGGAGACAGAGCTTAGCAGTTAAAAGTACTCACTGCTCTTTTGCAGAACCAGAGTTTAATTCTCAGGCACCCATGTCAGACAGCTCACAACCACATATAGATGCAGATCCAGAAAACAAGATGCCCTTTGTTACAGAAAATATTTAATCTCATTTTGATGTTTCTATGCCCCCTTTTGAATATTTAGTCTCCAGCTATAAGACATACATGACCTCTATATTTGTAATAAGCCTTTATTAGCATCAGTGCTGGGCAGATATCTACTCTCTATGTTATTAAAATGAAATTTCTACAATAACCATAAGTTATTAGTTACTGTTTTATCTAGGCTGTTCTTCACTGCAATTGGTCACCCTCATGGCCATGTTTTATGACGCCTAACTCATGGCATCTTTCTCCTTTCTCTAACTCTCTCTCTCTCTCTCTCTCTCTCTCCTTCCCTCCCTCCCTCCCCCCCCTCTCATTGTGGTCCCCTCTAACCCCAAGTTGGGAATACCAAGATCTACCAATTTCAATTCTGCCCAGCTGTAGACTATAAGCATTGTTATGGACCAATCAGAAATAACTTGGGGGTATGTTCACATAAGGTCACTTGGACATGTGCAAACTCTCATTTCTGGGAAAAGCAAGCCTCAGGGGTCAGTACTTAGCATTACCATATGTCTTATTCAGGGTTTCTAATCTTGTACAAACATCTGACCAAGAAGCAAGTTGGGGAGGAAAGGGTTTATTCAGCTTACACTTCCACATTGCTGTTCATCACCAAAGGAAGTCAGGTCTAGAACTCAAGCAGGTCAGGAAGCAGAAGCTGATGCAGAGTCTATGGAGAAATGTTACTTAATGAATTACTTTCTTATAAAACCCAGGATTACCAGCTCAGGGATGACACCACCAACAATGGGCCCTCCCACCTTTGATCACTTTTTGAGCAAATGCCTTACAGATGGATCTCATAAAGACATTTTCTCAATAGAGGCTTCTTCCTTTGTGATAACTAGAAGTTGTGTCAAGTTGAAGCAAAAAACCAGCCAGTATACCATACATAGTTACAGACCTAATGTCAACAGTTCCCCCTTTTAGTCCAATAAAGTGTCCTTTACTCTTAGATATAACTCGAATACAATTATAACAATTGTAAAATTTGTGAGGTATGATATACATTTATAATTATCATTCTAATGTGTTTGGCAATTTAGATTGGTGAGTTAGAATTTTGCATTTAAATTATTTTTTAACTTAATTTGTATTACTCATACTAAAACATGTTTTTTAGATCTAGAACATCTTTTAATATGTGAAACAACTTAAGTTTAATTGTGAGACTATAACTATCTTACCTTAAACTCCATCAGATATCTGACAAAGGATAAATATTATTTGATATGCAGGGAATGCAGATGTGCAATTTTCAAAAATCATAGATAGGTTACAACTTGGACAGTGTCCAATGTATTCCTTATAATGTTGGAACATCTGTCTTCAGTCTCCTGGCCCAGAACATTTGATAGAACTTAAGTGAAGCAGGAATTATGAAGGACTAGCTTATCTTGTTTGATAAGCTTATCTTAGCTGTCAACTATCCTCCATCTGTTTATATGTTTTGGACAGCATTCTGTCTGCAGATAAAGTTGGGGAATTTCCCTCCAATGGCTAGCTTACCATAACTGAACCAACTCCTATATGGAGGTAATTGATGCTCATTATCTTCTTTTAAGTATACTGGGAGAACTGTCAGAAAACATCTATCTCATAGTAAAAAGATCATTTAATAATGAAAAAGATATTAATGGACATATTCTTTTGATTTCTGATGCCTTTGAAGACTAACTATTGATATATAGCATATCCAAATGATTAAACATCATTTATTTTTAGCTATTTATTATTTGAATAATTTTGAAAACATTTTATTGCAATTAACCAAATTAGTATCTAATATAACCACAAATTTGATGATCTATTACCTTGCATTACATAAATCTTCTAAAGTGTTTGTCATAGTAACTATTAAAAAGACTGGTTCTCAGTCTTGCATTTTTAAATGACTTGTAGTCTTAAGTTTAAAAGTCTTGGAAAGATCAGAAATTCAAGACCCATATATAAACATACTAAAAAATATACAGTAAACTAGTAGCCAACATCAAACTACCTAGTGAGAAACTTGAAGTAATCCCACTAAAAACAGGGATTAGACAAGGCAGCCCACTGTTGCCCTACCTATTCAATATAGTACTGGAAGTCCTGGCCAGAGCAACCTCACAGCAAAAGGAAATCAAAGGGATACAAATTGGAAAGAAAGAAGTCAAAATATCACTATTTGCAAGTGATATGGTAATGGTAGTATATTAAGTGACCACAAAAAAATCAACATAAGCATTCCTACAGCTCCTAAACAGGTTTAGCAAAGTGGCAGGATATATACTTAACTCAAAAAAAAAAAAAAAAAAAATCAGTAGCCTTCCTCTACTTAAGGGATAAACAGGCTGAGAAAAAAACTTCAGGAATCAACATGCTTCACAAAAGTCACAAATAATATAAAATACCTGGGTGTGACTCTAACCAACCAGGTGAAAGATCTATATGATAAGAACTTCGAGTCTCTGAAGAAAGAAATTGAAAAAGATCTCAGAAGAGGGAAAGATCTCCCATGCTCATGGATTGGAAGAATCAACATTGTAAAAATGGCTGTCTTGCCTAAGGCAATCTACAAATTCAATGCAGTCCCCATCAAAATTCCAACTCAATTCTTCATAGAGTTAGATAAAGCAATTTGCAAATTCATGTGGAATAAAAAAACACCCAGGATAGCAAAAACTATTCTTCTCAGCAATAAAAGAACTTCTGGGGAAAACACCATCCCTGACCTCAAGCTGTATTAGGGAGCAATAGTGATAAAAAACTGTTTGGTATTTCTACAGAGATAGGAAGGCAGATCAGTGAAATAGAACTGAAGACACAGAAATGAACCCACATACTTGATCTTTGACAAAAGAGCTAAAAACATTCAATCAGAAATAGACAGCATCTTCAACAAATGGTGCTGTTTTAACTGGCAGTCAGCATGCAGAAGAATACAAATGGATCCACTCTTATCTCCTTTCACAAAGCTCAAGTCAAAGTGGATCAACGATCTCTGCATAAAGCCAGGAACACTGAACCTATTATAAGAGGAAGTTGAGAGGAGCTTAGAACACATAAGCACAGGAGAAATTTTCTGAGCAGAACACCAATGGCTTATGCTCTAAGATCAAGAATCTACAAATGGGACCTTATAAAACTGCAATAATTCTGTAAGGCAAAGGACACTGTCAACATGACAAAATGGCAACCAACAAATTGGGAAAGAAATTTCCCAATCCTACTTCTGATAGAGGGAATCCAATATATACAATATATACAAATATATACAAATTGTATATACAATATATACAATATATACAAAGACTCAAGGTTAGACTCCAGAGAATAAAATAATCCTACTAAAATATGGGGTACAGAGCTAAACAAAGAATTCTCAACTGCAGAATACAGAATGGCTAAGATCACCTAAAGAAATGCTTAACATCCCTAGTCATCAAGGAAATGCAAATCAAAACAACCCTGAGATTGCACTTTACACCAGTCAGAATGGCTAAAATAAAAAACCCAGGTGACAGAAGATGCTGGTGAAGATGTGGAGAAAGAGGAACACTCTTTCACTGTTGGTGGGGTTATAAACTGGTACAACCACTCTGGAAATCAGTCTAGCAGTTCCTCAGAAAACTGCACATAGTGCTTCCTGAGGACTCAGCTATACCACTTATGGGAATATACCCAAAAAAGCTCCAATATCTAACAAGAACACATGTTCCACCATGTTCATAGCAGCCTTATTTATAATAGCCAGAAGCTGGAAAAAACCTAGATGTCCTTCAAGAGAGAAGTGGAAATAGAATTTGGGGTACATTTTCACAGCTACTCAGCTATTAAATACAGTGACTTCATGAAATTCTTAGGCAAATGGATGGAACAAGAAGCCATCATCCAGAGTGAAGTAACCCAGTAACAAAAACGTACACATGGTATGCACTTACTTATAAGCAGATACTAGCCTAAAAATCTCTGAATATCCAAGAAACAATCCACAGACTTTAGGAAACATAAAAAGAAACAAGGCCAGAATGTGGAAGCCTTAGTTATTTTTAAAAGGGAGAACAAAACATTCGTGGGAAGAAACATAGGGATGAATAGAGGAGCAGGGATTGAAGAAAAGATCAACGAGAGACTGCCTCCTTTGGGAATCTATCCTATATGCAGCCACCAAACCCGTGCACTATTGCTGATACTAAGAAGTGCTTACTGCCAGTATCCTGATAGAGATGCCTCCTCAGAAGCTCTCCCAGAGCTGTACTGATACAAATGATGATGCTTGCAGCTAATCATCACGCTGAACACAGGGTCCTTAATGAAGGAGCTAGAGAAAGGCCTGAAGGAGCTGAAAGGTTTTGCATCCCAATGGGAAAAACAACATTTTCAACCACCAGCATACTCCAGAGCACCCAGAGACTAAAACACCAACCAGTGAGCACACATGGAGAGGCCACGGCTCCAGTTGCATATGCAGCAGAGGACAGCATTGTCTAGCATCAATGGGAGGAGAGGCCTTTGGTCCAGTGAAGGCTCATTTTCCCAGAATATGGGATTACCTAGGTGCTGAGGTGGGAGAGGGTGGTTGGAAGAGGGAGCACCTTAATGGAAGCAAGGTGACAGGGAGGGCAGATGGGAGTGAGGGGAAAGAGAGTAACATTTGAAATATAAATACAAAGAATATCCAATCAAAATAAGAATTGAAATAAACATATATCATGTTGTAAAAATTTATATTATTTTTTATATCCATATACAAAGATTTATGCCAAGGAAAAGGTTAAACCTGTATTATTATACATCGCTCTGTATGGATATAAGAAAACCTAACTTCAATTATGAATCAAAGTATAAAGAAGTCTACCAATGTAAGATCATGGCTATAAAGTGCTTTTCTTTAAGAGTATATTAAATATTTCATCTGTATTTGTCAAATTTATTATAATATCATTATATTCCTCCTTTTTTAACTCCCTTTCCTCTACCTAAGAAAGAATAAAAGAGAACAGGGAAGACAGAAATTCTTGAGCCTAGATTCTTTATTTAGTATTCTCCTATCAAAAATTGTAATTATAAAACATCCCTTAAATGACAACCTATATATAATTCATAAAAATAACCAAAACCATCCATCCCAACTTAAGGGATTGAGGTGACAGTCTTTTATAGTTGCTTCCTGATGAATTGGAGTGAAGAATTCCTATTTGGGGGCCCAATAGGAAAATGGCAAAATGGTTCACTCAAAAGAAAGCTAACAGGCATTATTTGTGTCCAAGCTCTATTACTGAGAAAGTTCAGGGCTTAATTAAAGTCCTGACTGGAAGGGTCTAAAGGGCCACCTGAGACAAAATCATTTGGGATCAGCAGCTCATTTTTGAAGTTGTCCTAGAAGGAACATGCATGCACGCACACACATGTGTTCACACAAACACACACCTGCATCTAATAGAAATAGATAGCACAAAGTCATGTTTTAAAAGATGTATCTTTATTTCTTCCTTTAACCACTGAGCACTCTCAAACTCCATATAGAATAATTTTTACCTATTAAATAATACAATGCACAAGAGGTACTGAGCATTGTGTCTGTCACATAACCTTGTTAGTAAGCATTGGCTGCCATTCTAAAGGCAGTACTGTTATTACTGATTAACTCCCAAATAACTGAATGTGACAGTCCAGGCTGTGGAAAGCCATACCTCTTGTGGGTAAAGATAGAGTAGAAAACATGAAAGGAAAGAACTAGTTTAGATGAAGAAATAAGGTATAGTTAAGGCTACGATTAAAAAAAAAAAAAAGAAGAAGAAATAAGAAAAGAAAAACAAAACAAACAGAAAATGGGATGACACTAGAGAAACTGAGGCATCTTGTGACTTAAAATGAGACCTCACTATATATTCTTGATTAAACAATTAAGAAAATTATTTTTGGTTAAGTCATTGCCTAGATTCATAAAATGTCCCCAGGATACATTTGTATGGGTTAATGCAAGAGAATCTGAATCAAGATTTAACATTGTAGATTTGTTCTTTCATTTCCCAACCAAAAGACAATAAATTGGTTTTGTTAACTACCTGTTCTGTGTATATTTGCATAGTTTGATGACCATTTGCTTCGCTTCTGTGAATTGCTTTTTTAGAGCATTGGTCATTCCTTTAAATAATCACATAGTCTTAATTAGAGCGTCTAGTGCCTTGATATATCACCATGTTTAATGGTAACTTTGGTAAGAAAGGGCTTTATTTTACCTGAACTTTTACATCAGACTCCACCATCAAAGAATGTCAGGGGGAGTCTGGAGACATGAAATGAAGCAGACATTATAGAGCAGCATTTCTCAACCTGTGGGTTGATGGCCAATTGACCCCTTTCATAGAGGTCACCAAAAACCATCAAAGACCACAAATATTTACATTATGGTTTATAAGAGTAGCAAAATTATAGTTACAAAGTAGCAATAAAAATATTTCATGTGTGAGGGTCACTACAACATGAGGAGCTGTATTAAACTTTGCCGCATTGGGAAGGTTGAAAGTCGCTGCCCTAGAGAGATGCTGCTTACTGTCTACTCCTCATGGCTTGTCCGGCTTGTTTCCTCTGCTTTCTCATAGCATCCTGACCACACTACCAGCCCAAGACTGGAAGCACCCACAATGATCTGGGTCATCCTCCATCAATCATCGTGTGTGTGTGTGTGTGTGTGTGCCCATATATATGTATATATGTGTGTATGTATATATATGTAAATATGTATGTGTTTATGTATGTATGCCCATCTAGTTGGAACACTTTCCTAACTGAGGTTCCCCTCTTTTAAAATGACACTAGTTTGTATCACCATTTCATTAAACACAAATATACATGTTTTCTTTTCTGAATTACAAATATTTAGACTTGTTTGGAGAAGTCTTGGCCATTTATGTCCCTGACTTTTTTGTTTCTTGCATTTCTTCTATTTGTATAGCCCAATATTTTATTTTTATGATATTTTCAAATCACTTAAAGACTATCAAAATTAATCATTCCCTTTTAATATAGATTTAAACACTAAAACTATCCATTGATTAGAAAATATTGTTATACTCAGAAAGTTAATTAGATAGTAATAAATGGTAGTTTACCTAAATCCATGTATTTCAGAATGTGTCTTTAATCTCAACTACTTAGTAGGCTGAAGAAGAAAGATTACTAATTCAAGGCCAGGCTTAAACTAAAATGATTCATTGTACTAGTCAACATTTTTCTTCATTTATCACAACCTCTACTAACTCATGACATTTTATCACTTCTTTCTAATTGTGTGGTTCCAAATTACTATTTCAGTTTTGTATATATTTTAGTAAATGCATTGTCCTGTTTTTAATCATCTTAGTGTTGATCAGGAAATTCCAATCTTGAAAACTATGGTTTTTACACCACCACATTCAAACATCTTTATGCATAAGGCGAGAAACATAATAAAATGATTTCAACTGGGCATTTAGAAAGTTCACCTGACAGCAAGAGGTTTTTGATACAGCAACAGAAACATTTCAGTAAAGTATTCTCAGCTAGAGCCAATTTCGTAAAATATCATTCACTTCAGGAAGACTTCCACATATACTGATACAGATGTGTGGTCTATTTGGGTATCTAAATCTCTCTTGGCCACTGATACATGTTGTCTCACGTCTGTCTAAACTGTGTCCACAACCCAAATTTACCTTCTCCGTTCTTGATTTTGTTCTCAAATATATACCACAAGACTTCTGCTGTTATCATAGTGTAATCATTAAAAGGGCATTTTGCCACTACTAATTACTTTTTATGAAAATTTTTTAATAATTTTTTTGTTTAATTAGTGAAAGACTAAAAATGCTGAAGGGACTTTTTGTGTGAATACATGTTTCTGTTAAGATTTTAATATGTAACACTACACTAAGACTACTCTATAATATCCTTGTTATACACAGTTAGAAATTTTTAATATTCCATTATTAATTTTCCATACAATTAATTTCCTCATATAATACAGCCCATATATGCATTTTTGCTTTAGAGAACATCTCAGTTTATGGAATCTATCTCAATTTATCATTTTTCCAATAATAAGGGCTAAAAGGTAGGGCTTTTCAGCATTTGTATACTTACACACACACACATCCATGCATGTGTACGCATGCACACACACAAAAGCACACTTCATTTTTTTAATATTTTTAAATTCCTTATAAAGATTTAAGATGTATCTTTTAATTTGCCAATTTTTGAAAATTACTGCTATTCTGGTTCTTGTCAATTCGTTATAATTATTGCAATGCCTAACTTCATATATTTTGATACTATATTGTTTATTTTAGGCATAGAGACAAAATTTATTTTTTTCTTTAATCAGTAAAATTATTCTTTGTATCTTGGTAAATGCTTTGGGTTCATAATTCCACTTTATTTGATGTTAATATAACCCAAATGACCCTAGACTTCATTAGCCTGTGGGTACTAAGAATGCTCCATTAATATTAATACTCTAATTTGCTAGCTCATTAACCCCTACCTGCATAACAGTGGGACCTTGACCTCCACTTAAGAAGTCCTAAGGCAGTATGTGTATTCTAGAATCTGTAATCTGCTGTTTGAAGACCCTGTGTAGGTCACTGTCAACTTCTGCTACTGCTGTTTCCGCACCTATATGAAGCTTCCTCTAGGACACAGAAATACAGAGCCTCCATGATGTTAAACATCGGGACCCTTCTGAGAAACCAAAGAAGTCTAGAGTTGCCTCTTTTTGGGGTTGCGTCTTGAGGCATTCAGTGAGACCCTCACTCTAGGTAACATTTTGGCGTCCTTTTCCTTGAATAACCATTCTGGGGAGGATATTGTGTGTTAGTTTCTCAATTCCTTCCAAGCATCCTTTGTAAGCTAAAAGGCTGCTCAAGATTCTGGCTTTCCAAGGCTGTGTTCTTCATCTACAGATGGTTCATCTCTCAAATTCTCACCGCAATTCGGATTCCTGCAAAATACATTCTTTCGGGTTTTGAAAGCTAAAAGTATAAAATGAAGCCTTCATTTTTATGGTGCTGCCTATTGTCTGAGGCATGTTATGATTGATCTTACACAAATTTCCTGACAACTCTAATGCAAATGTGAGCTTGCATGTGTGTTTTATGAATAAAAACACGGAAGACAAGCTAAGGAACCTTCCCACGTGCAAATAGAGTCAATTTCTGCTGTCAATCTTTCTAAGTATTGCTTACTCAAAATTGAAAGCAAGTAATTCATCTTTCTGGTTAGCTTCTGAAATATTTTATCAAGTACATTTTTGTACTTGATAACAGTGGATTAGCCAAACTCTTTCTCAGTCTTAGGTTGAGGTGATAAATAATGTGTTTGCTATGAGTTTACTCCTAAGTGGGTGTATCTGACATGGCCCAAAATCTCTATTTGTCTCTTTTATATATACATTAAGACTCATATATACACACATGTATATATTATAGTATATAAGAAGCACAGCATAAAGAAGAGATGGGTTATTTCCTATTGGTATCTCTGTTACAGATAGTTTATATAGCTGACATAGAAAGTCATCTTAAAATGGGTGCTATTGCTTTTTGACATCAAAAGATATTTCAGTTCCTTCTTTCTCTGATTTATGTCTTTGTGAAAAGGAAGAAATTTAATACTTTTATTGTATGTGTTTACTTCTGTGTGGAATATAACTGGTAATGCCCATGTCATATTTTGACTGCAGCAAGATGATCGCTGTACATATATAGTATAGTTCTAGAAATCAAATGAGCAGCTGATAAATGTTGGCTGTTTTTGTTATAAAAATTGTTAGTAATTTACATACCACTATGCACCTATATATTTTGCAATAAATAATAATATAACCACATTATTTTCCTTAAAACTTTCTTAATTCTTTTCTACTCAAATACACGTAATATAATTTTATCTTTAGAATTGATAAAATAGCATGCTTAGATTTAGATATATATATATGGATATAGACATATATTTTTGCTATTTTGCTATTGTTTTCTGGATCATAACAGCCCACTTATGTTCCTCACAAGATTAAAAAAAAACACATTGTATTTCCATTTTTTAATATTTTTTATCTCTTGAGAATTAAATTAATTTAAAAGTTATTATATCCTGTAAACTTTTAAATGTGTGCACTTACATTGTTTATTGTCTGTGTCATTTACATTTTTGTCTAATGCCATTTAGTTTATTTTATATGTGATTACTTTCTATAATACTTTTATTTGATGAACAATCTTCTAAGACATCAATATGCCATCTCATTTTTCGTTTTTCTTTTAGCCTTGAAAGAATTGCTATTTTCTTGTACTTAAGTTTTTTTTCTAAAATAGCTGAGCTATAATACTTATTTCTCCCCAGTAAATATCTTATTCTACAACAAGTAAGTATATGAGCCATACATGTATGGTTGTAGACTCAGAAATAGTACTTTTGGGGTTTTTTTGTTTGTTTGTTTGTTCATTCGTTTGTTTTTTGTAGTCGAAAGTGAAGAGAGAACTTTTGAGCTTCCTGAGTTTCATATACATGTAGAAAACTCAAATAAAATTGCTAATAGAGCCTTGTCTGTTCACATCTATGTCTATGTTTTTCGTGGGATCTACTTAGAGGCTCACTTTGCATATATTTTGAATACTTGGTAGCAGAAACAAAAGAGTTGGACCTGAGAGATGGTTAGAATAATAAACCGATACTCTGAGAGTAGCGCATGGCCAAATACCCCAATCTAAGTAAATGGAGGTCAGAGAAAATCTTCCAGGCTGAGCAGAAAGAACAAATGACAGTCTGTGGCACAGGATGCAGAGGCTGAATAGTTAAGAAATAGGAAGAAAACACTATGTTTCTAAAGTAACATATGAAAGAGAAGATTACAATGTAACATTATTATGATTTTTTTAAATAAAAAAGTGGAGAAGTGTACCAGCAACTCGTTTAGGTTGTCTTCAGTAAGGTTTTCTACATAGAGGAGAAAATATTTAAAAACACAATAGCTTAAATGTAGAGACTGGTGAGGACAAAGAATACTGTGACAACCATAGCAAAAGAATAATTAATGAGACAAAATTGATGGGGTGTGATAATGGATGCAGGACAAGCATGGTCATAAGGGGGTGTCATTGTTGGACAGAGGAGAACGCTGAGACTGCACAGAAGAAAAATTTGCATATAGGCCTAGAATAGTTGATAAGAGCAGGTTAGAAATCTCAGCCAGGGGTGCTTCAGAGGACTCACGAGTACACTGCAGAAAGACTGTAAATTCCAGTGAAGGCATCTGCCATAAAGAACAGCAAGTGGACCTGGGTGTAGATGTTATACTGATAATAATAAATTCTGAAAATCAGCCAAGGTAAGAAGTGTTTCAAGTCTTCATTGTGAGACCTGCTGCTAAGAACACTGGCCAGCATTCTCAGGGAACAGAGTACCAGAGAAGAAAAGAAATTGGATCAACACAAGAGAGGAGAAACTCTTGCCTAATCAGGATCTAAGCTAGACATCTATCAGGTGCCAATCCACAGACATGACCTTCATGAGAAATGCAACTCCGAGCTTCTGTCTATACTCTTGTGCCAATGTCAACACCGAGGTGACTCACAAGATGAGAGAGGGCTGAGTCTGAATTGAATGTGTCTTCGTGAGTTCAGGTGTTCAGCATATATCCCTGACATGTGGAGCATTTGGTTGGTGGGAATTGGATAACTGAGTCAAACAGCTTTTACAAGACAACACTATAGCTAGTGTACTGGCTGGTTTTGTGTCAACGTGACACAAGCTGGAGTTATCACAGAGAAAGGAGCCCCAGATAATAAAATGCCTCCATGAGATCCAGCTGTAAGGTATTTTCTCAACTACAGATCAAGGAGGGAGGGTTCAGCCCATTGTGAGTGGTAGTAGTAGTAGCCCATGCCTAGGCTAGTAGTCCTGGGTTCTATAATAAAGCAAGCTGAGCAAGCTAGGGAAGCTAGCCAGTAAGTAACATCCCTCCATGGCCTCTGTATCAGCTCCTGCTTCCTGACCTGCTTGGGTTTCAGTCCTGACTTCCTTTAGTGATGAACAGCAATGAGCGAGTATAAGCTGAATAAACTCTTTCCTCCCCAACTTTCTTCTTGGTCATGATGTTTGTACAGGAATTGAAACCCCGACTAAGACAGGTAACACTACATCCTTGGTTCCAGCTTGATTTCTATGATCCTTAGTAAAAGTCAGCAGCCCATGTCCCAATTTCTATGAGCTCCATCATGCCTAGACAAAACTTCTAAGCCATAATCCAAAATCAGTCTTAATGGTTATAGCTACTGGATCTTTTGGTGCAGGGAAGAACCTGGAATACAGCTTATTTTACTTTAGGGTGCAAAGGCAAGCAAGGGTCCTCTCACATAAAAGTCCTTTTCATTTTTAGATTAAATGCATTAGAGTCCTTACTATTTGCAGCTAGATATACTCAGATGTCCATGGGGAGGGCCCTCTGTTTCTTTCTTATGTGTTTGTTGAAAACCTCAAACTTACAATCATGGGCCCTGTGTGGGATCAAGATACCATGGCTATAGATTATAGATTGTAATATAGATTATAGATTGTACTGCTGTTATTCCTCAGTTCATATGGTGTGAAGTTGCTCCCAGTACCACCATTTCAGATACAGCTTTAAAAGCAGAATCTCTGTTTTCTCTGCCTTGTGGCCACTTCTGCTTTCTTTCTCCTGTCACCACACCCATCTGTGTTGTGTCTTCTAGCATTGTATTAATAACTTGAGTGCACTGTTGGCTCTCAGAACCATTTTCTGGATATTGTGAATTTGTTCCCTTTGGCCCACCGTTGTTTTCATTTCAATGGTATTTTTAAGAGGTCAGAGGCAGCAGAATATCCCAAGTTCACCATCTTGAGGCAAGAAAGAAAGCACGGAAATGTCAAATAGTAATTTTATACATAAGTTTAATGAATACTAAATCTGTACTCCAGAGAGAAGCAAAGCAAGTAAGTGGACAATAAACTCCTAGAGAAAGCATATTTAAACAAAGCTAGCAGAAGGGAGCAGGGCTTAGTCAAAACTACAACCACCAACTAAGAACTTCATGAAATCATGAGAGATTTTAAGATATAAAGGGGCACAGGACCACATAAGATAAATGAGCATATATGAGAGAAAGGTTTTAAAAGGACAGAAAGCCTTTCTTGAAAAGACAGAAAGCTTTGTGTGCTGTGCTAGTTATTGATAACAGAGATAGCAATAATGTCCCACATAATGTGGAGAGGGAGTTGGCAGGAGGAATGTAGTGTTTGGGGAACTTCATCATGTCAGTGGTGTGAGCAATAGAGTTGATCAAAGGCAGACTGGAGCAAGGGGGAGTGGTCCTCAGACGGTTGATGTAGTCCAGGAGTCAGGTCTCAGCAACTAGCAGCGCAGTTCAGCTTTGAGACTAGAATAGAAAGGGCTCGGGAACCTTATATTCCAGGCTCCCCATTGCTTTCTGACTTCAGTGTGCATTTTGGTTGAATTCCAAAAGAGAAAATCTTGGAAGATTTTTAAAGATAGAAACCTACAGATAAATGAGGTCTGTGTCAATAACTGCAAACTATTATTTATCAGGAAAGTAGTTGGTCACAATCGTTTCCATTAGTTAAAAAAAAAAAAATAGGACTAAGGATATTTATACTAGCTAAAGCGATTTTAATTACAAAAATTGCAAATAGAATCTTAATACATATGCCAATGAAACAAGAACATAGTTGTCTCAACTATGACCAAGTCTTCTTACTAGTTCAACAACACGAGGTAATTATAGGGAGCATTGTGGTTATATTTTATGTACTTCCAAGTGATATATATTACTTCTGAGTTTTCATGAAATTATGATACATACACAATATAAGATATACTGTGTGCCATATATTTTATACCATACACAGTATACATACACATGTATACAAATACACATACACATACATGGTGGCATATGTTCTCCCCATAGTGGATTCTCCTCTGTAATATGCTGCCACAACATTTTTTCTCATTTAGTGGTTTTAAGCACAAATACCCTTCTAGAATAGAAAAGCAGACAAAACGAGAGGAATAACACTATTTAGACAGGGGAGCTGACTATCATAAAAGCTTGACAGTATTTATTGTGGTTTTCACTAAAATAATTACAGCTCTCTTTCATTACTAGGAAACACATTAACTGAAGACAGCATATTGCATCTAGTCCTTACTCAAATACATGGCTTAAGAACAGCCCCAGACACAGGCTGGACTAGTTTATGTACTTGTTTTAGGACTAAAAGGAGCTTTGATTGTTACTAAGAGAGTTAGAACAAAAATAGTTAATTTGGCAATTAGAGTAAATGCTCTCCTTGGTTTCTATTCTGAGACAAAATGGTGTTTTGGGGGGATTTACCAGACGGAAATGTTGTATGAGATACCGATGATGCATTGTAATCAAGAAAAGTCAAGTGCTTTCTTGTTTAAAAGAAAATATAATTTGCAAAGACAGAAAATTATAATTATAATCATCAAGTTAAATATAGTTAATTTAGTGGCCACAAAGAATTCTGGATTTTAAAATGTCATGAAATTATTAGTATTGGGTTTCTTATAGGTTTTTATTGGCATTTTTATTTAAATTAATAAATGATACTTCCTGGACTAGAATTAAAACTTTAAAATGAAACTGATAAGCAGATACTAGCCCCAAAAGCTCTGAATAACGAAGAAAAAATTCACAGACCTTATGAAGTTCAAAAAGAAGTAAGGCTAGATTGTGGATATCTCAGTACTTAGAAGGAAGAACAAAAATGGGCATAGTACTACATAAAGATCCAGTTATTTCACTTCTGGGCATATAACCCAAAGATGCTCCAACAGACTATAAGGACACATGCTCCACTATGTTCATAGCAGCCCTATTTATAACAGCCAGAAGCTGGAAAGAACCCAGATGTCCTTCAGTAGATGAATGGATACAGAAATTGTGGTACATTTACACAATAAAGTACTACTTGGCTATTAGAAACAACGACTTTATGAAATTCCTAGGCAAATAGATAGATCTAGAGAATATCATCCTGAGTGAGGTAACCCAGTCAGAAAAGACCATACACAATATGCAGTTACTGATAATTGGATACTAGCCTCAGAAAGCTCCGAATACCCCAGAAACAACTCACAGACCATATAAAGTTCAAAATTAAAAAAAAAATGGCCACACAGTGGAAGCCTCAGTTTTTCTTAGAAAATAATATTAATAAGTGTATATCACCCTCTCAGAGCAGGGTATACCTAGACCTTAAATCATTAATAACTCAAGACCTGAGAAGATAGCCTTTTTGCAATTTTTGTTAGTTAAAAATTATGTTTAATCTTTACACACCAAAAAAATCTTTGACTATTTCCATGTTATGTTTTATTTTACATATACTTTATGATCTTTGTAAATAGTAAGATTTCAATGCATACTATCAAACCTTTAAAAAACTCAAATACTGATAAAAATCATATATATTTACGCTAAAATGCTTTAAATAATCTGTACATGTATTTCTGGTTTTTGTTTTAAATAAATTAGTAAGAAAAAAAAGGAAGGAAGAACAAAACACTCAAGGGAGGAAATACAGGGACAAATAGAGGTGCAGGGACTGAAGAAAGGATCATTCAGAGACTGCCTCACCTGGGGATCCACCACATATGCAGCCACCACACCCAATCAGAATTGCTGATTGCAACAAGTGCTTACTGGAAGGACCCAGATATGGATGCCCCTGCAGAATCATACAGATGCAGTTGAGGAGGCTTGCAGCTAATCATCAGGCTGAACATGGGAACCCCAAAGAAAGAGCTAGAGAAAGGTCTGAAGGATTTTAAAGGGTTTGCAACTTCACGGGAAGAACATTATCAACCAACTAAACCCTTCGGAGCTCCCAGGGACTAAAACACCATACAATGAGTACACATGGAGAGACCCATGGCTCCAGTTGCATATGTAACAGATAGCAATGTCTGGCACTAATGGGAGAAAAGGCCTTTGGTCCAGTGAAGGCACATTTTCCCAGAGTAGGAGAATGCTAAGCTGCTTGGGAGAGGGAGTACCTTCATGGAAGCAAAGGGAGGGGGAGGGGCATGGGAATGGGGCAAAGGGGATAACAGAGAATAAAAAGAAAAGAAAAGAAACTTACAGAAACTACCGTGGATTTGGGGGTTGTCTCTGGTGTTTTATTTTTATATTTTTTAAATTTTTTTGTTACTGAAATCATTCTCTGGGCTTTATTTGTGAAGTGTTCTACCAGACATGCGTGCCCTGCCCCAAACAGGAGGTATTTTCTTATTCCATTTGAGACAGACTGGCCATGAGATATGCTGGGCTCAGGTTTCCTGAGTGTGCACCATCAGAACTGCCAGACACAAAGTGAACAGAGACAGTGACCATCACCCGAAGGTAATTTTGAAAGCAAGTAGAATAGCTTGTGTGCAAGAGTCACTCATATTCTTCAGGTAAATCGGCTCTCGATTTAGAGGCTGATGCTGTGTCAGGCTTGGCTTTGGTGAGTTTCTAAGTGAGCTCTGAAGTGAGGCTGGGCTTTGGTGGGTGTGTAACCACATACTTGCTCACATCCCTTTTGTCAAAAAGCAGAGACACCATTTGCTCTGGGGAGGTGGAAGCTCCTGTTGATGCTTCTTGCTTAACAGTCTGCTGTGAGCCACGATACACTGGCTTTTTATGAACTCACATTATAATGGTATGTTCCACACGAAAGCTAGCAAGCCAGCTAGTAAATAACTATACTAATGATTCTCCATAAATATTACCTGACTCCTCCAACTGCTCTGATGATGTGATTATAACTCAATAAGCATGTGCTGAACAATGGTGGATAATTCTACCAATATGGATCTTTTCTTCTGTCTGTTTATAACGTCTTAGAATCCATTTCATTGAACATGACTGGAACAAACTAAGTGATAGTGAGTATTTTCTGGTCTTTCATCTAAATCCTATATATTTGTATTAGACTTGTATTGTGGTGCAAATGTGTTAATATTTGATGTTTCTCGGCTGTGACTTGAATACATATGAACAAATCCTCTTGTGGCTGCACGCAGTATATTAATCAATTCCAGGGCCCCGACCCTCAGTAATACATTTCACACAAACACCACCTTCCATATTTTCATGTTTATGTGTTGCTGAAATCTTATAAATCCTTATGCACTTCTAAGTAAGGTAAGGGGAACTTTATGGAATAGCTTAATTTTAAACAAGAGATCATATGATGGAAAGGTATTTCTCAATCCATGATAAACTGGATGATTGTTCCAAAATGGCTATAAAATGGCCCCTGTTATAATTTTCGCAAGATCTTTTTGGGGAAAAAAAAAGTGTCATTACAATGAAATCATCAAGAACTTACCACATCTTGAGATCAACAATTTAAATATAAGACTCCACATTTACAAGTGAGATGCAAAGACCATTTCTTTACCTATAATATTGTTTTGGACATTTTGTGATCTTGTCACTCACCGAAAACAAAATTAATGGCCATACAAAGAAGTCTATGTTTTCCTTCTGACACAAACCATGAGTATATTGTGATTATCTTTATTCTGGTAGTAATCATTGCCAAAGTTTAAAAAGAGATTGAGTGATTCCAAGAGAAAAAAATATAAGGTCAAAATTCTATGCATGCCTACCAACGCTCATGGGTTTATCCATGCCACAATAGTGGTACATATTTATGTATATATATTAAAATATATGTATTTATACAATGGTATATATATGATGTAGTAAATAATTAGCATAAATTACAAACATCTAATACAGTATTTGGCAGATTGATCTTGACAAAACAAGGGTGTTTGAGGAGAGCCATGGACATTGTTAAGCTTGCATGTGACTTGATGCTGCTGAATGAAATAAGTCCTTGATCTCCTCCTTCCCTCCTTTTCCTCCACCTCGACTGTTTCCACTGAAGTCCTTTACTCTGAGCCCTTGTAGGAACTTAATCTTAATTTGAAATTTTGGCGACATATAAAGAAAACAGGGTTCACATTTTTTCAGTACTCTCAGAAAGTATAAATTGATTTATAGCGAGAACTATATTTCTGTTGATATACATGACTGAAACCACACATGCTTCTTTGTCGCTGTGTCTGAAAGCTCCTATACATTCTTCTCCTTTCCAAACTTTGAGGGCAGAAATAACACCCATATATAACTCCCTTATTCATCTCTGTCTAGGTGCCTGGAATTCGTTTTCAAATATTGCTCATACCCTGAGTCCTGTGAAAGGAAAGAAATACACAATTACCTCTTATTGAGCATGCTCCCAACACTGTGCTCCAGAAAAACAAATATTTTCTTTCATTCTTTACATTTTTCTTTAAAAACAATATTTGTAGCTTATCCTAGTTATTTTAATTTTTGTTATGTTTTTGAAGTTAACATACATGCCAGTGTGCTTCACTAGGCCTCTGCATACATTTTTTTTTTCATAGTTCCTCTCTCCGGCCCCCTTCCACAACCCTGCCTGGCCCTGACGACTCATGAACCTCATTATATTCTCATTTTCATTCTTCCTACTTCTGCCTAAAAATCTCTTCATCCTTGTACTACCTCTTAGTTTCATGGCCCCCGCAATATACATGGGAATTAAAATCTGGGCTTTTCACATAAAAGAAAACATGATATTGGCCTTTCTGAGTCTTATTATTTTGATTGACATAATAATTTTCAGTTTCATTTGTTTCCCTGAGGTTTCATTTATTTCATTTTTATTTATAGCTCCATAAATTTCTAATATATATGTATATATATATATTCTTTACCCAGTCATTTGTTGGTAGATATCTAGACTTTCCTGGTTGCTAAGAATACAGCAATAAAATTTAGACAGAAATAAGGTAGACTCCTTCAGACATGAGCTTGAAATTGTACAAGTGGGCCAATTTGATTTGTGAATCATAATTGCTGATTTAAATTGCTTTTATATACATACAATGTAATGAATTCAGTTACAGCATTTGTGTATGTGTGTTAGTGCACAAATATATGTGAATGCTCCTGTGTGTGACTATTCATATGTACAATTTTAAGAATAAATGAGCCGTCAAACACTTGTGGAAGTCATAGGGGTCATAGGACAGCTTCAGGTTTTAACCTTCACAGTTTATCTTTTTTGAGACAAGGTATCGTATGCAGCACTGTTTCTGCTAAAGTTTGGAAGTCTGAACTAGCTTCCTGAGAGGAGGATGTACGGCAAGAGCATTCCCTACTGAACAATTTCTTCAGACTGTGTGTGTGTGTGTGTGTGCATGTGAAACCTTCATACTTAATCCCATGGTAGGCTAGCTGTTTATGTTCCTCCTAGAATCATACAAAGATTCTTTTTTCTTCACATCTATTCTAGGGATTCTTGTCAGTTGGTTCAGTTTTTCTTCCTTTGACTTGACTTGTAGTTTCAGCTTAATACAGTTTAATAAGAGATAGTAATTATTCTGATATTTTTATATTGAGTAAGGTTAATTTGTGACCTAAAAGGTGATATATTGGTATAAAAACCACCATCGGCTGCTGAGAAGAAAATTATTCTGTACCTTTTTGGACTAAACATTCTACTGTTTTCTAGAAAGTCTAACAAACTTATGTTTTTGTTTAAATACTGAGATGATTTCATTTCAGTTTCAATTGCCTGTTTAGAAGCAAAATTGAGACAGTAAAATCTTGCACAATTAATGTGTCAGAATTTACTTGATATACTAGGTCCATTCATTTTGTTTTGTGGAACTGTGCATCAACTTTATAGCTGTTATGACTTCTTGATGAATAGTGCATCTTAATGTGCCATGCTTTCCTTTATCTCTTCTAAGGTAAAGCCAGCTATCATATAGCCATGCCATTTTGTTTTAGTTTCTGCTCATTTAGGAATTTGTTTTCCTTCCCGTGACTGTGGAGATCTTTCCCAATGTGATATATTTTGTTTTGGAAAATTAGATAGTTAAATCTGCTTTTCTTTAACTGAGTCCGCCAGCCTGAATTTCCTTATTGGTAAATTGGGATCATTAAATTTAATACTGAGAGATGTTCATAGTTTCTGAAAGTGTGTTTGTAGTTTTAAAATTTGTTAGATTATAGATTTTTCTTAGATCTCTTCTCTGTTTATAGTAGGGTTTTATTTTTGTAAGAATACTGAACACCATAGACCCTTTCTACCTCTCTATTTTCAGCTGTTACTGTCATAGCTCGCCATTGCTCTTTTTATGTTCTTGTGATTAAGAATATCCCTCTTCCTCTTGTGTGTGTGCCATTCCGTTATGTATCTTCTTCAGTGTTGGCTTGGTGGTTATGGACTGCCTTAGTACCAATGTCTTGATTTATCTTTCAGATATAACAGATATATTTTCTGGATATGACAATATTCATTGCCTGTTTTTCATTTCCTGGGTTTAAATACATAATTACCTGCATTTTTGCCTTTTTCACTTTCTAATGAAGGATCTGATGCTATCAAGGTGTTTCTGGTTTTGTATGTAAGTTGAAAGTTTTTCTCTTCCAAGTTTTGCTTTTTTTGTTTGTTTGTTTGGCATCTTTTATATAAAATGTGATAAAAAAAACATTCTCTGGTCAAGACTATCTGGAAGTCTAACCATTCCTAGTGTTTACATATCTATTTCTTTAAAATTGGAAAATTTTATTCTATATTTTACTGAACAAATTCTCTATATTTTATTGTTCATTTCAACTCCTCCTATATTTTGACATCATTCTTTTGTTTGCCTTTTAGTTCAGGTCCTGAAGGGTTTCCTTTCTTTATTTATGCCCCAGTCTACTTTATGGTCATAAGTCTTTGAAAATGAGAGGCTGAGGTCTTTCTTTGGTATATTTAGTTTTCATTTTACTTTTATTTCTTGTATTAAATTTTTGAGCTTAAAAACTTGTTGTAATGTCATATTTCTATAAGTCTTTTTGTTATGCTGTGTTTTTTTTTATATATTATTGTGATAAATGTGTCCTCCAGATTTTTTCTCTTTTCTAATTTAATAGAAAATTATGAGAATCTTCTTGGAGAATTTTCTCACTTGTGTTTATATTTCCCAATACTATATCAGATCAAAGCTCATTGCCATAACAAACACAGTATGTGACATCTGTCCAACTGTTAACTGGAGTAGAAGATTCATGCTTTCCTAAACTTTACATTTTTTCCCAAAGATGTTGAAGAGACATCAGCCTAATGGAAGAGATTGAGAAATATATCTTATGGTTAGGAACCTGGATATATAATAGGCAGACCAGTTGAATTCATGGTTTCCCCACATGACTCAGCTCAGTTTCTGCAATAAGACCTATGAAGGGTCCCTAGAGAAGCGTCTCAATGACAATGTCCCCATGTTCTGGGACATTGCTCTGTGGGAGCTTTGTCTTCACTCTTTCAGTTAGTCTTCGAGCTACAATCCTATTCTGAATTCACCCTGCCAGTGCCTGTGAAATTGATTCTTCTACTTTTTGGGGTGAGGGAAGTGGATGCTACGTGCTTAGTTTGGATGACTATAGTGTCCTTAAATTTACCTATTTATCTCTCATACCTATGCACACTTGGGGAACTGAACTCTATCTCTATTTATAGTAGCATGCCTGATGCATCTGAGAGATGTTGCTGGTGCTTCTTGATGGAGATTTCACCTTCGTTTATTTCCTTACAATCTATTTCTTTCTTCTGTAGCAATAAAGTCTACTTTTAAATCTGGGTTATTCCCTTTCATCCAGTATCACTTAGTTAGATTCTAATTTGGCATCTTTTTGGGGATTTTCTCAAGGTGAATAGCTTCATAATGCAAGTGAAGAACATTGAGTATGGTTGGCTGGATTATTGGTTCAAATAACAGTACTAAAATGTGGTATTGAGCAAGACAATATCCAAAGTCTGATTTTTCCATTTTGTAACTATCCTGATATAAGTTTCAAGAGAAATAAAGCTAAAATTTATTTTATTTTCTTTGACTTTGCTCACTAGGATACCTTTGAAGAGATCTTTTATTTCCAATATAATTAATGCTATTGCTAATACTTTTAAGAGAGTAAGAGTTACACTGTTTTTTTTTTAAACAAAATTCAAACTGATAATTCCAGAGTTGAAGCTAGCCTGTCAGATAACAAAACTTTTCCCCACTTAACATTAAATTCATTAATAACAATAAGGGCAAATTACTTCTGCCTAAAACCTCATAAAACAGGAACTAATCAAAGCAAACACACTTAACAGCTAATGATGATGTTAATTTAGCTGTAAATGCCTCAAAGGCTAGTAATTAGAGAGCAGTTATGTGCTTTTTGTTTTGCAAAATGAATTACTGCTGCACATTTTTGCCACAATCTTCTCTATTTACTTTTCTAAAATACTATTCCCTGAGTAAGATTGTAAACTAGATCTAATGGTTGGATAACTTAAATAACCATATTACAATCAATTTGTTTAAAATAATGTCTCATGAAGAAGTTTGGAACAATCAGACTGGCCACAAATGTACCATAAAACAACACAAAGAGCAGAGGAAATAAAGTCTACACAGCTCTTGATTGCACAGAGATAGTCACTTTAGATTTAATTGAAGGTTATTTGTTTAGCCATAGGGATCTGAGTCATACATCCTGTTAATATTACCACAGGAAACAACAGCGGCTAATCTACAAATGGCATATTTTCAGCAAACAGACATGATCATCTGGACTTTTTCTTTATCATTAAGGTCCATAGCTCCAAAATGGGAGACTAGAGATCAGAGGCATTAAGTTGTCTTCTTGGGTTTACATGTAAGTGGTCCACAGGTGCCAGCAGAAGTGTGCTAAGGACTTTTACTTTCTAGAGGAGAATGTAGACGATAGGGTTGTGTGTTGTGCCAGCAGCCACACACAATGACAATATCAGTTATCAAATTAATGACTATCCATAGAAAGAGGAACATATGTATTTTTGAGGTTCAAAATAATAAAAAATAAATGCAGTCATAATAGGGTGGTGAGAACATTGTATGCTGAGCAATTAGAGGACCAAATTTGAGATGTGAAAGTATAAAAGCTCATGACTCTTCCAATTCCCCATAAAAGTGGTTACATTGGTTTTGTATTGGTTTGTGATATGAATAAAAGACATAGATAAACAAATCAAAGTTATTGCTGTGTTATGAGTTTGCTATGGCCTCCTAGTTTCCTGTGTTGTAGCACTGTTTGGGAACCTTTTGGCATGGTGGAGCTTCACTGGAGAAAGTCAGTCATTAGGACTAGGGAGTGGACCTTGACTGTTTGCAACATGAGATCACTTCCTTTCAGCTTTCTGCTTCTTGATCAAGGATGCAATCTGACCACCTGTCTCACCTTCCTGATACCAAGCCTTGAAATATGCATGGTAGCCCTTTTTAAACCTTGTGCCAGAATATGCCCAGTAAAACCTTCCATCCTTAAGTTGTTTCTTGTTAAATATATGGTGTGAGGATGTACACACACACACACACACACACACACACACACACACACACACATATATATATACTACATACTATATATATATGAGTATAATATATTAATTAATAAAATAATGTATACATTACAATTCTTGAAAAAGTGACCATCATTAATGTGTTAATTGTATTTTTTTTTCATTCTTCTCTTATCGGCCTCTGTCTTGTCAGTTTCTAAAGATACGATCACATATAAAAGTTGACCCTTTGGTAAACACAAATTAACAGTCTTGTTACATATACATTTATATTAATATTATTGACATGTATTAGCTGTAATTTATATACATATAGTATGATAATATAATTATTTTCTACTTTCACTTCTGCCTATGGTACCATATTCAGAATGTTTGCTGATCACTGTCTCTACAGGATGCTATGTTGTCTGTAAGAAAATGTCTTTTTTATAATACTTCATAATGTTATTTCTGGCATAGAGGAGATTTATGTAAAATAAAACATTTTTCATAATACTATTATATAAAAATTTAATCTTTCTCTAATACTATTTAGTATGATTGAGGTTTTTATCAGAATTATTTTGTAAATTTTAGATTACATACTTAATTGTAATTATTTGAAGAATAAAATTTTGGACATTTAAAAGCTTCATATTTTCACACTTTTTTCCTATGCAAGTTTCTTAGCAGAAACTAATTATGGCTTTTTTATTTCTCTGTTATAATATTACATATATAATATAATTTGTTCTAGATAATATGTATACAGTGATTTGATACATATGTAATATGCTTTAGTAACTAAGACCCCTTCAAATTTTTATCTTTGTAACATTATCTTCTCTGCATTTTTATTATTATTGTGAGCTTTAATCATTTTGTGAACTATATTTCAATGGATCATTTGAGTTTTTAAAAAGTTTGTTGGTTATTTTATTTATTTATATGTCAAATGTTATTACCTTCCTAGTTTCTCTTTTGCAGTCCCCTATCACATTCCCACCCCCCCTTGCTTCTATGAGGGTGCTCCCTCATTTACCCCTAACTCCTGCCTCACCTACCTAGCATTTCCCTACACTGGGGCATCTAGCCTTCATAACACCAAGGTCCTCCCCTCCCAATAATACAAGATAAGGGCATCTTCTTCTACATATGCAGCTGGAGAGCCATGGGTTTCTCCATGTGTATTCTTAGGGTGGTGGTTTAGTCCCTGAGAGCATTGAGGGGTCTGGTTGGTTGATATTGTTTTTTCCTATGTTGTTGCAAGCCACTTGAGCTCTTTTAGTCCTTCCCCCAATTCTGCTATTGGGGACCCTGTGTTCAGTTTGATGGATGGCTACAAGTATTTGTATCTGTATTGGTATGGCTCTGGTGGAGAGTTTCAGGAGACAACTACATCAGCCTTATGTCATCAAGCACTTCTTGGCATTAGCAAAAGTGCCCAGTAGGGACTTTCCTTCATTACCTGCTCTACTCTTTGTTCCTGCATTTCATTTAGACAGAAACAATTCTGGGTTAATATTTTTGAGATGGGTGGGTGGCCCCATCCCTCATCCTGGGACCATACCTAACATCTGGATATGGTCTCTCTGGGTTCTCTCTCCTTTGTTGGGTATTTCAGCTAATGTCTTCACCATTGGGTCCTTGGGGTCTCTTGCTTTCCTGGCAACTGGAACTCTCTGGCAGCTACCCTCAGTTCCACACCCCCTGTTTCTACATGTCTGTTCAATTTCCTGACCCTCTGTACTTCTTCTCTGTCTCTTCTCACACGTTGTTCTGCTCCCATTTCCCCCTCTACTTCTGTTTCTCCCAAGATCCTCTTATCATCTACCTTCTGTGATTATTTTGTCCTTCTAAACAGTACTAAAGCTTCCACACAGTGGTCTTTCTTCTTGAGTTTTATATGATCTCTGAGTTGTTTTGTGGGTATTCTGAGCTGTTTGTCTAGTTAATCCCTTGGGATGTTCATGGACTTGACCTGAATATGTGTGTAATGGTGAAATGTGTAATGGTGAAAATATTACTATTGTAAGATATTCCCTTTATTCTGTATAGAGCATGGCTAAGTAGATGCCATTGAGGCTGAGTGACTTGATGCTCATGACTTGCTCAGCTGGCTTTCCCATAGAGCCCAGGACCACCTGCAGGAAGGACCCCACACAGTAGCCTTGGCCTCTCACTCATGAGCCACACATTAGGAAAGCACCCCACAGCCTTGCCTACATTTCATTTTAATAGAGGCGTTTTATAAATTGAGGCTCCCTGCTCTCTGATGACCCTAACGTGTATCAAGTAGACATGAAACTAGCTTATACAATGAGTTTTCACCTCAGCTATTGACTTTTAATTTGGAATAAGCTTTGTTATCAATTTATATAGTTCCCTTTTCTTTACATAAAAATTTTAGTAAGAGTGGCTGAGGGCCTAATGTGTTTAAAGCATATTTAATTTAATATCTTTTACTGTTTACATTCTCTGATATAGCTAATGACATATTCATACTTCCTGAGATCAAATTCCCCTTTTTCCTTTAAGTCTTGCTTGTTTGTAGTGTGTAATTGTAGTGATACACTAAAATATTAATTTCCTGCTACTAAGGATTTCTCTGTTGTTTATTATTTCTATATTTACAATTATAGTTTTTCTTCCATACCAGTAATATGTGACATTGATTTACAGTATCACATTTGATTTTAATTTGTGGGCTCATTTAATGGTAGTTATATTACAAAGACGTTAAACTTTCCATCAGTGAATAATTTGTATAATTTTAGAATTATTTTTTAGAAAAATACATAATTGGAATCATTAACTTATTGACCCAGTTACATTATTCATTTAAATGACCTTCAAACTTTCAAAATTTGCTTAAATTCTGTACTTATTCAATTATTTTGATACTTGGATACCACACTTAGAAATAGAGGCAGATCCTCCAGGTTGTCAGACTTTTGTCAGTTAGAGATATGGGTTCTTCTCTTTTATTGTAGGGAGCGGTGCCCCGACCGCGCCCGCTTGAATGGCGCCGACATCCGCTTGCACTGTGGTAAACAAATGTACTACGCGTGTGCAATACTGCTCTTGGTGCCAGGCGGCGCTATGCTAATTTGGTAATCCCAGCTCCACCAATCCCTGAGGGACAAATCATCCTTCCCCCTTAGAAGGAGAAAAATAGGGAGAGCGCTCAGCACTCCGGGTTCCCGTGTTCAGCATCAAGGTGTTCCTGAATAAAGGCTGTTGAGAAGAATCCGGAGTGTCATGGCTTCCTTGCCGGACGAGGTGGAGTGCGACATTTTATCCTATCACTTTATTCTAATTTATAATATCATCGGTTTTCTCTATAATATTATCAAATTGAAAAGTTCTCTCTACTTTATATATTTGCTTTTTTTTTTTTTTTACTTTTTTATAAATACAGACAGGTTAAGATTATACTGTTCTTTAATAGAATAATTTTATACTAAACGTAGCTAAAATAAATTGTTCTCTTTACTGTTTTTTAAAATAATGAACAGTTCTGTGTAATCCATGTTTTGTCTAAGGATATATCTTAATTTTCAAACTACTAAATATATTTCCACCTCTTTTATTTTTCAGTTTTTTACTTTGTCAAGAAAAGCACCTGTGAGGACTACTTCACATCTTTTATAACTTTCATTAACTTTGAGTACCTTTTCTTCCAAATCTGTTCATAGCATTTTGATTGGCAGAGAGTTGTGTACACAGGGGACCTTGGAGAGAGAATAATCATTTAAACAAATATCACTATCAACACAACACGACAATTAAATTTGTTTAATAGTAACCACATATTTGATGCCCCATATTTTTTAATGCTTGGTTTTTTGAGTATTGAAAAACACAACAAGTAACACATCTTAATCCTTTGTGCTGCTGTGGAACTGTGCATGTGTTCTCTTATCACTTCTGCTCCATCCATCATAAAGGATTAAAAATATCCAGAATCCAATTCTCAAATAAAAGTACAAATGTTGGATGAGGAAAAGGTAAAACCCTGAAGGCAAGATTTATGAAGATTCCCTCATTGTGTTCAACAACAACAAAAAAACGTACATCCAGTAAAGCATGTAATTAGGTTTTTTAACCAGGTCATTTCACAAACAGTTCTGTAAAGAACAAGACTAGTGGCTAAGTGACCATTGATTCATGACAAAGAAAAATGGTATTACAGAAGGATTCTATGGAGAAAGATGGAAGCTTTAAGTATAGACAAATTCTAAGGAAGGGAAACTCTCTCTGCCTCTGCCTCTGTCTCTGTAGTTGTCTGTGTATCTCTCTCTGTGACACACACACACACACACACACACACACACACACACACACACACACACACACACCCCACTCCTACCATCATTACTACCATCCTCAAAAACAAAACATCAGGAGTCAATAACCATTGGTCATGGATATCTCTCAATATCAAATGGTCTCAATTCCTTATTAAAAAAGATAAAGTGTAACAGAATGAATGTGAAAACAGGGCTCATCCCAGAAGTACACTAAAACATCAGGGATTGACACTGTCTCAGGGTAAAGAATTGAAAAAAATAAATATTTCAAGCAAATGGACCAAGAAACAACCTGGCAGAGTCATTTAAATATCTACCAAAAAAAGTCATCAAACTAAAAGTAAGAATAAGAAATAGGAATGAACAATATATACTCAGCAAATAGAAAGTGTACCATGGGAACAAGTTTGTTTACCATCTGTGCCAAAAGCATAAGGGAACCCACAAGTATAATATAAACACAAATACAGCTTACATCATATATCAATCCTCAACCACCATAGTGAGAGACTCTAATACCTCATTCCTTCTAATATAAAAGTCATTCAGACAAAAGGTAAACAAAGAAATTTTAGAGGTAACAGACATAATAAACCAAATGGACTTAACAAATATTTATAGAACATTTCACCTAAACATGAAGGATTATATATTATTCTCTGTACCACATAAAAGGCTCTCTAAAAATTAATAACACACTTAGACACAAAGGAAGTCTCCACAAATCCAAAAAACTGAAATAACTGTCCCTCAACACAGAGGAATATTGAATCTTAACAGCAGAAAAATTAAAAAATAATGGAAAATGAACAAATTTCTACTAACAGAAAAATGCGTCCAGATTGGCAAAGAAAGAAAGAAAGAATGAGAGGAAGGAAGGAAGGAAGAAAGGAAGGAATAAATAAATAAATAAATAAATAAATAAATAAATGAATAAATAAATAAATCTCTTAAATTCCATGAAAATAAATGCACATTATACCCAAACTTACGGACACAATAAAAGCAGCTCTAAGAGGCAAAACTCGGGATAGTGAAAACTATTTTCTACAATAAAAGAACTTCTGAGGGAATTATCATCCCTGACATAAAACTGTATTACAGAGCAATTGTGATAAAAAAAAAAAACTGTATGGTATTGGCACAGGGACAGACACAGAGGTCAATGGAAGAAAATCAAAGACTCAGAAATGAACTCACACACCTATGGTCACTCTATCTTTGACAAAGGAGCTAAAACTATCCAGTGGATGAAAAAGAGCATATACAATAAATGGTGCTGGTACAACTGTTGGTCAGTGTGTAGATGAATGCAAATTGTTTTATTCTTATTTCCTTGTAGAATGCTCAAGTCCAAGAGATTTAAAGACCTTGACATAAAACCAAATACAATCAAACTAATAGAAGAGAAAGTGGGGAAAAAGCCTCAAACACATAGCAGAATTTTTCTGAGCAGAACACTATAATGGTTTATACTCTATGATTAAGAATCTACATATAGTACCTAATAGAATTGCAAAGCTTCTGTAAGGCAAAGAACACTGTTATTAGGACAAAATGGCAACCAACAGAGTTAGAAAATATCTTTGCCAATTTTACATCAGATAGAGGGCTAGTATCTAGTAAGTACAAAGAATTCAAGAAGGCAGACTCCACAGAATCAAATAGTACCATTAGAAAATGGGGTACAGAGCTAAACAAAGAATTCTTAACTGAAAAATATCGAATGGCTGAGAAGCACCTAAAGACATGTTCAAAATTCTTAGTCAATGGGGAAAATACAAATCAAAACAACTTTGAGATTCCACCTCATGCCAGTCAGAATGACTAAGGCCAAAACTCAGGTGACAGCAGATGCTGGCTAGGATGTAGAGAAAGAGGAGCACTCCTCCATTTTTGCTGGGATTACAAGCTGGTATAACCACTCTGGAAATCACTCTGGTGCTTCCTCAGAATTTGGAAATAGCACTACCTGAGGATCCAGCTATACCTGGGCATATACCCAAAAGACATACCAACATATAACAAGGACACACGCTCTACTATGTTCATAGCAGCCTTATTTATTATAGCAGAAGTTAGAAAGAATCCAGAAGTCCTTCAAAAAAGAAATGGATACAGAAAGTGTGGTATACTTATACAAAGGAGTACTACTCAGATATTAAAAACAGTGACTTCATGAAATTCTTTGGAAAATAGATGAAGCTAAAAAATCATCCAGACTAAGATAACCCAATCACACAAAATCACACATGGTGTGCACTCGCAGATAAGGGTGTATTATCCCAAAAGTTTGGACTGTCTAAGATATAATTCACAGATAACATGGAGTTCAAGAATAATAAAGACCAGAGTGCAAATTATTTCAGTCCTTCTTAGAAGGGGGAACAAAAATATTTACTGGAAGAAATGAGAGACAATGTTTGAAGCAGAGAATGAAGCAAAGTCATACAGAGACTGGCCCACCTGGAGATCCAGCCTATATACAGCCACCAAACCAAGACAATATTATTGATGCCAAAAAGTGCATGCTGACAGGAACCTGATATAGCTGTCTTCTGAGAGGATCTGGCAGGTCGTGACAAATACAGAAGTGGATGCTCATAGTCAGTCACTGAACTGAGAACAGGGTCCCCAGTGGATAAATCAGAGAAAGGATTGAAGGAGCTGAAGAATTTTTCAACCCCATAAGAAAAACAATATCAATCAACCAGAGCTCCCAGCAACTAAACCACTGTCCAAAGAGCACACATAGATGGACCCATGACTCCAGCTGCATATGTAGCAGAGGATGACCTTGCTGGGCATCAATGGGAAGAGAAGCCCTTGGTCCTGCCAAGGCTCAATGCCCCAGTGTAGAGGAATGTCAGGGTAAGGAGGTAGGAAGATGTATGTGGGTGTTTGGTTGGGTGTGGGAGCACTCTCATAGAAATAAGGGGAGGGGGATGGGATAGGGGTCTATGGAAGAGAAACCAAGAAAGGGGATAAAATTTAAAATGTAAGTAAAATATATCCAATTAAAAAAAAAACTAGAGGGATCTCATACTAAATAACAGCTAAATAACACATCTGGATGATTTTAACCCAAAGGAAAGATCACAACCAAAAGGTTTAGAAAGCAAGAAATAATCAGGCTCAGTATTTAAATCAATTTTAAGAAAACAATAAAAATGAACAAAAAATGCAAAGAATCATTAAAACACTGAGATGGCTCCTCAAGAAAAATCAATAAGATCTCCAAACTCTTACTTAAATTAACCAAAATGTGAAGAGAAAATATACAAATTAACACAATTAGAAATTAAAAGCTTGGCATAACAGACACCGAAGAAATAAAGAGACTAATAAGTACACAATTTAAATTCTAAAGAAATGAATAAGCTTTTTATTAATAGCACTTAACAAAATTAATACCAGATAAATAATGTAAATAGACACATAACCCAAAGTGACATAGACATAGTCAATAAAGTCTCTTAACCTAGAAGATGAAGAGGCAATGAGGTGGAGAGGGTGATTAGGAGCTTGTGCACCTTCCTGAAGACAAGTGGGGAGGAATTGGAGCATGGTGGGGGAAGGAGATTACATTTCAAATGTAAATTCAGAGAATAACCAATAAAAATAAATAAATAAAATGACACCATGATGTTACAGGTAAATAGAAAATATACACAATGGAGTATTACTTTGCTCTTTAAAAATGACATGATGACATTTGCAGGCAAAGAGATGAAGCTAGAAATCATCATCCATTCTGAAAATGAGAATTAATAAGAAATGTTGCTGGGAATTCGGAGGGTCAGAATGTGGAAAGGAATGTAGACTGTGATAGTCTACATTCTCAAGAGGCTTCAGAATAGGACAAAATGGCAGCCTACAGATTGAGGAAGTATCTTCACCAACCCTATATGTGCCAGAGATATAATATCCAAAATTTGTAAAGAACTCAAGAAGTTAGACATCAAAAATCACAATCACTTTGAAAATCAATTCGGCAGCTTCTGAGGAAACTAGGAATAGTTCTACCTCTAAACCCAGCTATACCATTCCTGGGGATATATCCAGTGATGCTCCACCATCCCACAAAAAAAAATTTTGCTCAACTATGTCTATAACAGCTTTATGTGTAATAGCCAGAATCTGGAAACAGCCTAGATGACCCTCAACTAAAGAATGGGTAACAAAAACATGATTTATTTATACAATGGAGTACTATTCAGCTATTAAATCCAAAGACATTATGAATTTTGCAATCAAATGTATAGAACTTGAGGATATTATCCTGAGTGAGGTCACCCAGACACAAAATGACACGCATGACAAATACTGACTTATAAGTAAATATCAGCCATCAAATAAGGTGACCCATTGTATACTCTACAGACCAAACAAAGCTAAAAGTTAAGGAACACCCAATAAGAATGCTTGAATCTCACTTAGAGAGTTAATAAAATAGAGGAGGCAGACAGAAGGGAGGAATTGGGTGGGAGAGGAAATAGGGAAAAGAATGGGGGCATTCATTCAGAACTAGGCATTGGGAGGAACAGGAGAGAGGATCAGAGGGCCTTGAGAATGAATGGAAATATATAACTGACAATGGACAGGAGGTGGGGGTACCTCCATTACCTGTCAGAACTTGGGATAGGGGATGCTCCCAAGAACCAATGGGGTGACTGTAGCTAGAACTCACAACACTGAGGATATAGAATCTGAAGAGGTCACCACCTGTAGCCAGGCAGAAATCCCAGTGGGGCAATAGGGACACAAACCCACCCACAAAACTTTGGACCCTAAATATATCCTGTCTACAATAAGTGCAGTGACAGAGCAACAGAGACTGAGGGAATGGCCAAGCAATAACCATCTTGAGACCCATCCCATGATCAAGCACCAGTCTCTGGCACTATTAATAATACGCTGTTGTGCGTGCAGATAGGAGTTTAGCGAGACTGGCCTCTGAGAGGCTCCATCAGAGGGATGCAGAGAGCCGGAGTCAAACGGTGGATGGAGTTCGAGGACTCTAATTGTAGAGTTGGGAGAAGGTTCGTAGGTCTGAAAGAGATAGGAACTCCACAGGAAGACCAAAAGAGTCAACTAACTTGAACTTTCCACCTTTTAGATACTGAACCACCAACCAAAGAATATACACTGACTGGACCTAGGCCACCCCACACATATGCTTCATGTGAAACTGGGCCAACTAGAACAGGGACTATCCCAAAAGCTGTTGCCTATCTGTGGGATATATACTTCCAGCTGGGCTTACTTGTCTGGCTTCAGTGGAAGAGTGACCTAGCTTTACAGATTCTTAATGTGCCAGGGTGTATGGATAACCAGAACTCCATCCTACCAGAAGAGAAGGGGAGAGTGAAGGAAAAGGATTCTTTTTAGTAATGGATTAAAGATAATTTATATTACACAGTGGTGAATAGTTTGTCCCCATTATATCCATGTTCTAAGACCATACATAATATGCTTACTTTTAATATGATAGGTAAATTAATCTTGTAAAGGAGATTTAAAAGCAGGATGGCATTTAGCCTGGGCAGTTACATTGCTGGAGGCTTTTGTTCCCATTCACATGAGATTTGTGAATAAAATGTAAAGCAGAAAGATATAAAAACTTGTCCAAAAATAAGCACATACAAAGCATTCAAGTTTATAGATTAATGTGGTTTTAAAAGGTCAAACATTTAGCTATTGGTCAAGATGAAGGAAGCCATGGGGCATATAAACAGATGGACCATATCCATCTTCATTGGTTTAAATATATTTGGCCCGAGCACATGGAAAGCTTGGTTCAGGGAAGCAAGAACCCTAGAATAGAGACTTATTATCCGCCCAGAAAGCCACCACAAGCAGACCAAATGCTCAGGCTTTTTGCCACCACGAACAGCAGAGATCCAGAGACACAGGCCTGGCGAGACTGCGCTGCTAATGGCCTGGGCACAGAGAGGGCTAGGCTTAGCATGCAGTAGGTGCGGCCCTCCGGTTGGACCAGGGGAGAAGGAACTCTGCCCTAGAGACTCAGGTCGTCCCGGAAGGCCCTTGAGTGCAGACCAAATGCTCAAGCCATTTGCCACATAAAACATCAGAGATCCAGGGACACAGGCCAGGTACACAGGAGAGACAGGAACAAATCACTGACAACAAGACCAAGTAAAATCACAAACAACAAGATGGCAAGAGGAAAGCAAAAGAACTTACCGAATGTAAACCAAGACAACCTGGCAACATCAGAACCCAGCTCTCCCATCACAGCAAAGAGCAGAATGCCAAACACCTCAGACAAAAAAGACACAGACCTGAAATCATACCTCAAGATGATGATGGAGATCGTTGAGAAGAGCATGAATAACTCACTTAAAAAAGAACGTGAGGAAAAGCATAAAGAAATAGAAGCTTTTAAGAGGAAACACAAAAAACACTCAAGGAAATCAAAGAACTAGAGAAAACAGAACCAAAGAGATGAAGGAATTGAAGAAGGAATTTAAAATGGAAATGCAAACAATAAAGAAAACACTAAAAGAGACAATCCTGGAGGTAGAAAACCTAAGAAAGAAATCAGTAGTCACAGATGTAAGCATCTCCGACAGACTACAAGAGATGGAAGAGAGAATCTCAGGGGCCTGTCAATAACCATAGATGGAGAGAGCAAGATATTCCAGAACAAAACTAAACTTACACAATATCTGACCACAAACCCAGCACTACAACAAATTATAGGTAGAAAACCCAATACTAGGAGGGAAAGTACATCCTAGTACAAACAAGAAAATACCTAAGCAAGAAAACCAAAAAAAGAAAGACACACAGTCACAATTCTAACTCTAAAAGCAAAAATAGCAGGAAACAGCAACCACTATTCCTTAATACCTGTTCAAATAAATGGCCTCAATTTCCCAATTTAAAAAAAAATAGGCTATCAGAATGGATACATAAACAGAATCCAGCATTTTGATGCATACAGGAAACTCATCTCAGAGACAAAGACAGACACTGTCTCAGAGTAAAAGGTTGGGCAAAAAACTTCCAAGCAAACAGCCACAAGAAACAAGCTGGAGTACCTATTCTAATATTTAAAAAAGTAGATTTTCAGCCAAAAGTTATCAAAAAAGATAAGGAAGGATGCTTTTTACTCTTTACAAGAAAAATTTATCAGGAGGAACTCTCAATCATTAACATATATGCTGCAAATACAAGAGCACCCATATTCATAAAAGAAACTACAATGTACCCCACAAAATAATAGTGGCAGACCTCAACTTCCCACAATCATTAATGGAAAGATCATGAAAAAAGAAACTGAACAAAGACACAATGAAATTAGCAGATAATATGAACCAATTGGAATTAATAGACATCTACAGAACATTTCATCCTAAAACAAAAGAATACATCTTCTTCTTAGCACCTCATGGTATATTCTCCAAAATTGACCATATAATCGGTCACAAAACAAGTCTCAATAGATATAAGTAGAATGAAATACTCCCATGCATCCTATCAGATCACCATGGTATAAGGCTGGTTTTTAATAACAAGAAAGACAACAAAAAGCCCATATACAAATGGAAACTAAACAATGAACTATTAAAGGATAGCTTGGTCAAAGAAGAAATAAAGAAAGAAGTTAAGGATTTTCAAGAATTTAATAAAAACAAAAACACAACATACCCAAACATATGGAATGCAATGAAAGCAGTACTGAGAAGAAAACTCATAGCTCTGAGTGCTTCCAAAAAGAAACTGGAGAAAGCATACACCAGCAACTTGACAGCACAACTGAAAGCTCTAAAACAAAAGGAAGCAAATAAACCTAAGAGGAGTAGACAGCAAGAAATAATCAAACTCAGAGCAGAAATTGACCAAATAGAAACAAAAAGAGCCATTCATAGAATCAACAAAACCAAGAGATGTTTCTTTGAGAAAATTAACCAGATTGATAAACCCTTAGCCAGACTAACTAGAGGGCAAAGAAAGGGTATCCAAATTAACAAAATCAGATAGGAAAGTGGAGACATAACAACTGAAACTAAGAAAATTCAAGAACTCATCAGATTCTACTACAAAAGCCTATACTCAAAAAAGCTAGAAAATCTGGAGGAAATGGATGAATTCCTAGACAGATACCAGATACTAAAGTTAAACCATGACCAAGTAAACCATATATATAATCCCATAATGCCTAAAGAAATAGAAGCCATCATCAAAAGCCTCCTAATCACAAAAAAAAAAAAAACAAAAAACCCTGGTCCAGATGGATTCAGTGCAGAATTCTATCAGACATTAATGAAGACCTACTACAAATACTCTCCAAACTAATCCACAAAACAGAGTCAGATAGAACACTACCTAACTCATTTTTCGAGGCCACAATAACCCTCGATCCTAAACCACACAAAGACCCTACAAGGAAAGAGAACTTCAGACCCATCTCACTTATGAATATTGATATAAAAATACTCAACAAAACCCTTGCAAACCAAATCTAAGAACACATTAAAATGATCATTCACCGTGATCAAGTAGGCTCATTCCTGGGACGCAGGGATGGTTTAATATACAGAAAACCATCAACATAATCCACCATGTAAACAAATTCAAAGATAAAAACCACATGGTCATCTCACTAGATGTTGAGAAAGCATTTGGCAAAATTCAAGACCCCTTCATCTTAAACGTCCTTGAAAGAACAGGAATCCAAGGTCCATACCTAAACATAATAAAAGTGATATACAACAAACCAATAGCCAACATCAAACTTAACGGTGGGAAACTTGAAGCAATCCCACTAAAAATCAGGGACTAGAAAGGCTGCCCACTCTTCCCCTACCTATTCAACATAGTACTGGAAATCCTGGCAGGAGAAATAAGACAGCAAAAGGAATTCAAAGGGATAAAAATTGGAAAGAAAGAATTAAAAGCATCACTGTTTGCAGATGACATGATAGTGTATGTTAGTGACCACAACAATTCCACCAGAGAACTTCTACAGCTAATAAACAAGTTCAGCAAAGTGGATGGATATAAAATTAACTCAAAAAATCAATAGCCTTCCTCCACTCAAAGTACAAACATCCAGAGAAAGAAATTAGGGAAAAAATACCATTCACAATAGTCACTAACCATATGAAATAACTTGGTGTGACTCTAATTAAGCAAGTGAAGGACCTGTACAGCAAGAACTTCAAATCTCTGAAGAAGGAAATCTAGGAATATCTCAGAAAATGGAAAGATCTCCCATGCTCACGGATTGGAAGGATCAACATTGTAAAAATAGCCATCTTACCAGAAGCAATCTAGCGATTCAATGAAATCCCCATCAAAATCCCAGCACAATTCTTGATAGAGTTGGAAAGACCAACGTGTAATTTCAACCGGAAATAACAAAAGACCAAGAATACTGAAATCCATCCTCAACAACAGGAAAACATCTGGAGGGATCAACATCCCTGACCTCAAGCTATATTACAAGGCAATTGTGCTAAAAACTGCATGGTACTGGTACAGAGATAGGCACCTGGATCAATGGAATAGAATAGTAGATCCAGAAATGAGCCCTCCCATATATGGTCACTTGATTTTTGACAAAGGAGCTGTAAACATTCAATGGAAAAAAGAACAGCCTCTTCAACAAATGGTGTTGGTCCAACTGGAACTCAGCATGCAGAAGAATGAAAATAGACCCTTTATTATTTCCTTGTAAAAAGCTCAAGTGCAAGTGGATCAAAGATCTCCACATTAAACCAGGTACATTAAAATTATTAGAAGAGAAAGTAGGAAAAACCTTAGAACACATAGTCACAGGAGAAAATTTCCTGAACAGAATACCAATGGCTCATGCTCTAAGGTCAAATATCGACAAATGGGACTTAATGAGATTGTAAAGTTTCTGTAAGGCTAAGGACACTGTCAAGAAAAGCAAATGGTTGGTTTATCTCACTCAGAATGATACTCTCTAGATGCAAACATTTTCTAAAGTATTCGTTAAGTCATTGTTTCTGATAGTTGAGTAGTACCCCATTGTGTAAATGTACCACAATTTTGTATCCATTCTTCTACTGAAGGACATTTGGGTTCTTTCCAGCTTCTGGCTATTATAAATAGAGCTGCAATGAACATTGTGGTGTATGTGTCTTTGTTGTATATTGGAGTGTCTCTTGGGTATATGCTCAGAAGTGGAATAGCTGGATCTTCAGGTAGTACTATATCCAATTTTCTGAGGAATCGCCAGACTGATTTCCAGAGTGGTTGTATCAATTTACAACCCCACCAACAGTGGAGAAGTGTTCCTCTTTCTCCACAACCTCGCCAGCATCTGCTGTCCTCTGAGTTTTGGATTTTGGCCAATCTGACTGGTGTGAGGTGGAATCTCAGGGTTGTTTTGATTTGCATTTCCCTCATGGCTGAGGATGTCGAGCACTTCCTTCGATGTTTCTCAGCCATTCAATATTCCTCAACTGAGAACGTTTTGTTTAGCTCTGTACCCCATTTTTTAAATAGGGTTGTTTGATTCTCTAGTGTCTAGCTTTTTGAGTTCTTTGTATACCTTGGATATTAGGCCTCCATTTGATGTGGGGTTGGTAAAGATCTTTTCCCACTCTGTTGGCTGCCATTTTGTTTTCTTGACAGTGCCCTTAGCCTTACAGAAACTTTGCAATCTCATTAAGTCCCATTTCTTAATCTTTGACCTTAGAGCACGAGCCATTGGTGTTTTGTTCTGCAGTCACTGATAACGGGATACTAACCCAGAAAGCTCTGAACACCCCAGAAACAACTCACAGACTGCATGAAGTTCAAGAAAAAAAAAAAACCATTATTCTCAATCCTTACACACCAAGAAAACTTTGACTAATTCCAGGTTATATCCTGTTTTACATGTAATTTCTGCTCATTGTAACTAGAAAGACCTTAATGCACACTATCAAACCTTTGGAGGAAAAAAGCCAAACACTGACAAAAATGTATTCATATACATTTATGCAAAAATGCTTAAAATTTGTTCTTTTATCTTTGTTTTTTAAAATAAAGTTGTTCAAAAAAAAAAAAAAAAAAGAAAAGAAAAGAAAAGAAAAAAAAAAAAAAAAAAAAAAAAAACGGAAGCAGAGAGATTGGATAAAGATCTTTACCAACCCCACATCAGATAGAGGCCTAATATCCAAGGTATAAAAAGAACTCAAGAAGTTAGACACCAGAGAATTAAACAATCCTATTAAAAAATGGGGTACAGAGCTAAACAAAAAACGTTCTAAATTGAGGAATACCGAATATCTGAGAAGCATCTTAGGAAGTGCTGGACATCCTTAGTCATCAGGGAAATGCAAATCAAAACAACCCTGAGATTCCACCTCACACCAGTCAGAATGGCTAAGACCAAAAATTCAGATGACAACAGATACTGGCGATGACGAAAGAGGAGCACTTTTCCACTGTTGGTGGGGTTGTAAACTGATACAACCACTCTGGAAATCAGTCTGGCGATTCCTCAGAAAATTGGACATAGTACTACCTGAAGACCCACTTATTCCACTTCTGGGCATTTACCCCAGAGACAGTCCAACATACACCAAAGATACATGTTCATAGCAGCCCTATTTATAATATCCAGAAGCTGGAACGAACCCAGATTCCCTTTGGAAGATGAATAGATACAAAAATTGTGGTATATTTACACAATGGAGTACTACTCAGCAATCAGAAACAATGACTTTATGAAATTCTTTAAAAAATGGACTCATCTAGAGAATATCATCCTGAGCAAGATAACCCAGTCACAAAAGAACAGACATAATATGCAGTTACTGATAATTGGATACTAACCCCCGAAATCTCTGAACACCCCAGAAACAACTTACAGACTATATGAAGTTCATGAAAATAAAGCCCAATAAAAAATGAAAAATCATTATATTTAATCATTACACACTAAGAAAACTTTGACTATTTCCAGGTTACATCTTATTTTACATGTAATTTATGCTCATTGTAACTAGTAAAATTTTAATGCATACCATCAAACCATTAAAAAAATCAAGTGCTGACAAAAATCGATTCATATACTTTTATGCCATAATGCTTTTAAAAATCTCTACATTTATCTCTGTTTTTTAAAATAAAGTTGTTCAATATATATATATATAATATACATACTTGGCTCATTGGGAGTAGCACTAGTAGCAGGTACATCTTGTTGGAATAGAGTCTTGTTGGAGGGTGTCTATTGCTGTGCTGTTGGTCTTTGAGACCCTCCTCCTAACTACATGAGGTCAGTCTTCTTCTTTCTGCCTTCATAACAAAATATGAAACTCTCAGTTCCCTCTCAAATACTCTGTCTGCCTGGAACATACCATGCTTCCTGACTCGATGATAATGGATTGAACCTCTAAACTTGTAAGTCAGCCCCAACTGAATGTTTGCCTTTATAAGAATTGCCTTCGTCATAGTGTCTTATCACGGCAGAGGAAACCTAACTAAGAATCCATTATTGGCTCAGGAGTGCAAAAGTCCTTCATAATTGAAAAGATTTTGTTTAGTTTTGTTTAACAGATCCTCGGGGCTTCTTTGCAAGTTGAAGCCCGGGACAGTCTTTCTTTTTGTTTAGCCATCCCTTCACTCAGAGACCATCCTCCTATAGTCCACAGTGTCCCAGCTTTTCCTCCAATTGAGATCAGAATGTAATGCTACTCTCATGCACAAATAAAGCAAGTAGTGTAGAGCCAAAGTTAAGGTACAGCCCCCATGATGCTAATAATATGGAATGTGTGCCAAAGAAATCTGTAGACAGTGAGAAGATCAACTCTTAAAAAAAAAAAAAAAAAAAAAGAAAAAAAAAAAAAAAAGGACACAGAACAACCAAATAGCAAGAACATGGAGGCATAGATCTAAGGTATTGTCCAACCTTCTGGGTGTTGTTTTTCTTTAGTCTACCCCTTCTTTGCTATTCTAGAATATTTTTGGAAAAAAAAATGTATACTCTGTTTGTTCCGTTGGATTGTGGAAGAGTATGACTCAGTTTTGATATAGTATAGGTTTACATGCTGGCATTTATTTCTCTTGAAGATTGACTTAATACACTTTGCATTATGAGATGGGCATGACCCTACTAGATTTCTAAGGCATTCTATGGTTTAAGGGATGCGTATAGATGGAAGAGGTTGAAGGGGAATATCATGTAATCTGCAGGGGAAATAGAGAAAATGTGGATCTTTAGAGAGGGAGAAGGTTGACACAGAAGAAGGAGGGAGGCACATAAAATAAAAATATAGATGGATTTTTAAGGTATAATGAATAATACTATTAAATATTTACCTCAAAAGTATAATACATGTAGTTCTGTGTATGTATATGCATGTATAGTTTTAATAATTGTTAATAAACTCTCTCCCTACAAAAGTCAAGGACTAGTTAACAAAACCCCCAATTCCAGACACGAAAAGACCACTTTCGAGTCATGCTGTCCAAGAGACTTTCAAAACATACAGCTATTGGTTGGCCTCCAGTGGGTTTGGGGGAAAGTATAATCTCAAAAAATTCAAAAACAAACAAGAAGAGTCTTTTAGAGATGTATTTAGGTGTCATATGGTCAGGAAGAGGATTTGTGGTATTTTGATCAACAACATGATTGTATCAAAAGCTGATTTGACACTAACACTTTTCCCAAGAGGAAAAGCGATGGAAGGAGAGCAATGTGCTTTGCCTATGCCAGTTCCATCCCATGTGCTATGACACACGCAGATGAAACAAGGAAACCTCCCATCAAGTTTATTCTGTTTGGACTTCCTCGCCCTCCTATGTGCACTACTTCGCTGTTCTATGTGCTCCCTGCGGGGATAATTTGAAACAACTCTAACAATGAACAAAAACAGACCATTTTCCAGTTATTTGTTTTTCTCAGATATTCTGTCACAGTGATGAAAATTGTGATTAATAATAACTTAATTGAGTGATCGGGCACAACGTTGGGTACTGTGAAAACACTCATTTAATATGCATAGCTGCTGATGATCTTCCACTTTCTTGGTAGAAACTAAGCACTTTGTTTATATTCACAAGTAGCCAGGGGCCATGCTGGATCGCCAACTATAACTCTTGGCTTGCAGGCATTATATAATGTGACGTGTCATAAGAGAATGACTATATCTCAGTGGTAGAAGCTGGTGACATGTGCTCCAGGGCTCTTGGTCTGAGTGAAGGTGGACCTAGGTCCCTGAGACTTTAGGTCTCAGAATTATTATTCTCCTTCTTATTTTAGATCGAACTTCCCATTATAGGCATTCTGTATTTTATCCATTGACACAGCTATGTGCAACATATGCCACATGTCTGTTACAGTATTGTGATTTAATTTATTCTGCTTGAGTTCCTTTACCAGGTTGGGATAGAAGAGCTTGAGGATTGTTTATAATACCCACTTGGCTGAGGTATATAATAAGAATGTGAAAAATGAAGAAATGAATCTTATTTCTCATCTACAGTTGCTTCTCTGGCCACCCACTGTCATTGTTACCCCAACCCAGCATCAATCAAGCACAGTGTTAACAGAAAGTAGCAACTGTTAGTCACACCCAAACATGATACTTCTATTCATCCATAAGATACAGCTTTTTCCTACATTCATATTTGAGAGTGAATTAGCTTCTAGCACCTGAAAACTCAAAATATCATATTACAAACAACAACAACAACAAAATACTACTGTCCTTTTTCTTTCAAAGTCCAGTGTTAACATCTCCATCACCCTGTTCTGTAGAGCAAGTAACTTCATTCTTGTTGGCCAGCAGTCAACTGCAAGCCCTGAGATGAACAAGGTAGCTCTATGTCACAGATGGGCTTTGTGATATGCTAAGAGTTGTTATAGCATTCTCTGTCATTGAGTTTATGGCAAATTCAAATACAATCTGGAACCCATCTTCCCAGCAGCAGTACCAGACGAGAATTTCAGAGGTTTCCACTCTTGCATGTGGGACACCATTGGTTGCAAACTTTCTAATACCTAACTGACAAGTTTTCTGTCAGTTCCTGGAAAAGTCAGTGGATTTTGACCACTGTGGTAAACCACAGTAAGGTATGGGCAAGAAATTCTTCACTGTTCTCTTGAGAAAAATGTGTCTTACTCTCTGTAATTAGTTTATAACTAATAAAATAGAACCTTTCTTATTTGACATACAGACAGTCTGACCTCTTCCTAGAACATTCTGCTTTATCTGAGGTTATCTGTCTAACGACTTAGATCAAGGATCCAAGTGAAGTGAAGCAAACAGTAAGATACTGGTAAAGCATTTATGCGTGATCTGGTCCATGTCCTTTGCAATGAGCTTTAGATTCTGTGGCCTCCACCGGTTCAGAAGACATAGTTTTATGATGATGCTGGTAATAATGCCCTTACAGTAAATCACACTGATTGCCCTGATCTTAATTAAGGAATATCTTTAAAGTGTATTAAATATGGCCTTTTAAAATATTTTAAACATGCTTGTCCAGGTATAAAATTTCTTCAAGGTATTAGATATTCCTTTGTGTGCCATAAGAATAAGTTGGAATCATTATGCTGGTCACAATTTACAAGTTTTGCATTGGTAATTTTGAGCATAGGACAGTAAATTCATTTGGAGGAAAATATTTTCTTTACTCTAACAACAATTAAAATGTAGTTTGAACAATAGTATTCACTGTTAGAGAAATGTGATAAAACCATATCTCAAGGAATGTCCTAGATATTTGACTAATAATTTGTCCCATTATTAGTCAAATGCATTTGATACAAGTCATCAGACCAAGAGCATAGTTTCTGTGTACACTTACAACTCCTGTAATAAATTTGTAATATCCCATTCACCAGGGGTCTAGATGTTATGTACTTGTATTAAAAGATTTACACAAAGCATGCTCTGAAAGGCCAATTTCATGGGTGTTTCATGTTACACCGAAATATGTGAGTGCATCTGAGAGTAGAAACTCCTCACTCTCTAGGTAGCTCTGAGTGCGGTTCAAAGAAGACAGTCATTACTTGTCAAGTTGGAGTGTATTTGGCCAATTGTGAGTAAACGACGAAAGGCTGCCTTTATCACAGATCTCCGATTGGTAGAGACTCTGAGGAGAGCTACATTAATGCAGCCTGCCACAGAGCTCACTGTTGTAAATCAAAGCAATGTACAGCCTAAGATCTCACGTGTGGAAAAATTACGTACTTTGAAAAGGTGTACAGGAAAAAATCTATCTGATCATCTTCTTGACAGATCTACCATTACAATTCATAAGTACTAAAAGCAGGAAACAAACAAAAATAGAACACCCCTCTCTCTAATAGTCTCGAGAGTACAGCTGTAAAAGTCTGCTGTTATATTGCCACGAAGCCATGGCTACACCCTTACTTAAGCCATGTCTGCCATACAAATTGACACCAGAGTCAACAGAATTTACCCCCTCTTGCTTTTACCTGAGATCTCAGTTGCTTTCAGGATATTAATACTAAATGTTATCCTCCTCGCTGCACATTCAGAGTTTCTGAACTTAGTTTGAAATAGTTTGATTCAAAAACTGCATTCTGGCACAAAATGCCTATTTGAAGATGTAAGAAGAATCAAAGGTTTGTTGAAATTGCTAGGAACCCTTATAGGCAACTTTAAATAATTACATTTCCTTCAACATGTACACTCGAGCAAGCACAGAAATAGTAAAACTTGTTATGCTTATTTCTAGTTCTGATTTTAAACACATACATAGAGTAGAGCAGCCACCACCCCAGCCAGGATCAGTTCCAACTCTACAGGGTGTCCCACACCCCCTCTCTCTACAGCCAACAGTGCCACACTCTCCTATGTTCACAGATCTATTCACAGATCCTCCCCAGAAAGTCACACTGAAGAAGTGGTACCTTCTCCCATCACTGGCATTCTCTCGCCAGCTACAGCACTGAATGCCAACCCAGCCTTACCTGCATCAGTAGCTCATTTCTCTCACTGGGATGTTGTATTCCACCATGTGAATGCACCACACTTTAAATATTCACTCCCTAAAGTAAACCTGCATTAGTGTAAACAATGCTCTTACTTTTCACATGTAAGATTGAGAATGAATGCAAATTTTATTTCTCTGAGGCAAATACCTGGATGAAACTCATATATACTACGGTATCTATGTTTAACTTCATTCAAATTTCCAACTGATTTTTCAGCAATCACTATACCATTTTTACACTGTCAGGTAGCAATGGGAGCCTCAACTGCAATGTATTCTTGCGAAGATCTCAGCCTATAAGGGTTTGGTTTCCTCAGCTCTGCTAATAAATGTGCAGTGCTGTATCCAGTGATCTGCATTTACATTTTTCCCAGGAAATAATGATATTGAGCATCTTTTCGTGTGCTTGTGTATTTTTTTCCTGAACAGTTTCTTTCATAAAATATCAGTTCAGAGTTTTTCTGGATTTCTACATGAATATTGTTATTTCTTTTTGCTATATTATTATTGGAATCAGAGAGCTATTCATAAAATGTATTTTGAATGGAAGATCTTTGTTGAATATTTGATTTATACATAGTTTTTCTCCTCAGTCAGTGGACAAAATTTTGTCTTCTCTCCTTTCTTTCTTCTCTCTTTCTCTAAGTCTCTCTGTCTATACATGATGTGTGTGTGTGTGTGTGTGTGTGTGTGTGTGTGTGAGTCTGTGTTTGTTTGTATGTGTATGTATGCACATGCAGGCATGTGCGTGTGTTTAGTGGACTTATGTATATACTTGTAGTTCACTATTTGACATCTCTCTATCAATCTCTACCTTATTTTTGAGATGAGTCTCACTGATTTAACCTACTAATATAGCTCACTCTGCTAATATGATGGCTTTAGACCACAAGAATCTTCTGTCTCAAGCTTTTCAGTGCTCAAAAGACAGAAATCCACTAATGTGACCAGCTTTTATGTGGGTGTTGAGAACCTAAATTCAGATCCTCAAGTGTGCATAGCAAGCACTTTAGTCCTTACCATTTAGTGTGAATTTGACTGATTGCTTACTGTGCCTTTTGACTTAGTCTTTAGTACTGAGTGTGTCTTTTGACTTAGTACTTAGCTCTGAATGTAGCTATAGGTTTAGCTTTTTAAAGGCCATTATCCTTTTTTGCTTATCATTTTGATTGTCCCCCTCTATTTTATTACACTAAGTCTCCTTCTGGTCTTTTTATTTGATACAGTATTTCTAGTTATAAATTCTACCATTCAATCATAATCTTTGTGTTGCTTCTGTTTCTTGAGATAATTGATTAAATTATTTTTCTAGAAACATTGTATAATGTATTTTTCTTCAATATCAATCCTGTGTTTTACAATTTTCTACAATCTTTTTCACTACAAGAAGAATTATTTCATTGTACTGATTCATACTCCTAATAGATTATTTTTTCTATACTTTTTATATTGAGAAAAACTCTGGAATTAAGTACTTTGTGAAAAACTTCATTTAAAACCATAAAAGCCTAATAAGCTATCATGACTGCAGCCAGGATCGAGAACATTTCTATCAATTTAATTTTTTTCCTTGTATTTCTTTGCAGTGATCTTCCTTGCTCTCAGGGCCAGAATAACCTCTTCTCTGGAGGCATATCTTCAGAGGAAACAAAGAAATCCTAAGTTCCCCTCCGGATTCTTTGCTCCCTTGTTGATGATATAAGCATGTTTGTTTTACCATGTTCTTCTTCTATGATATGTGCTCTCTCTCTCTCTCTCTCTCTCTCTCTCTCTCTCTCTCTCTCTCTCTCTCTCTCTCGCTCGCTCTTTCCCCCACACACAAACACAAACACACACACACACACAAGCACACATATGCATGTGTGTGTGTGTGTGTGTGTGTGTGTTGGATTGTATTTTGTCTCTGATTTATAATGTACTCATCTTCAATATTTTTATTCCTAAAATAAAACAGCTAATGGAAGTCAAACAGCACTCTGAATTAACATGATTAGAACAGTGCACATCCCAAGCATTCTATAAACAGTAGCTTTGCTATTCCATGCTATATATATGGAGATAGAAAGATGATGGATGATAAATTAATAGATAGATAGATACATAGATAGATAGATAGATAGATAGATAGATAGATAGATAGATCGATAGATAGATAGATAGATAGATATTAAGTTTGGTCCTATTTTTACTAAAATATTTATTTGTTTCTATCAATATTGTCTTCTATAAATATATTGATTGCAAAAGAAATGAGAGAGAGAGAAAGAAATAGAGAGGGCAGGGGAGAAGAAGAAGAAGAAGAAGAAGAAGAAGAAGAAGAAGAAGAAGAAGAAGAAGAAGAAGAAGAAGAAGAAGAAGAAGAAGAAGAAGAAGAAGAAAAGAAGAAGAAGAAGAAAAGAAGAAGAAGAAGAAGAAGAAGAAGAAGAAGAAGAAGAAGAAGAAGAAGAAGAAGAAGAAGAAGAAGAAGAAGAAGAAGAAGAAGAAGAATCATCTAGAAAAATAATACCAATCTTCCATGGACTAGATATCCCAAGCTATAGGCTAAGATGAATCCCCTTTGGCTATTTCATTATGGTTATAGGAAGTTAACCTATTGGGACGGGCAGTTGTCATATAAACTGATACACAATATAGGTAGCTTTCAGTTAAAAGCTTTTGTTAATATTTTGTATAATGTTTTGGTGATTGATCCATGGGACAGCATATGTCAAAGGTTTGTCCATTTATTTCTGAGTCTTGTGTTACCACATCTTTCTAATCCATTCACATAATATAGAACACCCAAACTTTTCCCTGAGTTTTGACTATTTTGAATTAACATGCTAGGAACATGCCTATCCTGGCCACCATATAAACATGTGTTTTTCTTTACTGTAGCTAGACATGTTAGAGGGGGACTACTGGGTCATGTAGTAAGTGTGTCTATTAGTTTAATAAGAAATCCTCCTGTAGCAGTTTGCATTCCCACAAATGGCAAAAGCGACTTCACTTTGGGAAATGATCATCACTTTTATTCTCAGGCTTTAAATTTAGCCATTGCAGTGGAGGAGTGGGGGCAAGTCTGTCTTTACAAATAATGTTTATCAAGCATGTATTCCATATGTTCTTTGCATCTGAGCTCTTCATCAAAATTATGTTTAAGGTAGGCCAGTAATTACCATCCACAGTATCTATTAAATGTGAGTGTGATAGGTAGCATATCTTTTCTCATATGCTTTGATATGGAAATATAACAAAGCCATATGATTATTGACATTCCTACCCTGTTTTCTCTAGGAAGTCTTAGAGCTTGGCTTATATGTTTATCACTAATGGGTGATACAATGTCAGAGTCTGTTCCTTTGAATATAGAGCAACCTTCCTTGCACTGTTTGATGGAAAATTTATATCTCTAATGGCAAAACTTTCACAAGCATATTATACATCTTTCTCTTGAGTAGAAAAATTTTATGGACTTTATCACTTAAAATAAAGAATAATTTATTACCTTCACTTGTAAGACAAAAGTCTATTTTTTTAATCTAGAGTTTATATCACATCTCACTGTGTTAAAATTAAAATAGTTCATTTTCAATCATAACTGTCTTCCACACTCACTGATAGCTAGAACCAATTTTCTTCTTCTGCTTTCTTGTGATACCTCTAATTTGAAGAGAGAGGTGGTAGGCTGAGTCTATTACAATTTGAATGTCTCTGATTTACTCTGGGGTCACCTCTCTGACCTCCTGTTCTGTGATCCTCATCTGGTCATAAGGTCTCCAATGGTTTTTCTGATTTGAAGATATCTAATTAGTCAACTCAATTGTAACAGTATTGTCTTCTTTGACATAAGATGTAAGGAAGTCATCAGAAAACAACCCATTACACCCACCACTGCCTGTGTTTTAAAGCAATGAATCACAAATATTTCATATCCCATTACTCAGTGGATTTAATACACCAGTGCTTATGTTTTCTTAACTATAATCTTAATAGTAAACCTTGAAATAAGGAGCTTTATATTACATCCTGTTTTAAAGAAATGTTTAAAATTATTTTAACCCCTTTATACTTTGTGTTGCTATTGATGCTTGTGTTCTTGTATTACTTAGTACAGAACTGAGGAAGGGGCTTATGAATAGCAGGCAAGCATTCTATCGCACATCAGAATCACCCTATATACTCTAACCAAGTTAGAAAGTCTTAATCTTCCAATTCTCTTGCATATATGTTGTCATAGATGATTACAAAATGTTGTGCTCACTTTTACTGTGTTGTTACTGGTGTTACTTAAATTTTGTTACGAGATAATGATTGCTAATGTTCAGAAATAGATTGGGTTTTGATATGTTAACATTAAAGCCTCTGACCTTTTTATATTCATTTATTAGTTTTATTAGCTATTTTACAGAAACCATATTGGAGTGAAACACTACCAAGTCATGTGTGAGTAAAGGTGTTCTTACTCTTCTTTCCAACACATTCACCTTTCTTTTCTTTTCCTGAATTATTGGCTATAGGTTGCAAAACAATGTTAAATGTAAGAAATGAGATCAATGCCATTCCCAGAATGCGGCTGCTTTTCACTATTCATAATAATAGTGCTGGCTGTAGGAATTTTAGAAATTCTTTTATCAGAGTGAATAAATTCTTTTATGCCTTCAGATATTTTTATAGTGTGCAATTGGAAATAGACGTTATTGGGGTCTTTTATTAAATATTTTCTCTGTCTTTACTATGTTTTTAAAGTAATATATAATCACCAAAATGGGTTTTCCTTTAAAAGGCAAGAGTTTGCTTCAACCTACAAATCAATTCAAATCCAAACAACAAAAGAAACTTTATTTCAATTCACTAAGTTATTAGTTTGAAATAGAAAAATAATATCATCTCAATAAATTCAGATAAACATTAAACAAAATTTCACCTACACTAGTAGCAACACACTGTAATTAGGAGACTGACTTCTCAGCATGTGTAAAAGCATGTGTGTGAACAGTTGAGCCTATTGGTGTTCTGATAAGTTTTGGTGTTTTGTCCATGTGGGAACTTAGACTGTGATTATCTATTTTTCCTAGATCCTTACTTACCTGTGTCAGGGTAAAGCAGCTTTGAGATAATGAAATTGTCTCTTCTCCCTCCTCTTGCTTTCTGAACAGTTCTGTTGACTTGGTACAGTTTCTCCTGGGGATGTGATGGAGTTCCTCTCCAACACTATCTGCATCTAAAGTCTTTACTTTTGAATTCCTTTTCTGTGGATATTGGGCATTTCAGATTCTTTTTCAACTTGACTTCCTTCAGTAGATGATCGTTCCCAGAAATGTCTCTTTTCTTTCCATTGACCACTTTGGTGTTTATGCACAGTGACCTAGCTTTGCTTTCTATGAGAGGACTCCAAGATCTCGGCAACATTATAACTTATTAGCAACGTTAATCTCTTAAGTGGGTCCTCATGTATATTTTTCTCATTTTCTCTTTCCTACTTTAGTGTTTTTTTATTTTTTAACTTATTGATTTGTATTGATACTCTGGTAAAATGCTATAAAATATAAAGAAGCAGCAGCTCCTGACTTGCAAGCAGTCTACACTTCCAAGATGCAGCACTGCCATGCTACTTTATGCTTCACAATTCACTGCTTTATTTAATCCAATAAAGAATTTGTCCTATCATTTATGTATCTTGTTTATGAATATACATGTATATTCATAAACATATGTGTGCATGTGTAGTTGTATCCTTTACCTTAGTTTATTGTTTTACAGTACTATTCAATCCACATTGCTGGACTAATAACTATGCCTTTCAAAATATCTACTTTAATTTTTAACTGTACATGTGTGCATACATCCATGTTTAAAGATGCCTTCAGAGGATGGATTAGGGGTTGAGTGCCCTGAAGCTAGTGATATAGGCATTAGCAAGCTGCCAGGGAAGCAAACTCTTTTAACTGCTGACACAATTCTCTAACCCCTTCACTGTGCCTTTAAGCAAAATAACAACCTACTGGATGCTTTAAATAATTTCACTAAATTAGGGAACAGAAAATTACCAGAAAAAAATTAAGTACAAGTCAATCTTTTGAACAGACACTAAAAGTCGTAATATCTCATGTTATAAAGATGCCACAGTGTGATTCCTGTCATGGGAAGCAAAAGAAAGTGATGTTACATAAACAGCAAAGTGGTCAGTGGAAAGGAGAAAACAACTATCTGGAAATTTCCATCTCCTGAGAGAATTCACACCTACTGTCAAAAGTCTAATTTCTGATGTCAGTGTTTATGATTCTTCAAATGTTAGTTTTACATGGCAGAACAGATGTTGAGTATAGAACAGTTTGATGCAGTGAACAAATTGTTTGATAGTATTTCTTCACCTATATCAAGTGAACCAGTCATACAAATTTCATCTCACTTTTAACTTCTCAAGAATGTGATTTGGGGGCTAAAGTGACAGCTTGGCACTTAAGAGGCCTGAGTCCTATTCCATCTTTAATTCTCAGGATTCAGACATAATTCAAGACCATTTAAAAAATCTGTTCCAAGGAATCTGATGCACTGCTTCGACCTTTGTATGCATAACCTGCACATGGTACTTAAATATACATGCAGACAAAACACATATCCCATAAAAGAAACATACATAACAAACTTTAATGCCTTTTATTCTTGTTGAAAAATAGAAATTTGAGGATCATAACCAGCTAACTAGAAATGAGATTCTCCACTCAAACCTCTTACTCCTTTTGATAGACATCTACCATGATTGTCAGGTACATTTCTAAGATGATCATTCAAGACTCTTTTCCTAGTTATGTTTGGTCATTGAATTATGTTTTCTTTTCTCTTATCAAATTGGAACTTGACAGATTTCTTTCTCTTGACTACTTGAAGCTGACAAATTAAAACTACAACTAAAGAAAAATAACCAAATTTCTTATTTTTGTGCTGCTGACCACCGTCAGCAGTGTTCCACAATCATAGTTCTGGTAATAAATGAGTGTTGGGTGTGCAATCATAAATGAGACATCTATATCATCTGCTTCTTGTCTTACACTTTCAAAGGCCTCCTAGGACCATGTGTCTTCTGGAATAACATGCTGAGACCTCTGTCCTTATAGAACAGGGAACTCAACTCCCATAGGCCATTCATTGGTAAGCTATAGAAAAATGCAGTTAGTCTAATGTGTGGTTGGAATCACATGTAGAGTTTCATGAAATCAGTGTGGGAACACATTATAGAAAGGTGGTGACTTAATACAAAATACATTGATTTTATTCTTTCACAGTGTTCAATGACTTAGACTGCCACCACTACAGACTCTGCTCCATCTTACTCGACTTCTGTGTCTGTGCTCTCCTCTTCTTGTTTCAGTGTCTTAAATAGCTCCCAGAATTTTTGGATAATCAAGGTTGATTTCCTCATCACAAGGCCATTGACATAATGATTTCTGCAAAGGTGCGATCAGAATAAATTTATATTCACAAATTGCAGGGGCCTCATGTGAATATCTATTTCAAAACACTATTAATGAGAGAGTTCTAATGCATTTAACTTATTAATTACCTTATTTTAGTTTATTTCTACCTGTAGCATCTTCAAGTGGGTGGTTTGAGGGGGAGAACTGATTCCCCACTTCAGTGCTTCTCTTTATCATTTAAATATTAATATGTGTTGATTGATGTTAAAAAAGGATTTAGGGAAGAAATCTGTATAGCCATTTGATATTGATTTTAAATCTTACATTTTATTACAGTAAAGTATCCTTGTGATGTGTGCATAGAATTCAGGTTTCAAACACTGACTTTTGATAGTTATTTATTCCAATTGAATATGCCAAATAATCATTGTTTAACTCTTACCTTTTTAATCTTTAGTGCCTTTTTTTTTAGTCCTTTCTACTTGGAACATGTAATTTTATGCAATGATCAATATATAAGTTTTTATAGACTTATTTAGATTGTTACATTTATCTATATGGAAAGTAAACTTGACTATACTTATATTTTAGATATTAGAATTTTTTAGTATCACAATTTTTATGTGATTTCTTTTTTAGTGGATATTCTCTATATTTATATTTCAAATGTTATCCCCTTTCCCCCAACTCCCATTCTCCCTCCTCCTCCACTTGTTTTCATGAAGGTGCACCCTCTCCCAAACAACCTCTCCACCTTTGATGGTTACCTCTTTCCCTTCATCTAAAACTTCATATAAGCTACAACTTTATATGTTTTACAGAATCCAGGGTAGCCTGTCCTCATTTTCTATTTGGTACTATTAACTCATTCCATTGGTTTGCTCTTAAGTATAGCATGAGATACTGGAATGACTTACCTTGATTTTCATAAGATGGTTCTGAGTGCAGTATTTTGCAGGTACATATATTTATAAATGATGTTTGATTTACCCAGCATTCACCTGTAGCTATTAAGTGAAGAAAGTATCCTTATTTAAATTATATGTACCTATTATGATCTACAATTTTGTGTATTTGTTTGTGTGTGTTTGTGTGTATGTGTGTGTGTATGTGCATGTGTGTGCATGTGTGAGAGTCAGAGAACAACTTGCAGAAATCTGTTCTCTCGTTCCACCATAAGTGACCAAGAATCAAATTTATTCCATTAGATGTGATGATGACTTCTTTCCTCAGTGAGCTCTGTCACTAAGGGTGCTTAGGCTTATTATCAACTATTTCTCGTTCAGCAAGTCAACATTCAGCCTATTACTGTTATGTTTTTCACTGTATCTGACATTATTTTTTATTTAGATTTTTCTCTACGTTTAACAAATTCCTATTCTAAAGTTTTTCAATAATCTGCAGTAGATTGACAGTTATCTTCCACTAGTGGCTTCAAAAAATAGCCACAAAACTATATTTATCAGGTTTCTAAATGTGTTCAACTGTTGGAAGCTCTCATTCTTGAATCAGTTTTTCATTTGCCATGAAGGTATAAACCAATGCAGCCACACTTCTTATGTGTGAAGATTTTGCTCTTGTGGATGACCATGAGGTTGTGTCTACAAATGCATGTATTTTCCTTTAAGAGTCTCTCTTTGCCTAAATATCCAGAAAGTCCTTTAAAGTATGATACCAGAAGAGTTTCCTAGACACTGTCTCCATTTTTAGCCAGCTGCCACATAGCTGAGTGGTAGAGATATGTCATCCTGTGTATGGCTATGAGTTCAAACACACAAATGAATGAGTTAATAAAACAAACCAATGGTCTTTTTTTATGAATGAACCATTTTCTTCATCTTTACATTTAAGAGTCTATTTGAGCTTGTGTATAATCTATGTGTATGCTATTTATTTTTATCATTGTACCACCATTTATGCAAAATTGTTATTTGTCTTATTTTTATATTATAGTCCCTATAACCATGTTTTCATATGCTTTTTTAAAATGTATTTGCCTTTAAACATATCAAGCCTCAAAGTTCTCTCTTCCAGATGACATTTCATTGCCAACTTGGTTCTCTTGATATTTATTTCTTCTTTGTCCTCCCATCAACTTTAATTTAGGTACCTAACAGAGGTTATTTTATAAACAGGATGAGGCAGAAGAACTGTCACACAGTTGATGCCAGTCTGGAATACATTGTGAGTTCTAGGACAGCCTGAGTATGAAATGCTGATTATTTTTTTAAGTCCATGTAAATATCTTAATTCATAGCAATCCTCTTTTTGATAACTTTCCTCTCATGTATGGATTCCCAGGTCATTTGAATGTAACCAAGGTTGTTTGTTTTGTTTTTGTTATTGTTGTTTTTATTTATGTTTAAAGAAGAAACATTCTTTCTGGTCCATCTATTTATAGAGTTTCTCTGGAAAAATCACAATCACATGGGTCTGAAACCATCCTGGGATTTTGTTGAATTCTAGAGCAATGTAAGTCATGTGTAGAGATGAACCAATTTAAAATGTATTTCTGTATGCAATTGATGACAGTATTAAAAATGTGATTATAAACCCCAAAATATAGATGCTCTATCTGCTTAAATTATGAGGGAATCATAGTGCCAACAGCTTTGTTTAGATTCAGGTCAGGTCATAGTTTTTGTATTGTTTCAGATATTGAAAGTAGCCTAAATATAACTTGGGGTTCATGGAATGGTATGTGAAGGTTGTTCCAAAATCTATGCCATTTTATACAAAAAAAGTGAGCCTTCTCATCTTCTGACTTTGCTTTTCAGGATGTTTCTAGAATCAGCAAAAAACTTTTATTGTTGATATAATATTTCATTTTACATATAATATACATTATGATATGTGTGCATCATGATGTGTATATAGCTATTAATAGCTATAATATATGTAACATCAGATACATAATTGCTGCATATAAAATAATTTTACAATGTTTGTGATTCATTTCTGAGAAATACTAGTGATTAAATCTAAAATTAACCCCAGTTCAAATGTTCTCTCAATATAGACAATTTAGATAAATTAAAATTGAAATCCTTTCCTCCCCCGACACACAGAATATACAGCTACATGGTTGAATTTTCTATAGCTCCTATGTAGTCTGCTCACAAAGAAATGTATAATGAAACAATGCTGAACCAGGAAAGATCACATTCTAGATTCCTAGGGAGCTAACAAGTTGGATGTCATGAATAACATTGCAATGTAATTATATCTAAAGCTGTACCCAGTCTTTATCCTGCCAAAGCTAATAACAAATGTTAGAAATAGTGCAGAATAAAAAGGCAGAGTATTTTAATTCCTCTGGTGATTAAATCCATTTAAGAACAACTATTTTTATCCAAGTCCACTGTTACAAGGCATAAGAAGGCAAACAAATAAACATAATTATGTGGAAATGGTAAAAAGCTATACCTGTAGGTATATTTTCATTTTTCTATCATGGTTTAAGGGGACTCCTGTATATAGGTGTTTTCATGAAATAAAAAGGTATCATATTAACAGAATGAAGCAGGGGGTTTGTAGTGAATTAATTCTTCCATCCAGGAAAATGATAATGATCACACTTAACATGCTGTAAAACTTCTAAGTTGTAAATAAAGAGCCTATGAATTGAAAGTGTTTCAGAGCTGACAAAATGGCTTGCTGAAGAAGAGCTCTTACTGTGCAAACATGAAGACATGAGTTCAGTTCTCTCACTTAGCTTGTGCAGTAGTGTTTGAGGGGTGGAGACACAAGAATTCCTGAGGCTTGTTAGCTACCAGACTAGCTCTAGATTTAATAGGAGAACATATTAAAATGCTGGAGATGAGTGGGTGGTTTCATCCCTCAACAGGGGGCATGCCTAGCATCTGTATATTGTTCCAACAGCTTTTCTTTCCCTTTTGTTGCGTATTTCAGCTAATGTCATTCCCGTTGGGTGCTGGGAGACTCTTCCTTTCCTGGAATCTGGGACTTTTGGGTGGTTACATCCAGTTCCCCATCCCTGATTGCTACATAGCTCTGTTCAATTTCCCGACCCTCTGTACATCATCCCTGTCTCCTCCCATACATGATCCAGCCCACCCCCAAACACCAAAACCAGACAGAAGCCTGATATGGGTGTCTCCTGAGGCTCAGCCAGAGCCTTACAGATACAGCTATAGATGCTTGACGCCCATCAGACTGAGCACAGGGAACCCAATGGAAGCATTAGGAATAGGACTGAAGAAGATTAAGGTGTTTGTATCTTCATATGAACAACAATATCAACCAACCAGACTCTTCACAGCTCCAAGAGATTAAGCCACCAATAAAAGAATACACCTTGAACAACCCATGGCTACAACTGCATGTGTAGCAGAGAATGCCATTATCTGTCATCAGTGGGAGACAAGGTCCTTGGTCCTGTGAAGGCTCAATGCTGCAGTGAAGGGGAATGCTAGGGACATAAGGAGGGAATGGGTTGGTTGGTCAGTGAGCACCCTCATAGAGGCAGAGGGAGGGAAATAGGATAGGGGGACTGTGCAGGGGAAACCAAAAAAGGGGATAACATTTGTAAAACAAATAAATAAAATATCCATTTCTAAAGAGAGAGAGAGAGAGAGAGAGAGAGAGAGAGAGAGAGAGAGAGAGAGAGAGAGAGAGAGAGAGAACATGTATCAAAACAATCAATAGAAGGGAAAAAGAGATTTTTTTTCTTCCATGCTCCATATATGTATTCCTGCATATTTAAATAAAGAAATGTACATAAGTGTGTGCCTGCCCGTGCACGTATGAGCACGCACGCGCGCGCGTGCACACACACACACACACACACACACAACTTAAACAGGCATGCATGCACATGTATGCATGTACTCTCATAGACATGCATGAGCACACAAAGAGAAACACATGCACACTCAAAAGGCATTTTGCATGGGGAAAATGGCTTTAAATAATTTTTAAAAACATGATGTTTATATATTGATTTGAACCTGGATGAATTTGGCAAAATTAGTAGAGCTATTTATTGTATTTATAAGACTTTATTGCAACAGCATCTGACATGATTATTCAAGAAGCTGAAGATCACAGACATGAGTATAGTATTATGGCTTATAAAATAACTAGACGAAATTCAGTTGTAGTTACCACCATAGATATAAAAAAGTAAAACTGAAGCAATGTCTCTTGTAATAGCAGCAATAGTATAAACAACATAGGATAATTTAACCAAAAGTATTTAATGATGTTGAAAAAATAGATATCATTATTAAAGCCCAGATCTATATCAATGGAGTTCTAAGTCATATTCACATTATATGAGTAAAATATTTTATTATCAATGATTACCAAACATATTTGCCAGTTTTAGAAGTATTTTTTGTTGTTTTATAAACTGGTATACTGAAATTCTAAATCAGCACAAAATTAACAACCACAACACTCTTGAAAAAAGAAATCCATCTTCTAAAACTTAATATAAAACTCTGGTCACTTAGCTATAATAGAAAAGAAACTGGCATAAAAATAGGGCATTAGAAAACAAAGACTGAAGAACAGGTGGATGCATTTTCAGAAGCTTGTGAGGGTGTATTGAACAAATCATCAGAATTTGGCAAACCATAAAATTAGTACCTTATTTCACAACATATAAAGCAATCAAGGAAGAATTAATTAAAATATAACAATAGAAGAAAAATAATGTCTTGTACTAAAGTTGTGGGATTATATTTCTGACATCTTAAAGTAAAACATTATTTACTCTACAAAGATATAGAATAAATGATAAAAGACATTTATTTACTTGTATATGATAAAATTATCTTTTAATCAAGCATATTATAAAATTATCTTTTAATAAAGCAGTCTAAACATACTAGATAAGAAGAAGACATTTGAGTTAAAGCAGCCAAATCAATCCATAAAATCTTTTCAAATAAAAATAGGTGATCCCATTAAAAAGAAAAACAACCCTTCAAGCAAGTGTATATTCAAAGGCCCAATGAAGATACAAAACCATGGCTAAAGAAAAATAAAAATGAATTCTACTGTGATCTTAATTATTGTGATATTACAACATATCAAGTTAAGATACAAAAATATAGCAATACTAAATATTTGCTAGAATGGAGTAATAAAGACCTCTCACAAATTTTTGAAAATGTTGACAATGTGCATATTTTAAAATGACAATATACATTTAAAAAATGTTTGCTTTACTTAATTAATAAATATGCATGTACATTATAATTATAATTAATAAATATCCTAGGTACAGAGCCTACTGAGTTGGAGACATATGTTCTGGAATACAAATGTGTTAAAACCTATGGAGTTGGTCTTAGTTATGATTACTATTGTTGGTATATAACACCATGACCAAAGTAAGTTGGGGAGGAAAAAAATTCTTAAGCGTATGTTTCCTCATTGATCTTTGAAGGGTGTCAGGACAGAAACTTAAACAGGTCAGGAACCTGGGTAGAAGTTTATGTGCAGCCTATAGAGGGATGTTGACTACTGGCTTTCTCTCATTGCTTGTTCAGCCCACTTTCTTAAAGAACCCAGGGTGCCCAGTACAAAAATTGCCCCACCCATATATGGCTGGGCTTCTTACATCAAACACTAAAAAAAATGGCTACAGTATTGTCTTACAGGAGCATTTTCTTAACCGAGTTTTCTTTCTCTCGGGTGACTTTAGCTGTGTCAAGTTGACATAAAAGTAGCAGAACAGAGTTGTTCATAAGAATGGGAAATATGGTTTACATGTATGCTATGCTTATGGTAACTAGTAAGATTTCAATGCATACTATCAAAACTTTAAAAAAACCAAGTACAGACAAAAATGTTTTCATATAGTTTTATGTCAAAATGCTTTTTAAAATCTGTACATGCATCTCTCTGTTTTAAAATAAAATTGTAAGAAAAAAAAAGAATGAGAAGTATGAGTAAGTTAAGGTTCTTTAAGTAATACACAGTATAATCTAGTTCTCTACTTCTGTAATTAGAATAGGAGTATCCCCTTGTCAAGATAATTATCTATACATCGTCATAAAATGTAGATATTAGGTTCAGCTAGAAGACACTTCCATGGCAACACTTTTGTTAATATTTGATTGATTAATTAGTTACAGTGACCCCACTGGGTTAGGATATAAATAACCACTATGTCAGTAATGTAAAATCAGCCATAAGCTATGATAAAATTATACATTATGAACAAACCTCAGAAACATGATTTTGGGTAAAACTTCAGTACCACAAGCCCCATATTACTTAAATATATATATTCAAAACCAGACAAATCTGCATTATATTGTATCTTCATACATAATATAAAAACTAAAAATTACAAAATTAAAGCATCATCATATTGATAACCTCTTAATATGGATGTTTATTTTATTGTAGCATATGTCTTAATTTTAGTGATCACACAGCAATCACATATATTCTAAGATACTGATGATATTTTAAATCATGTAAACAGTGTCAAGATCAAATCTATTTTTTTCAACACCTAACCCTGAGTTTACTTGTGTTGTGAAAAATCAATATTATATTTGTTGTTTGAGATATTTAGTGAATTGTCATCTTATCTCATTTTGCCAGGAAATATGTGGACTTATTTCCCATACATAACTTTATTTTTATTCCAGCTAACCACATACATTCTGCCCTTCCCTCTTTACTTTCTGTAAGGGATTATATAGTATACCCAAATAACTAATGTATGTTATATATCTAAATAAAGAACTAAGAGAGAGGTGTGTTACTTTTATGGTAATGTGGTACAGTAGCATGACCAAAAGTCACTTAAGAAAGCCTAACATTTCTTTACATCACATATTGTTTTATTTAGCAACCTATTAGTCATTGATCTGTCAATAACTTCCCTATTGGTTTGAGTCACATGTCAGGCATTTTAACTCACAGCAATAACTTCATTCACTAAAACCTACATTTCAGCTATCAGTGATCTATACCATTAAAAACCTGGGTGGCTTTTGATCCAAAAGATTTATTCTCCCAAACTCTGGTCCACACTGGTGCCTACCTGTATCATATAAATGGGTTGGTGAGAACATAGAAGTCATGAATGGAATTCACTGTAGGATGAGAGATGCTCAGTGTAGGGAGAGAAAGACTAATGGTTGATGGCAAGATGGGGGCACAGGAAGAGTGTGAACAGCAAGAACAAAGCTCATTTTAGACAAATTCAAGTCCAAAGACCAGCTCCACCCTTTGGCTGATAGCCTAGTTATTTCATTCTTTTAGACTCTCAGGAAACAGAGTATGCTAGAATCGGGCAATTCTATAAACTCTTAATGCCCCAATAATGTACTCCCTCCATCAAATCTCCACATCCTAAAATTTCTATAACTTCTTCAAATAATGTCACCAACTGGGAGCCAAATGTTTAAATATAGCAGTCTCTAGAGAAATATGTCACCAAACTGTCGTGGGGCATGACATGTATTTTGTATTGTAGGAAGTATAGGAAAGAAAATTGTTTAAATTCCTGTCAAATCTATACAAAATGAAGAAATAATATTAAAGGTATAGAAGAATTTCTTGGAGTAAAATGTTATTAAAGGACATTAAAGAGAACCAAGGACTGGCTCAGCAGGTAATGGAATTTTCTGTTTTTGCAGATGACTCATGTTCAGTTTTCAACAACCATGTCAGGTGTCTCACAGTCTTTAACTCCAACTTATTACTCTATGGAGACAAAGTTTGGATCAGAGACTGAAGGAAAGGCCATCCAAAGACTGTCCTACCTGAAGAATCATCCCATATACAGTCACCAAACTCAGACAATATTGCTGATGCAAACAAGTGCTTGCTGATAGGAGCCTGATACAGCTGTCACCTGAGAGGCTCTGCTGGAGCATGGCAAATACAGAGACAGATGCTCACAGCCAACCGTTGAACTGAGAACAGGGTCCCCATTGGAGGAGTTAGAGAAAGGACTGAAGGAACTGAAGGGGTTTTCAACACCATAAGAAAAACAATACCAACCAGAGATCCCAGAAACTGAACACCTATCCAAGAAGTACACCTACATAAACCCATAGCTCCAGCTGCATATGTAGCAGAGGATGGCCTTGTTAGGCATCAATGGGAGGAGAGGAGATAACATTTGATATGTAAATAAAATATCCAATAAAAATTAAAAATCAGTAAAAATGTAAAAAGAAGAAGAGGAAAAGAGTATAGAAGTGAAATCTGGAGGAAACTTTTTGAATGTTTACTTTGTTTTTTGCCAATGGAAGAAAACTGAGAATTTAGTGATTGTCTTCCACGTGAAATCTTGCAGCCTGGTCTGACAAAGTAGAAGCAATCTTAAGATCAGATTTAGTTTATGCTCAGAAACAACTTACCAAGTAATAGTAGCAGCTAGCATGAGCGGCAGAGAACAGGTTATCTCCTGCTTTTTCTGGTCTCAAAAGAAACAATGAAATATGTTCATATTCCACAAAGAAATCAGCATATTTAGCTTAGTTCAAAACACTAGGTGAAATGGGCCTTTCACTAAGTAACATTTTCAGTCTCTAATTTCTTTTTTCATTTTTGCAGGATTTTGGTTCTTCTTGAAACACTGCTTTTATATATATATATATATATATATATATATATATATATATATAAATCTCAATTTCCAACTTCTCCAAATATACACAAATGGAGGGAGAGACAGAAAGAATGATATTTGTGTTATTTGTTTCTTTGTATGACACTGACAAGCTTACCTCAGTCTTATGAAGAACATTGCTCTCACCTCCATAGAGTTGTGATCTAGACCAGATATGCATACTCTGACATCAATGGAGCTGTGTTCTAGACCACTTGTACATGCTCTGACATCCATGGAACTGTGTTCTAGACCACATGTACATGTGTTCCATGGATGCATAGTTAAGAGTAGACTTTCTGAATATTGTGTTCTTTCCTATTTATTAATGGTATATATTGATTTAGAAATAGTTTATTTGTTCAAATTTTATTTATAAGATTTTTGTGATATATGTATATACATGTTTATACATTAATTTGAGTAATTCTAAATAAACACTGTTATGATTTACACTAGAGTTACTTTGAATTGAAGACTATACTTAGGACAAGTAAAACTTTTTTTTTTACCTCCTATCTCCCAAGATTGCCTGTTTCTATTCGTTCTTCTGGAGCTCAGGGCATCAGTCCTGTCTTCTCCACCTCATACCTGATCAAGTTCTGCTTCTCTCTTCCTTGTCTTTTTTCCCACTCAACTCCCTCCCTCTCTCTGGTCCCCAGCCCCTATGATTGCTTTCCTCTCCCTCCCAAGTTAGATTGTGGCATCCTCACTTGGGCTATTCAGATGGATACCCTTCTTGAATTCTGTGGATTGTAGCCTTGGTATTCTGTACATTGTAAGATGCATGGAATCAGGTTCAGCACCAATTCTCCAGCTTCCTGTGGCCAGTAGAAATCCAGCTATTCAAGTAAACTAGACATAAACTCACAGATAACTGTGAACCCTATAAGTTAATAGCTCAAAACCAAAGAACTTCATTCACTTTTCAAAGACTAACTAAAACTAAAACTTCCAGGTTATACGGATTTTTAATGATAAACTGCAAATCTGGGGTGTTTCATGATATTAACCATATACACTTGACAATTCACAAGAACACAAGAATACTCACATTACACACACACACACACACACACACACACACACACACACACACACATGTGAGAGAGAGAGAGACAGAGACAGACAGACAGAGAGAGAGAGAGAGAGAGAGAGAGAGAGAGAGAGAGAGAGATGCACATTAAACATCATGAACAAATCCACATAAGGATGCATTGCGATTCAAGAACAGGTAGTCAAACATGTTCAAGACACACAAACACCTTCTCAACCTAGAATAGCAAAATCCATCCTCAACAACAAGAAAACATCTGCAGGAATCGCCATCCCTGACCTCAAGCTATATTACAAGGCAACTGTGCTAAAAATTACATGGTACTGATACAGAGATAGGCATGTGGATCAATGGAATAGAATAGAAGATCCAGAAATGATCCCTCACATATATGGTCACTTGACTTTTGACAAAGCAGCTGTAAACATTCAATGGTAAAAGGACAGCCTCTTCAACAAATGGTGTTGGTCCAACTGGCACTCAGAATGCAGAAGAATGAAAATAGAACCTTTCTTATCTCCTTGTACAAAGTTCAAGTGCATGTGGATCAAAGATCTTCACATTAAACCAGGTACACTGAAACTATTACAAGAGAAAGTAGGGAAAACCTTAGAACACATAAGCACAGGAGAAAATTTCCTGAACAGAACACCAATGGCTCGTGCTCTAAGGTCAAATATCGACAAATGGGACTTAATGAGATTGCAAAGTTTCTGTAAGGCTAACAAACACCTTCTCAAACCAACCAACCATAGCTGCTTCTGTGGCAGCTTTCTTCTTTAGTCTTTATTAATTAAAACACTGGCTATTGCATGGTTCCTCTTATCAGTGCAGCACTTGACACTGTAGGCATCCATAGTCCTAAGCTTGTCTTGGCCTTTAGGGTGTTGTCCTGTTTCCTTAATCTATGTAGAGTACTTCAGCTATGAATAATTCATCAGATAATCAAAGATTCTGTTGCTGTGCAGATCCAAAGGATTTTAGGAACTCTAGGTCAAAAACCAGGAACAAAGAAACACACACACACACACACACACACACACAGAGAGAGAGAGAGAGAGAGAGAGAGAGAGAGAGAGAGAGAGAGAGAGAGAGAGACTAAAAATTTAAGACATATTTGTATATATCCATATTTTAAACACACACACATACATATACATATACATACACATACACATATACATCATATACATACACATACACATATATATAATATGCACATACACATATTTAATATTTATTATATATATGCACTGTATATACATATGTATGTATGCATGCATATATGTATGAATGTATGTATGTATGTATGCATGTTGAAACCTTAAGACAAAGAAATACTGACCTGTTACAGTCACTATACATGCCTAGCTGCCTCAAATGTGTAGTGTCTTTTAACCTCTAAAGCACAGGGACAACAGGTGACAGCAATGACACATTGCTTGAAAACTTGCAATTTAATTTAGGAAGACCTATGTTAGATTTTTGACTTTCAGTCTTGTAAGCAAATGAGAATGTATTTTTTAAGTGTTAATTTTGTGGCACTTTCAAAGAACATCGATGTGAAATTAATGCAGCATTTACAAACAAAAAATCACCTTTCTAATGTAGAAGCAGTATTTTTGATATTAAGAGCATAGACTAGCTCTGAGTTTTTGCCTGTTTTGTTTTTTAGTTACCATATTTATAAAAGAAAGATTTTCTTCTTCACAGTAATTTTCCCTGTGTATAGCTGTTTATATCAGAGGAATATACAGTGACAGGAGTCCAACATTTGAAGTAAAATACCCTATTTTCAGATCAGATATCAACTGTCAAATTGGATAGAGTGCATTTCCACTGACATTTCACAGCCCAGTTCACAAAAATTTTACATGCTTACAATTTACTTCTAGTGTGAAATATTTGTTGAAATATCTTACATATGGAGTTCACAACATGGGCTTGTATAGAAATGCCTGTGTGAGATATAGGGGCTGGATGTGAATGGACAGATGTTAATGCTGAACAAGAATGAGGTCATGGATTTCAGAGAAAAATGTGGTGAGGATGCTAGGAAAGAAATGAAGGAGGTGGTGAGAGATCTATATGATAAGATACATAGTACATATATCTGTGATTGCCAAAGAATAAATTAAGGAAAAAATACTCTCTAAAGTAATCCAAATGAGTAAATAAATATTTTTAAACATGCTCAGAGAAGATCATAAATGAATATTTCTCATTATTTAATTCAAGATTCAACGTTCAATATGCTTTCTCTAACTGATGGGTATGGAATGTGTAACAGCCCCAAATCAGAAATTTAAATGATAATAATTTACACCCTACTCTTCCAGCTAAGTTTGCAAACTATGATAAATTAAACTATAAGAACTGAAGTTGCAACAAGATGTGTGTTGTCCTAATTGACAGGGTTACATGTGAGAAACCTGAACACTGGCTATGCCAAAATCCATACCAAAGCACATCTGTACCACTTCCAACTGCAACAACAAAAATAGTAATATCAACCACAAATCCAGAAACACATGGTAAAGACTGTCTAGATGCTAGTATTTTCTTTCTACTATTAAGAAAATTGAGGCACAGAGAACTTTCACCTATAAAACTAGTTATTGGCTCTTCCTTTAAAGAATTTTGCCATTTAAAATGAGAGTAGTTGTAAATGAGGTCTCTAGAATATGGCTTTTGGCAGCAAATGAAATAGCTTCATTTTGGTGTCCTGTTCCAAGGCACATGCATCAAGAGCATCATCATCTCTTTCTTCAGTGGAAAGCACATCTTATTGTTTCTATTGATGATATTACTATCTTATTCTGATATCAAGATATAAATGGCATAAGTCATTAAATCTGTATGATTAAAAGAAAAAAAATCAATCATGTTTAATCAGTACAATATTTACATGCTTTTATCTTTTTTGTTACTGTTGCAATATTCATTTTTACTATTCATTTTATTTGTTTATATTTGAAATGATATCCCCTCTCCTTGTTATTTTTGTACAACTCCTCCTTTGTCTCTATGAAGGTACTCCTCCACCCACTCACCCACTCCTGCCTCACTACTCTAGCATCCCCTTGTAATGGGGCATAAAACCTCTGTGGGACCAAGGACCTTCTGTTCCATTGATGTCAGATAAAGCCATCGTCTGCTTCCCATGGATTTGGAGCCATGGATCTCTCCATGTATACTCTGGTTAGTGGTTGAGTCTCTGGGAGCTCTGGGTGGACTGGTTAGTTGATTTCGTTCTTCCTACAGGGTTGCAATCCACTTTAGCTCCTTCAGTCCTCTACCCAGCTCTTCCATTGGGTTCCTTTACCTCACTCAGATGGTTGGCTGTGAGTATCTGCATATGTATTGGTCAGATTCTGGTAGAACCTCTCAGGAAATAGCCATACCAGATTCCTGTCAGCAAGCATTTCTTGGCATCAGCAAATGTGTATGGGTTTGGTGCCTGCAGGTGGGATGAATTCCTAGTTGAGGAGGTCTCTGGGTGGCCTTCTCTTCAGTCTCTGCTCCATTTCTTTGTCCCTGTCTTTACTTTGGACAGAAATATTTCTGAGTTCAAAATTGTGAGATGAGTGGTTGGCCATTCAGCTTGGGGCCATTTATATCTACTGGAAGTGGTCTCCACAGGTTCTATTTCCTCTTTGTTGCATAAGTATTTTGATTAAAGTCATCTCTGACTTTTGAGAGCTTTTTGCTTCCCTAGTGTCTTTGACTTTCTAGTGACCAACCCCAGTTCCTCGTCCCTCATTGCTAAATATTTTTATCTGATTTCCTGACCCTGTGTACTTCTCTCCTGTTGTTCTTGATAATTTGTTATTCTAGATGTGTAATAGTTTTTCTTAAAATATTGTACTGGAAGCAAATGTTTGTGCTATCCTTTTGCTTTCTTTTCAAACTCAGGCACTATTATATTGCTGGGAATAGGAAGCACACCTAAGAAATAGTTTTCAGACTTATCTTCATCTTAGAATTGCTGTCTTTGTCTTTTCCATAATAAGATAAAATTATTTCACCTGTTGTGTGATTACTAGATTCAAATTAAATGTTGACACTCAACCCAGAGCTATGTGGTATTGGGCACAGTTTCCCATACCTTTGACAGAGGCTTATCAATATCTCAATGAGGCAGGCATTTTACTCCTCTTAGGATCCAAGATCATAGTTAATGGCAGTAGCTATGCAGGATGTATGTGTTCCAAAGAAACACCAACCAGAAGAGAGAATTCATTGTAACCCATTGTGTATGAGCAGTACACTCTTGAAACTCATTGAGGACATAAAGAAATTGTGTATACCCCCATGGATTGCAACAAAAACCTGTTATTCTTAGTCTACCATTGCCATAATTCTTAGGTCTAGTTATTGATTGCACTGGACACAGGAAGTTGAAATCACTTTTACTTTTATCTAGTTGACCATATTATTATCCTTTGAGTACAAGGATACCTACACAACTTTTATAATTTTGCGCTGTTCTCTGCTTAAAATATTTCTTTAAAACAATTCAGCATAGAGATCACATTTTTCCATAATGACCCTCTTATAGGAAAAAAGATGCCAGAAGAAATTCATACGGATATATATATATATATATATATATATATATATATATATATATATATATATATCCTAAGCCCTTCTCAGTACCTAACAGAATCTCAAAAAATATAAAGAAGCTGATAATCAGATTTTGAAAATGATTACACTTCTGAGGTTCTTGTAACTACATGGATGAAAGTCAAACTTAAAAGAGTCCCCAAATAAGATGAATATGATAGTCCAGGACAGTACTCCTAGAGCTTAGAAAATGAAGGAAAGAGGATCACAAAATTAAGATAATCCTTGCTACATGGAAATCTCAATGTCAGCCTGAGCCACCTTAGACCTTTCTAGAAAAAAGAAGGAAAAGGAAGAGGAGAAGATAACAAAAATAAGAATGATTCTCCCATCGATAACATTCTTGCTTCCTCCCACTTTAGTATCATTTAGAGATTGCTGTTCAGATAATTAGTACTATTTTAATCTACTTTAATTATCTTATGGATTTTTAGACTGAATTGATATTTATGTTTTTTATGACAGGTTGTTCATTGGTCTGATTCATGCATATCATTTCATCTAATCCCATCAAAAATGTGGCATGTCCTTTTCCTATTCTCATCTGATTGAAGAAGAAACTAAGTTGAGTGGAGTGCCAATAGAGCTTAAGCTAGAGGAAGACCAGATGAGGACTCCAGCTCAACAGCCCTGGTTTCAGGTCACTGCTATTGCCCAGTTCTTATACTGATCCAAGTTTTGACAGACCATCACTTAAAAAAATTATTGATTATTTTATTTATTTACATTTCAAATGTTATCAATCTTCCTGGTTTCCCCTCTGAAAACTGTCTATCTCACAAACCCCTCCTCCCTGATTCTATGAGGGTGCTCCCCCACCCATAAAGGTCATCACTGTAATAGGTCACTTTGTAGGGTGCACTGGGTCAATTGGGTCAATCTCCATTCATGTACATTTACTCCATATACACTTGCAAATTTCATTTTCTGCCTGCCCCTATGCCAGGCTAGAGTGGCTCAAAAAAGTGTGCCAGTCAGCAAGAGCTAAACAAAATACCTGAAATAAGCACATTTAAAGGGCTAAATATTCTTTGACCTCATGGTACAAGGTAATAGTTGACAAATACCATTGTTTTGGGGGGTCTGTGGCAAGGCTGAATGAACATGGCGTATTGAGGAGAAAAGATAATAACTTCTTGGTAGGTGAGAAGCCAAAGGAGAGAGATGAAGTAGAGGGTGTCTCAATATGCTCTTTAAACCCATGTTCCAGTGACACAACTTCTTTTATGTAGGCTCTCCCTTCTCAAAATTCTACATCCTCCCAGGAGATTATAATATGGCTACCAAGCATTTAATGTAAAGGCTTTTGGGAAACATTTAAGTTTCAAATGATGGCAGACATTCTCTTGGTGTTCTCACCCTTAACACTGGCTGTTGAGGGACATCATTATTTATATTATTATCTAAATAGTATTGTAATGTGCATGTTTAAAATAGTATTGTAGTGTGCATGTCTAATACAGACATGCCAAGGTGAAGATACTCTATCTTCTTTCAGACATTTGATTTATAGTATCTATAATTCACTAGAATATGGCAATTTCAATGAAAAATTGGATGCAATTTTGCTATTCTGATAAGCACTGCTAGTCTCCAATGCTTTAGGTACTTTTACGAACTATTTGGCGGTAAGCAACAAAGATAACCTCAATGTGGTTACTCTCACCTCCAAGTACGGCATTCTTTGCAGTTGTTCAATTGCCTTCAGGTGACTATGTCTACAAAAGTTTTAGGTGTGGAAAGCCTCGATAGCATTCGCCATCACAAGATGGCGCTGACTTCCGTTGCGGCAGCCTGGCCCCTCTCTGTAATCAAACTGTGTGCGCATGTGCAAGTTCGTGCCAAGTCTTTGCCCACCCCGGGGCGTGCCAGTGAGATCATGAGTAAGCGACCAATTAGGCGTGGACACGCAGCCTTGGGGCCTATATAAGGGACAGCTTGCGGGACCTCGTGGTCTTTCTCTTCAAGATGCAATTAATGCTTTGCTGCAGAAGGATCCTGGTGTTCTGAGTGCGTTATTGCTGGCGAGACGGTAGCGCGGGACATTTAGGTTTGCATCAAAATCAAGTGGGGATATTTTTTGGAATGAAAGTGGGCATCCACCATCCTTTCATGTCTACTACTGGATTATATGTAGGTCCATCTGTATCAGTTAGCATGTCAGCCAGACCCGACAGAGAAACAGTTGGAAAAATGCCTACGGCACTGGACATGTCCTATCCTCTGAGTGATGCGAGCAGTCAATGCTTCTTTCTCTTGGCGCTGGAAGAAAGTGTGTAGGAACAAACAAACAAACAAATGGCATGTACACTTCAGTAAGCAAAGAGTATAAAACTACTTGGGGCCAAAAGAACAGACTTGGAACAAGAGATAACATAATTCCAAAAATCGCACGTGTTTTACAAGTGTAAGGAATGCAAAGGCAGTATAGGATAAAACAAAACAAAACAAAACAAAACAAAAGCAAACAAAAAACAAAACAAAGAACTACTTATGAGGTTCAGGAGGTACTGCCCCTAGTGATGGCATCTCATCAGTTGAAAGCTTCAGCAGCAAGAAAATGACTTGTATCTTCTTTCCTTCTGCCTGAAGGTTATCACGAACCCAACAATGGCTTTCTGGTCTTCTGAAGCATTACAGGAGTGGTGTCTTCCCCATGACCAGAGTAAATCAGCGTCCTTTCCCCTTGATAATCAAATCACATAGTTCTCGATAAGCTGCACGTGGTTTACTACCATTACATCACACCTCTTCTATCCGACTGTATTTCTTCATAATTATCTCCTTTATGTTTTCTGACATTAAAAATAATGAAAAGACGATTTCTCATTTTTGCAGGAGAGGGTGTTCATTTACTTGTGGATACTCCATGGCACATAAAGTGCTACAATTTTGCACTTTGTTTTGGGCAACCTTTCCTCAGTTAATATATCCACATTTGTTCTAAGAGCCTCAGCTATGAAACTGAGATCGAATTGAGTGGCATTTTTCTTCCCATACACGTCACAAGTGGAAACAAATGGAAGTATTAGAAAAATGCCAAGTAAGTCTGGAAAGGCATTTTACATCAGAGGAGACCAACTCCAGGTAGGGGTCAAGAATAAAAATGGCTTCAAAAGTGGGTGAAAAGTCTGGACATAATTCTGTAAGTGTATGTCATAATATGTACCATATGGAGGGAGGGTATAGCTACCTCAGTGGCAGAGAGCTCTCTTAGCATGCATAGGCCGAGTCCCATCCTTAGCATTAAAAAATAACACTAACTACATGCCATGCATTCCTCAAGTTCTGTAGCCGACTTTGAAGTTCCTCAAAAGCTTTATTCAGATAGCATGCAAAGTTTACTTTAAACAGTTTTCAAAAATCAGTGACAAAAATAAAACAAATCTACGTCTTCAAAATTTTAGCCTCCCAAGGACCCTCTAGTAAAAAGTAAACTAGTAAAAAGTCATCAAATTATGGAAAATAGATTTGGACCTCTATGTGTAATCAGTGAGGTTAAACAGAAATCTTACAATGCTGTATTAATGATTTTTTGATAGTCTAACCCAGGCTCCAGTGATGATGTGGTAAAATGCTTACATTATAAGCATAAGGTGCTGAATTTGGTCCCTACAACTCAGGCTTTAAAAATTGGCATAGTGAAGCTAACTTGTAATCCCAATGCTGGGAAGGCAGAGCAGGAGCAGCCTCGAGGCTTACTGGCCAGTGGTGTGTTCCAAGTCAATGAAAGAGCCTGGATTAATGAAGTAGCCAATGCCCCTGAGGATAAAGCTCAAGCTTGTTTTCTGACTGTAGCATATATGTGCATGCATATCCCAAGTACCTGTATACATATGAACACACACACACAGACACATACTCACACCACAATCACCACCACCACCACCACCACACCAATAACTAACACTACCACTACCACTCCATACACAAAAACATGAAAAGAAACAAGTAGTCTATCCTAAGCATGTGTTTCCAATATCAGGAGATGCTGCTATGATAAACTATGACAATATTTCATTTATATTTTGGATTTACAAGTGTTGCATGTTCTATGAGATAAAATACTCACTTTTAAGTCACACACACACACACAGACACACACACACACACACACACACACACACACACATATATATATATTCTGCTTTTTAACAAGGAATGAACATTCATGAAAAGTGGAATAGTGTCAATAGAAAATGACAAATCAAAGCCTCATAATTCTGGTGCTGGCCAAAATGTAAAATAAAAAGTGTTCTGCTCTCATAGAAAAAAAATTGTTCTTCCCAAGTGCCCTTCAGAACTACCTTTCAGTGCAACACAATAAACCAACCCCGCCCTGTTTTATACCCAAGTTTTGTAGTGGAATCTCTGTGGCTCTTGCAAAATGGCAGCAGCAGCATGTGGTCTATGTACAGTGTCGGTGAAAGTAGCTACAGGAATGGCCTATTTCATTGCCATCGCGAACATGACACTCAGATACCTCAGTGCCTCAGGTATGTCATGAGAAACCTATTGTGAAGGAGCTTTTCAACTTCTTGAGACTTAAAATCGTGAGAACATTATCTCAGACAGCTACTAGAAAATGCAATCAGCTAATTCAGTCGAGACAGAAACACCCATTGGTCTTACTGTATATGGTATTTTCACTGAGTTAATATTTTGGAGGGTGTCTGATATGCATTTGATTAGATGAGGAAAGATCATACGAGTCAAGTCGCAAAATTACTCAGTTCTGGCTTCTTACCAATGAAAGCTCTTCTCATATTTTAACAAATGGTATATATTGATTTTTTTCCTAAAAGTAAAATGTCCTTTCATGCCAGTGATATGACATACACAGTAACCTTCATACTTTTTATGTGACCATAATAGCCAAAATTCACAACCTACTAACAGACCATCTTCTTTCATAATAATCTCCATATCGTTCACTGTGACATCATAAAGGATGTGATTTGGAGAAATGCTAAAAAAAACATTATTTAATAAAGTGTCCTTGCAACTCTACTTCCAATGGATAATAGTAGTAATTAAAAAGCCATTTTTCATAGCATCATTGGATAATGACATATAATTGATCTGTCTTGTTAAGGCAGCATCTTTAAATCTTAAGTCTCTAATTTGTCTGTTATTAATGCAGAGATGTAGAGAATTTCAATCAATTTGAATATTGTTGGCTGTCTTGAATTAAATATGCTAATATTTCAAAGCAAATCATTATAAATTTATATATTCAATGATCACATAAAGATTATTGTTTATCTGTTAGCAGCGCATTCAAACATAACATTATTTGAAAATATTTTCTTAATAGAATTCCTTCTTAAGAAACTCAAGATACTTGAGAAATAATTTCTTGGAAAATGGTTAAATTTTTTAAATTTTTGTGTGATTATGCTTGGTCTTAAAAAAAATTAAAATTGTGAATGGTTAAAGCCATATTCTTACTTTAGAAGATGCATTTCAACAACAAGAAGAATGATGTCTATGGTTCTTCATTCGAGTCAAAAATATTATATACTCCAATTTTGAATATTAAATATGTTCTATTAAAGTACACTTTGTATAGCTGCCCAGCAAATCTTTTATTGTGGTTTTTTTTTTTCATTATAATGTAGGAGCAGTTACTTTCTCATGGTAAATAAGTACAGCTATAGTCAAGGGCGTGGTTTCTTTATTTTTTAAAGCTTTATTGTTATTGTTGTTGTTAGTTCTAGTGTTAGTGTGTATATGCATGTCCATGATGTGATGTGGAAGCTTCCTAGGGCTGGTTCTCTCCTACCACCTGATATGGACTTTAGGGACTGAACTCAAGTCATCAGTCTTTCTGTACCATGAGTCTTTACCTGATGAGCAATTTTCCCAGCCCTGAAAGCTTTGTTTCAAATGCCATTTTCCAAGTAGAAAATGAAGACTGTGGAGGAAAAAAAATGTTACTTCTAGGATTAGGGCTACAATGAAACCAGATGAGCCTGAAACATCCTGACATTGGAGACACAGCTAAGAAAGTTTCAAGAAGCTCAAAAAGAATAGGCCACGTACAGAGAACACAGGGGGCAGGTTAAAAAGCAGTGTCTGTAGAGAAACTTCAGTTTTCAAACAGAAGTTCACCAACTGTCAGCTAAAGTTTTACCACAGAGATGCTGATGCAGGTCTTCTTCCCCAGGAAATGCACTGCAAGCTAAGAAAAGCACACAAATTTCTTTAGAAAGGGAGAGAGAGGCCTAACAGAAGAAAATATGACCCCAGATTGCTACATGCAGAATTCCAGAAGCAGGAAACTGTCCTTACGATTTTTAAGCCATGTCAAATAACAGCGGACAAAAGAAATTGTAAGCGGCGAACATTAAAAATTAATGACGTATAGGGAAACAAAAATGTAGAAAGGGATCTTGTGACAAGTCAGAACTCATCCTGGTAACATTGAAAAATGTAAAGGGTTCGTCTGCTAAAAACAAAGTTTGAATATGTTCAAGGAATTTAGCTGGTAATTCCCACTCAAATGGAGATGAAACCAAATGGTGTTAAAGAAAATGAAGCAAGAATGATCATTATTTCTTTGAAGTTTCCCGGTTAGGTAAGTGATTTAAGTGAAGAAAATGTAAACTGAGCTGAAAAATATGATCTGTGACGATTTGTCTTACAAACCAGAATTTCTCTGTTCTGTAGAACCAAAAGGCCAAAATCACTACCACAGTGAGGATGAGGCAGTCTTTGCTATCACTCATGTTAGCAGAAAGTTATTGTGAAATATACGAAATAGCCATATTCAAAGATGAGTTCCATAGCTCTTAGATTTTAGGATGGGTTACCAAACCGAATTTATAAAGTTAGTTCATACTCTCATGCTTTTTATAACAATACCATTTAAGTATAGATTATTGTAAAGAAATATTTAACAAATATAAAGTCATGGCTGTTGACAAGTGTCTTGCATTAACATAGTTATGGATTTGACAGAATTCTAGTGGCAATGTGATAAAGAGAAGAAAAATTCAAGATGTAATACAGAGCACAGCGTGTCACGTTAACATATTGGATTACTGTGCCTAGAAGGCGATGAACCTGCTACACTCAAATCCGATAAAAGGGAAAGAATATGCCACCCGAAAATATGCCTCCTTGGCATAAAGATTATTTTGAGCTGATAATTTTGAGAAAGTAAAAACACTGAGAAGCTCTGAAAGCATGAATCTGTTACTCCCTTACAAAAGAAAACTGCATCTAAAAAAGATGGCATCATTTTTGTGAGAGTATCCATCCCAAAGTCCAGAACAGAACTATGAGTCCAAAGTCCTTGAGACCCCAGGGTGTGCAGAAAGAACCAGCCTCAGAGCTCTTCTTGCCACCTCTCTGTCTCTGGGCTCAAACATTTGTTTTGGCCAGAAATGGCACTTATAACTGAATTCCAGACTGTGTCTCCTTTCTCTGTGTATCTCTCCAGAACACATGTGCATATGCACGTGCTTGTGTGTGTTACATTGTGAAAACTCATAAAGGTATATGTTCCAATGGACACCATTGTTTTCTTTCACTGGTTCCTCTTTTGGCATAGATGTCTCTTTCAACCAGTGAAGAAAGGTGGAAAGGACATTCCTTTCTTTGTGGAGCTCTGGCTATCACTCCCGGTGCCTATGTGTGCCCGTGGAACAAGTACTTTACACACATTGCCCATCTTTTCCCATTCTAGTAAGTGGAAGACTGAGCCCCACTCTATCCTCAGGGGAGTCTTGGGAGGTGGTAGCTGCTTGCTCTTCCACTCACCTTCTCTGTTACAGCACTGAATTGATTGCCAATAATGTTTAAATACTGTGTCTAACTTTTAAAAAGAATAAATTGCACTTCTTTTAAAGAAAAATGTATGCTAATGGTAGCTACCATAACACACAGTAAAAGGAGGTGATGGGTGACTATCATATGATTGTGCATAGAAAAAGAAAGCAAAAAGAAAGAACGCAGAAATAAAGGTAACTATATCTCTCCAAACCTCATTGTGTTTGCTTATTTAAAACAAAACTACCCGAGAAATACTGATAAAGAAGCACACTTCCCTAATGTATAATTTTATTTTTGCTAATAGTTTGGAATCTGATTAAAAATCACTGTGAAGTCCAAAGCTGACGAGAGTTTAGGAGGGTTGCTCCCTGCCATGTTCCCCACAACGGTGTTCTTCTTAGCAAAGCAAAGCTTCGGAAGGCAGCTTTGGACTGAAACGTTATCTTCTTCTTCTTTTCAAGACAGTAAAAGTGAAAACAGATGCACACATTTGAATGCAGGAAGCCTTTCAGGCCTTTTTCTCTTTTGTTGTCCCTGCCCCCACTTCTTTCTCCTATGAAGCATCAAAATAAATGTCCCTGCTCCTTTGAACTAAATTGCCCACTGTGCATAACTGAAATCATAGGCCCGGAAATACATACCCCCTAACTAGCGCCCTCGGCCCTTATCAAGACCTTGTCATCTGAAAGGAAGGTGTTGGAACCCAGGCTGGTTTTGTGTGATCCTATCAATCAGTGGTAAAGAGAAAATGTGCGGGGGGGGGGGGGATCTTCAGGTTTGTTTAAGCTTTCACCTAGGTCTAATTTCATAGGTGTTTGAAGGGATGGTGAGCAGGGCACCCGAGTATTGTATATCTTGGCAATGCTGACATTTCTTTTGCACCATTTAAAATGAAACCTTTTATTAGTCCAGGCAAAGCTGAGGCAGGAGACAATAGCTGTTCAGGGAGAGTAATTATTTTCGGTTCTGTTGTGTAGGATGTTTGAGCTTCTGGTAAGTTGCAGTTTGCAGTACTTAACAGCTAGCCAATCTTACATGTTAACAATACATGAGAATATATTATCCTAACAGCATGCCTCACACCCTGAAATGTTGGCTTTATGTGTTTCTTGGTGACTTAAATCTTCTTTTAAAAAATAACTCTCATTTTCTGGGGTGTGTTTGAAAGGGATCCTGCTATCAACAGTTGGATTAGTAAGCAGCAGACAGGGGGAGGGGAATTACAATGAAGTGGATACAAAAATCTGTGGGTTGTACACCATTAAGTGTTCCCAGTGTGGTTCTAATGAGCTGATGAGGGCCTCAACAAATTACTGTTTCTCCTCCAGCCCAGTAAATTATAGTTCACCCAAATTAAATCAGTGGGACTCTAAACAAACTGGTCTTCATCAAGATCTACATTTGTGAGAACTAAAATAAAATAAAATAAAACATGCTCAATCATATATAATCACATCTGTTTGGCTCAAGATTATTAACTTGCTTTCTTTCCCCATGTATCTGGGTGATAGATGTGGTATGTGTGTGCTTGTACTTGTGTGTCTGTGTACATTTATATGTGTGTTTATGTATGTATTTATTTACATCTATGACTGTGTGTATGTATGTGTGTGTTCATTTATGTGTATATGTATATGTGGTTAGTGTTTTTCTGTTTGTTTGTATGTACATATTTGAGTGTGTATTGTATTTATGTGCATATGTGTGTATATACATTTTGTGTGTTATATATACAGTTAGATGCATGTCTGTGTATACATGCATATATGTACATATATTGGTGTGTTTGTATGTGTCTCTCACTCTGTGTGTGTGTGTGTGTGTGTGTGTGTGTGTGTATAACTGTTCAATATATATTTGTGAGTACTTGGGTTTTCAATACTGTGTATGTATATATGTACATGTGTGCGTACCTTGTATGCTTATATATGTGGTCACTTGTTTTTATGCATGTGTGTTTATGTGTGTATATATGTTTGTATGTATAAATATATGTGTTTGTATGTGTGCATGCATGTGTATGTTTGTGTGTAGAAATATCTATGGGTTATGTGTATGTATATGTATGTGTAGGTTTGTAGTTGTGCTAGCATTAGATGCAAGGTGAAATCTTATTTCATTTTTTGTTTGACCCAACTGCCATTCTAATCCCACATTTGATTATCCCAAGCCACTTAAAGCAAGAATGTGGAAGATTAATTCTAGCTCAATAATCATTATTAGGTAGTAAGATTGGCATTATCACATCGGCATCCATGTTTGTTACTGAATATATGTAGCTTTTATTTTGATTTTAAAGTGTCTCAAAAGCTAGGATTTGGTAAATTGCCTATGATTAGGTAGTAATAATTTATGCAAGATGCTCTTTCAAAGCTTAGAAAAATGAATTGTGTCATCTGCTCATGGAGAGAATGGCCACACAGAGAAGATGAAATAAGCCATGTTGCAGAGATTGACTTTCAAGAATGAAGACATCAAACCCAGCTAAGCTTTATACTGGGAGCAATAAAATTTACAGAAGATGGGATAATCATTACTTTTTATGACTTCACATACTATTATGTCAGGCAATTAATACTTGTGGCACTTGTTGCCTTAGTTTTAAAGAAACTTTACAACCATTAAGCAGCTTTGATTCCCAGTCTTCCTTTGAGTGATTCCCATTGCTGCAGAAACAATTTGGGCTATACAAAAAAAAATGCAAAGAAAAAAAATGTTGAAGTTGAATTCAATCCTATGCTCCATTTTTTGAAAGTGAACTGTGCAATCCCAGCCATTAATTCTTTTTGCTAGGGAGGGTAGTATTAGGTTGTTTAATTTATAGCAGAAAATAAGCTTGTTGCCCTAGAGCCAGCCATCTTCCTGCTGTTCTTCCCAGCTGACTCGACCCTCTTGGCTTTCAGAGGGCAGATCAACATCAGGACTGTATACTAACTATTTAGATAAATCGCCTACATTCTCATTTCTAACGTGGAAAGCAGCTCAGAGCTGGGTTGAGCATGGCACAAGCAGGGCACGTGGAACATCAGAGTTGATTATTAGGGACAAGAGGTTGGAAAAGCACAGAGAACATTGGAAACCATGATAAGAAGTGAATCCCATGATGCAGATTTATTGATACTGACAATGTTATTTGCTTATATTTTTTCCTCCAATTTTAAAAAGAAGAATGTGTCTTGGGCATGGAAAAATACTGAGGCTAATCAAGTAACAGAAAACCAAAGCTCAGTAAAACTGAAAATCCCAGCTCCTGAAGAACCCTGCGCCTGAATGTACCGTTAGGATGGTGGTTTGTAGTGACATTGGAAACAAAGACCACAGGTGGGAGCCTTCCAGATCCTCTCAGCAGAGATTTCTGAAAATAAATACACAGGCTAATTCTTAAATGTTTTTAAACTCCAATTGTTGGTTCTTTTATTTTTTTAGAAGGAAAGCCTGTGGCACACAGCAAGTTTACCAGAAACCAGACATAATTTGGGACCACCAGATTTAGAGTACATACTTATCCCTCCTCACCAAAGACAGACAGTGGAGTAAAAGTGAATGCTCCCCAAAACAAAGTATGGGATGGGGGAAAAATAGTCTGGCCATATAACTGTAATCTTTCCAAATGCACAAGTCTATTGATATTTCTGTTAAAGAAATGCAGAGCCTTTGCCAAGTTTTCCAAGAATTATTTGTGTTTGATTAAAAGAAGAGAGAGAGAGAGAGAGAGAGAGAGAGAGAGAGAGAGAGAGAGAGAGAGAGCTCTACTACATAGTTAAGTTTTGAGAACATTCATATCTTGTAATTCAATATCACCATTTATGGTCAGACACTCTATTTACTGATATAGAAACATAGCTAGAAATGAAACTCAGCATGAGGATGTCAGAGGCTCCTGGTCTTTAATTTAGGGCTAGGCTCACTCATCCATCCCACTACTGATGTCCTAAAAGGGCAGTCACCTTTGGGTGTAAAGATGCCATGTTGCACTGCAAGTCTGAAAACACTTGCTTGATACCCAACAGCTCATAGCTCTTTAAAATGGCTTTTGTTCCAAAGGCAAGATTTCTTTCATCATTTTAGAATTGTTAGGTCACAGTTATCAGCTCCAGAACAAATAGACCTTCATCTACACCCATGCATGAGGTCAGTCTCAATTCAACCCTGTCCTTACCATCAAGCACACTCCAGAGAGTTAAGGCGCTGGCCTGACAGTCTAATAGGCTCATGATCCCTCAAGGGCTAAAGAAAGAACAAACAACTGATTTCACTTATAGACCTGGAGGCAAAAATCCAAAATTAAAAATAGCACATTTACAGGTATGAGACAAAGAAGAGCTGATTTTTGTAGAACAAGGTACTCTGATGACAGGGCTAGCAATGGACAGCAACAGGTGGGGAACACAACAGCATCAAGGGTCACAAAAAAGTTTTGTTGTGCCTTTCTAAGAACTTGCTGTGGCAACAGGAGAAGCAGAGCCACCAGCCTGATGGGGAACCTGTTTGGGTGGTCTTAGGTTCCAGGGCTGATGGACTCCCCGATTGGTCATTATTTGCCACCTCGTCTGGATGTACACAGCCAAAAGAAAGGCCCACCTGGGGTCTGTAGAAGACTAAGAACGATGAGGGAAGACAGCTCCTTCCTTCAAGTTCCTACACACTAGATCACACAGCTCTGTTTTGTCTAATATGCCTCCTGTTATTAGTGTGGGCAGGGTATACATTGCTGCATACTCTGGTTCTGCCAGACCTGCTCTGCAAACTTGTTCTTCAGAGGACCACACCTTTACCCCAAACCCCTGCTCATATGCAGATGCCTGCAAGCTACTGTCTCTGAGAGTTCTCTGACCTTCTTATTTCCTGTTTGGGTTGTCACTATCTGGTGACCTATATTCTGGTTCAAAGTATGCTATTCATATGTGGATAAATCCTGGCTCATTTTTTCATTGCTCACTGTCTACACACTTTGTTCTTGAAGAGGGAAATGGAACCCATTAGGATAAAGGTGAATCAATGTCTCCATTCCTTTTCCATCCATCACAAAAGGCCATGGCCTACACTACTAAAAGTAAAAAAGGCTAACACAGGAAACAGATTTAGTTGTAGATTTATGTGAGAATAGATTTTAGTTTGGGTTGCATTGTATTTTACCTGAGTCTCCAAAGTGAATTTCCAAATTCTATAGTGAGTTAATTTTTATGCTTTATACCCAGCCATGATGAAACGTGGGCAAGATCAGAGGGATCTCATAATAACTGAGTTCCAGGAGAGCACAGCAGATGGTCTGATGTTGTTCTTTGTGTCCTCTCTGGCAGCATTTCTTGATTCTGGGTATGAACTAACTATACTTTTTGAAGTTAGGCTGTTATGATCTATAAACAAAAAATGTAGAGCAGAAGCTGTCTTCATTGCTTCATCTTTCTTTGAAGGCAAAGAAGAAATCAAGAACAGGAGAGCAAAAGATGTTCAATGTTTTGCTTTTAGGATGTCCACTTTAGGGTCTCTGGGATAGTTTGGAACTCAAATACTCTCAAAGGTCTATGTGTTAAAGACTTGGTCTTCAAAGTGTTGCAATGGGCAAGTGGCATCAAGAGCCAGGCCTGCTGGGAGGACTTCAGGGCTTTCTTTGTCTTTTCCACTCCTTGGTCATAAGATGACGAATTTTCTCTGCCTAATGCAATTTCCCATAGGCAATGCAACTCATTGGTCATAGACCAATATTTGAGACAAATAAAGTGCTTTACTTATACACTGGTTATCTCAAGCATTTTATTACTATATCAGAAAGCTAACAATGTATCATTTTCTCAGCCCTAATGCAGGCCATTTTCTACTTGTTTCTCCTGCCCACTGTGCAGCTTCGGTCAGAACTGCTCTTTGGTATTGTCTGAGTTCAATGCACAATGGTAGGCATCTGAAGACTGGCACAAGGTGTTAGCTAAAGGAGGAGGAAAGGTGACACTGCTTAATTTTTCAGACAATAAAAAAAAAATAGAGTACTGAGGGAATATTTATGTAAAATACCTTTTCAGATAAGTGAAATTTAATATTATTACAAGAACATGTCAGTTGCGAGAGAGAGAAGAGAGAGAGAGAGAGAGAGAGAGAGAGAGAGAGAGAGAGAGAGAGAGAGAGAGAGAGAGATTTTAAGGAAGCAGCATGAGATTTTGAAAGTTATGTTTGTCAACTGAATTGTTTTATTTCATATAAAACTGTAGTGCCCTGCATTTTAAATCCCTAGAAAATTAATTAAAATGACGATGTAGTTAGGTAGGGTTTGAGACTGCATCTAAAATAATTAAGTTATGGAATGTCTAACAAATACTTACTAGGAAAGAATGATCAAAGTGGAGGGGACTTGAATGTGCAAACATGGTGGAAGCCATATCTCTCATGGGCTAGCTTCTAGGTTTTTGTTTGTTTGTTTTTTAATTTTGGGGGGGTTGTTTTTGTTTTTGTTTGCTCAGTGTTTCAGGAGTCTAAGAAACACCCATCGCGGGTTCTTGTGAATTAAGAAATGTTTAACCGCTTCAGATCTCATAGGTCAAATAGGAAGTATGGAGCTTGGGGAAAGCTTGGTATTTCCGTTTAGTGAATATGGAGACAGAGTAGTGTTTGAGAGAACTGGATTTTGAGATGATGTAAGAGGACGAAAAGGACTATCATTTTAACTGACAATGCAGACTACCATGTCTGCTTCATCCTTTAACCTCCCACATTCCTAAAATATGTTGAGATCAAATCTCAATGAACTCTTGGGAAAATTACTGTGTTGTCTGATCTGTGAAACCTATGAAAATACTCCACTCACATGGATAGTTAAATAATTTAATGAGATAATGCTGCACAAATCTCCTATTGCCATGCAAAATCAGGGTCATGGCCAATAAATGTAATGTGCTTGCCTGCCAGCCTCAAGTAGAGCTCTCCTTATTTTTAAAAAAGAAACAGAACGCAGAAAGAAATTCTTACTTTTGATTCAGAGCAAGTCGTTGGCACATTTTCAGAAACTGCATTTGGAAAGAAAAAAATTTTTTTTTTTAACTTACTGGGTTAAATGATAAAAAAGAGAAGAAAAACTGAGGACCACTGGAGACAATTTAATACTCAATTTCAAAGACAACATGAGGTTGAGATTTTGAAGCAAAGAAAGTGGCGATACATAATTTAATCTAGTTTTAAAATACTTAGCTTTTAATTTGGACTGTTTTAATGCCACTCGGGAGGCAACAAGAGCATTAAACCATGTCACAAGTCACAGAATGAGGCACTTTGGTTTTTTGGGCAAGTTTATTAAACCCAGATCACTGACTGATGAGCAAGAAGAAGGAGCAGGGAAAGAGCCTTACTTCATGGGCCAGGAGGATGGCAACCTTCCCTTCACTGTTGCAACTACAGTGGAAAGTTACAATTTCCAGAAATAGGAACACTCACTTCTTAGCTTGTGGTTTTGATGCAAACTTTAAATCCATCCTACTGTGTAATTCAGTAGTGGAAAGAAAAAAAAAAAACTGGAGAGATCATAAGAGCCTAAGATAATTGCTTACTTAGTAAATTCTGGGAAGGTTAAGTAGACCGGTATTATTAATTTAGTCCATGATCTGCTCATACACACGAGCATCCCAGGCTGTATAATTTTAAGAGAGATGACATTTACTTGTCTTCCATTCTGATGGATAGGTGGTCTAAAGCCAAGGGCTGCATCAAGTTCTGCCTCTCTGTAGATCGGGTCCTTGGTGGGCTTGAGAAGAACTTCATATCTCAACTCTGATGTACGTAGGGGAGGGTGCGCAGAGCCAGGCATCTCCTGAGAAAACCAACAGAGGTAAGCACACTACACTGAGTCACTCGTACAGCTGACTTCATCGATTTTGGTGAAGGTGATTCTCAATAGAGTTGCATTTGCTTGAATGCCTTTGCTGAACTGTTGGCTTCTGACAACACTCATTTTTCCAACTAGAAAATGAGAACAACGTGGAAAGATGTACAGAGTATCTCACAAATGTCTTTAGTTTTTTTAAGAACTGATCGTTATTTTCAGAATATGTTTTTCCTGTTTGAGAGGTGTTACAATAGTTGGGTTTTTACTTTGATTTTATAAGAAATGTGTTGCAAAGTTTTTCTTCTACCTTCTAAATCATTCTCTAATATGTGAATTTAAAATCAACAGATGGGGAAAAAATTAAGTACATACAATAGACTTTTTGTGTTACGGTGGACAACACGATTTTACACCTAGACACACATGTGTACACAGATGGATTTAAAATTAATACACAAATGATAGGTTATTAAAGAATAAGCATTTAGGTGGGTATGTGGATGCCATGTTATATGTGACTTCAGCAAACCTTCTAGTATGTATGTAGCTAGTAGTTTTAGAAGAAAATGCCTAAGGGTAACAGGAGTGTTGGGAGCCATGGGAGAATTCCCTGAAGGGGCTCTTCTCAGCTTCAGTTCCCCCACCCTGGATTTGGAGGCAGACAAGGTGGTGGTGGTGGTGGTAGTGGTGGTGGTGGTGGTGGTGGTGGTGGTGGTGGTGGTAGTAGTAGTAGTGATTCTGGTGTTGGTGCTGGTGATGCCTTTGATTTTCTGGCTATTAGAGGCTTGGTGCAGGCTTCCAAGTCTTAAACTTAATCTGTTGGTTCCAGAGAGTTCCCACAGCAGTATTTGTGGCATGAAGGTTCTCATATTCACTCTCTCTTGATTAGTGCAGGATTCAGAAATGGAGTGACAATCGTAGATGGGAGATAGATATCTTCTCAACAACTGTTCCCCAGGTCCTTCTGTTCTGTCAATTGTTAGGGACTTATTGCTGAACTATTGCCCTTCTCAAAACTTGTTGGGAGTGGCCATTTAGGCTAAGGTCATCCTTTGGCATAAGTAGCCATCAGGATGCATGAGAGTAGTTCATGAATAAGTCTGCAGGTACCATTGTTTCCATGACAACAACAAACTAAAATGTTGGCCTGAAGGAAGTGAAAATAAAGTCAGAATTTGACTAATTCTTTGTTGTTATGAGATAAAATCTTATATACTCCAGATTCACTTCAGACTAAGTATATATCTCAGGTAAACCTTGATCTTTTTGCCTCCACTGCCTAAGTTCTTGGTTTATAAGAGTGCTGTACCATAGAATGTGTCCTTGTTTCAATATTGTTGAAATTTTGCTATAAATTAATTTTTACATACTTTGCACATTATAATTTTTATTATAAAAATACTTTGCAAATAAATAAAAATTTATACACCAAAAATAAAGAATAAACATTTATTTACCAATAGTACTGTTTATAACTATGAATATCAATAAATAAGATGTGTGATTATATGGAAAACTCTGTGCTTGAAATTTCCCCAAACTGTCATAGACAAGCTAACAATGATAATACATATTATTAATAAAATTAATCTGTTAAAACAAGATTTTCTTTTTAAAAGTTTGTTACTTGAAAATTTCAGACCATGTTATAAAGTATCTCTGTTCTATCTCTTCGCCCTCACTACCCCTTTATATCTCTTTATAATTCCTCATCATATCTTCCTCCCAGAATCATGTTTTCTTACTAAAGTTTTTATTTATTCACTTAGGTTTTAATCTATTGACCCCAATAAGTACAACTAATATGCATATGTGTATTTGATCAATCACAGGAACGTAAGGAACCTGCCAGTGACCAGACTCCTAGAAAAATAAAAATATCTTACATATATTTCTTTGCATGCCAGCAATCAGCACCATCTAATAACTTCTCAGGCATTGATAGGGTCTTTGGAAATCCTCTCCTTGTCAAGCTGATTTGTTTTTCCAGAAAAGACTTTTCAGTATCATTAGAAGATCTAAGAGCACCTGCTTTACATCGTACATCATAAATACAAGATAAAATTCCTTCCACATCTCTGTGTCTGAACTAGGTACTTGACATTCAAATGTGATCGAAAGTGACAAGCCATTTCCAATATTCAGCAAGCTGCACTTACTATTAAAGTTACCACTTCAGTTAACTTTTGCATGCATATATCCATCCATATGTACTCTCTCTACCAATAAAATATATACAGAGTAGAGATATAGGCACAGATATTTATATAGATCCAGGTCTGTATGTTATCAAAAATACAAATGCCAATTATTAAGAGATAGCTATATCACATTACTTATGCATATCTATAACTTGTCACTTTGGAAAACTCTGATATTGTTGCAGTAAAAACAGATAAAGAAAAATTATCCAAGAGCTACAAAGTCTCTGCAACCCAGAGTGTCTTCAATCCTCAGATGTAGTTCAATCAATCAATTTACATGCTACTTTCTCTGTGGGTCTAGCAAAAGATGTTTTGAAATTTTGTATTTAAAACTTGGTGAACAGTAAAAAAAAAAAAAAAATAAGTAACACATTTTTTTTCTGCATCTATTTTGATTCAAGGTATTTTGCAACCAAAATGTCTTTCAATTGGAAGCTGACCTTTAACTTCTCCTATATTCTTGGTCCCATCAAATCCTGAATTAAATGCCTACTTCACAAATATATATAGTACATATGTATATTTTAACGCAACTACTCTTTTATCTTTAATAATAGATATAACATTTTAATTTTCCTATATACTTTAGTGAAATACATGAGTATTTGTGCTTTAAGTTTTTTTCTGCTACATTTTTAGTTATTTATGTTTTCATGAAGTATATTTTAATTCTATTCTTTCCTCTACCCTGAATTCTACCAGGCCCTTTCTACTTCCTTACTGACACAAAATCGTGCTTTTCTTTTTTTCATTCTCTTTTTAAAAAAGAAAAAGTCACCACAAAACCAAGAAGATAAAAGTCATAAAAAGTTAAGGCACATAAAACATAAAACACATTTTAACTGACGACTTCTGAGCACAAACCTACACTGACATGTGGTTGACAGACTCAGCTGATATTTCCTTTGACAAAACTAAATTTTCTTTTTTTCCAGGACATATTAATGTTCAGAGATGTGACTTTGCATCCCATTTCTCCTTATCCAGGATGGATATTTTGGGGGTGGGGTGGGGTGATTGAACTATACCAGTCCTGTGCATGGTTTCTTCTTTTCAGGGAGTTCACGTGTACATCAGCTCTGTTGTGGCTGGAAGATACTTTTCTTCAAGTTTTCCATGACCTCTGTCTCTCACAACATTTCCACTTACTCTTCTACACAGACCTCTGAATTTTGAGGGGCAGAGCTTAATGAAGATATCATTTAGGACTGAGTGCTCCACAGTGTATCACTAGAGTAATGCAGATCAATGCACCACTCTATTTATCCTTCCCCACTAATAAGAAGCTTCTTCATCCAAGGTTGGAAGTATCAAAAAATTTGGATACGAAGGTACGGCGACATGACTAGAACATCCGTAGGTTCTCTGCTGTGGCCTATGACTTCTTAGGCATGTTTATAGGAGCAGACATAAATCATGTCCTGTGTCAAAATTATGAAATCTTATAAGGAGAGTGATTGCTAACCATGTAAATAGTCCTACCCACACTGTACTGTTTTGTGTCAATTAGACACACGATGGAGCTATCACAGAGAAAGGAGCCTCAGTTGAGGAAATGCCTCCATGAGTTCCAGCTGTAAGGCATTTTCTCAACTAGTGATCAAGGGGGAGGGCCCAGCCCATTGTGGGTGGAGCCATTCCTGGCCCCGCCCATTGTGGGTGGTGCCATCCCTGGCTGGTAGACCTGAGTTCTATAAGAAAGCAGGCTGAGCAAGCCACGCGAAGCAAGCCAGTAAGTGACATCCCTCCATGGCCTCTGCATCAACTCCTGCTTCCTGACCTGCTTGGTTTCCAGTCCTGACTTCCTTTGGTGATAAACAGTAAAATAAAGTGTAAGCTGAATAAACCCTTTCCTCCCCACCTTGCTTCTTGGCCATGATGTTTTGTGCAGGAATAGAGAGACTGACTAAGACACACACCAATGGACACATTTTGCCCAATGGGTTGATATTGTAGTACACAGGGTCCAGATTTAAATGACGACCAACTGCTCTAATTTGTTTATTTTGGTAACTCCACTTGTCTGGTTAGAAAAGAAAGAAACTAAGCAAATTTGTATTAGTGCATACATTATGTATATTTACATAGCATTAGTTATTTTGACCTAGGAATCAGACAGTCTTATACTATAGAAAAAAATCTTGTTTGAAAAATCATTCTTTTTTTTTTCTACTTCATTTTCATCACAGACATTTTTAATTGTATCTCCTCTGTCACTGTCACCACCTTTTTGGAGCTGGCATGGCTTTGTTGGAGTGTGTCATTAAGTAGTGGACTTTGAAATCTCATGTTTAAGACAATTCTTAGTCTGATGCCTGCAGATCCAAATGGAGAAGTCTCTGCTCTATCTCCACAGCCTATACATTGCTACGTTTCCCAATATTATAATAATGGACTAATCCTCTGAAACATAAACCAGCCTCAATTGAGTGTACTATTTTCTTTATTATTATTATTATTATTATTATTATTATTATTATTATTATTATTATTATTAAATTTTTTCCTTTTTTTTACACCCCAAATTTTATTTCCCTCTGACTATTCCACATCCTTACCATCCCCCACTCCATCTACCCCACCAGACCTCCAAATTCCCTGGGGCTTCCAGTCTCTTGAAGGTTAGGTGCATCTTCTCTGACTGAACCCAGATCCAGCAGTATACATTATAAGAGTTGCTGTAGTCATGGTATCTTTTCATAGCAGTGAAATTCTAAAGCAGTTATTTTGATTTAATTTCTTATTTTTGTATTACCTTGAAATGAATACTAACTTTTTAAATTTCTTCCTTTATTGCAAAGAGTCACTTGTAGTTTTTCCTTTAGGATAATTGTATCTACTTCCCATGTAACAGGGTTTGTACTTTGTTGCCATTCTTCTTAAGGCATGTTGTGAATTTTTTGGCACCTTATATCTCTTACAAGCTAGAAGAACATTACTTAGTTATGAATATATGTGAGTTATTTTGTGGTGAAGTTTGTGATCAGTTCAGTCTTTTCCCCATTTGGGAGTTCTTCAAAGATGAGTGGGTAAGAGAAGCCTCTCTCTCTCTTCAGCCTTATAAGTTTTAACTTTGTTTAATTTGGGACTATATCATTATTCATGTGCATTCAGAAGTATTAATTTAATGGGCTGATGTTTGATCTTTAAAATGCTGCTCTGACTTTCTAGCCTACTCTGCCTAGTATAGCCATACTGGCTGGTTTAGAGTATGGGTCAACCAAGTGTGACTTTTTAAGTTGTGTCTATGCTAAGAAGTATATTTGTAGTTCTCGAACATTGTCAGAGTATTCATCTTTTTATTAGAACATCATTATATATTTGTTTCTCAAATATACAACTTTCTTCAGTCTTGGGAAGTCTCACCATTTTCTATCAGTCTTGACTCATGCTTAATTTCATTCTTAATTTCAATTAGTTGACTTTTTACTGCAGAGATGTGTTTCTGAGATTAACTTCAGCTCTCTGATAACATTCACATGACCAGCAACTTGTGATCAAAGAAATACCCAGTTCTGTCTCTGCTCTTCTCAATGTTTGAACAACATGTGAGCATGTTTCTCTGTTCACCACCAACCCCCATAATTCCTTGTTCCATAGTTCTAAACATTGGGTACTGATGCTTCAAAGACAGCTATTCTTCTTCTGCTAAGTACTAAATTAACTTCCAAACTTTGACATGGTAATGCACAGCCATAATCCCAGCATTGGAGGGACAGAATGATGGGCCCAACTTAAGATCCATCCCATGAAACAAAGTCGATCTCTGACACTGTTAATGATATTCTGCTCTGTTTTCAGAAGGAGCCTAGCACAACTATCTTAGAGAGGATTCATCCAGCAACTGATAGAAACAGATACAGAGGCCCTCAGCCAAACATTAGACTAAGCTCAAGGATTATTGTGGAAGAGCGAGAGGAAGGATGTAGAGAGCCAGAGGTATTAATGACACTACAAGAAGCTATACAGAGTAAACTAACCTGAAACCCCAAGAGCTCGTGAAAATTGAACCACCAACCAGTGAGCCTAGCCCCCCTACACAGATGTAGAAGATGTGCTTGTGTTCATCTGGGTCCCCTAATAATTGCAGTGTGGACTATCTCTGGGACTCTATAACCCGCTTTAAGATCCCTTTTGCATAGCTAGGCTGCCTTGTCTGGGCTCAGTAGCAGAGAATGCATCTAGTCCTGCTTTGACTTGATGTAGCCATGGAGAACTTCCCATTCTCTGAGGAAAAAGGGATGGGGTAAAGGGTCTATGAAGGTGGGACTGCGGGGAGGGGAAAAGGCTGTGATCAGAATATAAAGTGAATACACAAATTAATGAGAAAATAAGAAGTAAGTTTAATGCTGTAGAGAAGAACTGTCTCAACAAACAGCAATAACAACAACATCAAAACTAGAGGACAGAAAAAAATGCTCATTTCTTGATTCGGAAAAAGCTCTCTTTAGTGCTTATGTCAGCTTCTGTGATCTCTTCTAACTACTCAGGGGATGGTAGCCTTTTAAAGAGTCTTGGATCTCACCTTCCTGGTGAACCCTAATTATCCATCTCCTCTTTACTACATGTTACTGGAAGGTCACACCTATAGCTGCTGGCTCCTTCAGCTTCTTACTGGATGTTCTTGGGATGCTTGAAATTGTCCATAAGGGAAAGAATTGAAGAACTTGGGTGGACTTCCAAGCTGCTTTGTCTTCTAAGAAATCTGAGCCCCAAAATCTTCATGCCTAAGACTGCTCAACTCACAAATGAGCAATTGGCTTATGTGTGCTTTTCCATTTTGTCATTAATTGATCTATGTTTTACTACAAAAAAGCAAGCTCTTTGTTTTAAGGTAGAAATCCCAATTGTTTGTGTATTTGCCATGACTGAGACCAGCAAGAATTGTGGGAACATTGATTTCTGACTCTGCAGTTTTGTTGCCACATAATCATTAATTCTAAGACTATAAATGGCATATACTTTATGAAGGTGGATTGGTACAAAGGTCCAGATATTTCAAGGGACTGTTATTGGATTATCTAGGCTTTTCTGTTTAAGCATCCACACCATTACACCAAAGCATTTGGGCAATTATTTCTTGATATTGATTATTATTTAATTCAAATAAGCTATATTTTTAAACAAATATTAATTTCTTGTTACTGTGTACCCACACCAATTCTTAGTGCTAAGGTTATGTGGATATAGAAGATTCCAATAAGAACATACAGAATATAAAAGAACAATGATAGATGACCAGTAGGTAAAATAGATAGATGATACATGACAGATAGATGGATAAATAGATAGATGATAGATAGATAGATAGATCTATCTTTTTCCTACTAAACCCATACTCAGATTGATTTTTAAAAAGTGTTAAGTATATAAAATCAGATAAGAAATATATGTGAATTACATTATGATTATAAGTTTTAAGGATAATGTAATGACATAATAAAGGTTCATAGGATAAGAGGAACTATCTAAATGAGGTGTTACTGCTGTTATTGTGATAGAGTTATTTGCCACCAGAATTTCTATTAAGATTAGTTAGTCTCATATGTTTTATGATTTCCTCAGGGGAAAGTGCTCATTTATTCAATGTGTTTATTCCTCCAATGTATCATAATCACCATCACGAGTCCCACTACAGATACTATATGCACAAGTCCATGCAGAGAACATTCCAGACAGTGAATAAGCTCTGAAAACAAATTCTCATTTTATGAGGGAGCCATTCTCAAGCAAATAAGAGATTCCAGACACTTGCTATTCCAAATATTTGTATTTTTGTGTAAACATTAAACAGAATGAGCTTTCTTTCTGATAATTTCCATGAGGAGATGAGGCCATGCTTTGTTGTGATGTTCTAGTTCTGCTGTTTTAGGCAAAGGTATTAAAGGATTCAATTATCCTAAGTCATTTTTGAGATTACATGCTTCCCAGTTGCACATTTATTTATGATCTTACTCTGAAGCCAGCCAGGAAGAATAATACATCACTGAAATGTTTTCTTTATAAATAACAGTAAGACCATGCTGTCTGAACACTAGATGCTTTATGAAAAATAAACATGGTTTGTGATAAAGCCATTATTTTAAATGTGAAATATCAGTTCATTCCGAAACGTAATTAGGCAGGAAAGCATTGTAAATATCATTTAAAATATCTGCATTAAAACAATGTTAGGCTATGTTCTATACCATGAAAGTAAGATAAAAATCTATGAATATATATGCATATATATGTATATGTGTGTATCATACAAATCACAGAAAACAGCATCATGCTTTAACAACCTAATAAAATATATTAAATACCACTTAAAGTCTACTTGATGAAAATAACAGGCAGTTAAAAAATATAATGGGAGGCAGTAGATATGACAACAGCAACAAAATAGTGGGAATCAAGAAGGGAACATTCAAAGCAGTAGAATCGTGTATGAGGACATTTAAAATTCTTAGAGAACAAAGGAAAACTAAAACATTTAAGGTTCTGGCATACCATTTTATTCTTCTGCTTGAACAATAAAATGTGCAAAGTTCTCCCACATGTTAAGCTTGCACTCCACAGTGAGCCACATACCTAGCTCAGTTCTACTCCATGTTTGTACGTCAAAACCCAATATGGAATTTATTATCATAATAGTCACAGTAACTTTGGGATAGTGTATAATTATGGCAATCTTTGTTGAAATGTTTCCCATTATAAATCTAAGAATGTAACGAGAGAGTGATATATGCTTCTATTTAAGAAAATAAGATAGTAAACACATAGTCTAGCTAAGTCTAAATCCATGAGTTTGGTTTCCCACTTAGTAAAAATTTTCAGTTTAGATGAGAAAAAGTGAATTATTAAATTTTAAAAAAGGTAATAGTTAAGCCATTTGTAAGAATTAACTTTGAATTTCTATCTGACACATACTAAACTTCAGATAATCCAAAGAACTAATGTTGATAAAAACAACTATAAAATGTTAAGAAATGCAAAATGAAACACAAACCATTCAGTATTGGTTTATAACTTTGAAATGATGAATGCCATCTTAGGGTGGTCCAAATTATAGAAGACTTATGAAAATGTATTAATAAATTCAAGTTCACTAAATTACAGCTTTTCTTATTGAAGAAAAGACATAAATCCAAAAACACATGACAAAAATAAATACTGTTAACTCATATCACAAAGTGCTAATTTTCTTAATGTGTAAAATTTTGTAGCCATTGCTAAACAATCAAAGTTATGAAACATGTAAAGTCTATGGAAAGGTAGTTTGTAGAAGATAAAAAGAATTATCATTTATTTATTTTTACATTCCAGATTCTATTCCCTTCCTTGTCCACCCTCCAAATGTTGCACATCCTATACCTCCTCCCTACATTCTCTGTCTCCATCAGGATGTCCTTACCCACCTGCCCCACCAGACCTCTAAACTCTGTGGGTCTCCAGTCCCTTGAGAGTTAGGTACATTTTCTCTGACAGAACCCAGAACTGGTAATCTTCTGCTGTATATGTGTTGGGGCCTCATATCAGCTGGTGTATGGTGCCTGGTTGGTGATCTAGTGTCTGAGAGATCTCGGGGTTCCAGGTTAACTGAGACTGCTGTTCCTCTTACAGGGTTGCCTGCCTCCTTGGCTTCCACCAGATTTGTCCTAATTCAACAACATAGGTCAGCAGCATCTATTGATTGGTTGGGTGCAAGTATCTACATCTGACTCTTTTAAGCTGCTTGTTGGGTCTTTCAGAGGGCAGTCATAATAGGACTCTTTTTGTGAGCGCTCCATAGCCTAAGTAATGGTTTGATCTTAACCATTCTGATTGGTGTAAGGGGAAATCTCAGGGTCGTTTTGATTTACATTTCTCTGATAAGGACTTTAAACATTTTTTTAGGTGCTTCTTAGCTATTCACGATTCAGGAAAACAAGTTTCTTCCCAACAGCCACAAATAATAACAAATATCTTGGGGGGTAACTCTAACCAAACAAGTAAAAGATCCGTATGATAATAACTTTGAGTCTTTCAAGAAAGAAACCAAAGATCCCAGAAAATGGAGAGACCTCTCATGCTCATGGACTGGCAGAATTAACATAGTAAAAATAGAAATCCTACCAAAGGTGATCTACAGATTCAATGCAATCTCTATCAAAATCCCAACACAATTCTTCATAGACATGGAAAAGGCAATTTTCAAATACATCTGGAAAGGGAAAAAAAAAAAACAGAATAGCAAAAACAATTTTTAACACTGAATGAACAGCTGGGGGAATCATCATCCCTGACATAAAGCTCTACTACAGAGCAATAGTGATAAAGCCTGCATGGTATTGGTACAGAGACAGACAAGTTTATCAGTGACCCAGAAATATATCCCAACACTTACACGCACTTGATCTTTGACAAAGAAGCCAAAAATATACAATGGAAAAAAGAAAGCCTGTTCAATAAATAGTGCTGGTATAACTAACTGGCTGTCTGTAGGTAGAAAACTGAAAATAGACACATTTTTCACCTTGCAAAAAGCTCAAGTCCAAGTGGATCAAAGACCTCAATATAAAACCAGATACACTCAATGTAATAGAAGAGAAATTAGGAAAGAGCCTTGAACTCATTAGCACAGGGGGAAATTTCCTAAATAGAACTCCAATGGCTCATGCTCTAAGATCAAGAATTGATAAATGGGACCTCATATAATTGGAAAGCTTCTGTGAGGCAAAGGACATAGTCAATAAAGACAAATTGACAACCTACAGATTGGAAAAACATGTCTACTAACCCCACATCCAAAAGAGGTTTACCATCCAAAATATGTAAAGAACTCAAGAAACTTACCTCCAAAAAAACCAAACAGCCCAATCAAAATTGCGGTATAGAACTAAAGCGAGAATTCACAACAGAATTGTCTTTTATCTTTAAAGAAAGGGCATGATCAGATAAAGATAATGTACAATAAAAGAAATGCAAAAAAAGAAATGATAGTTTTCCCTTACATATCCTGGAAAATAGCAAATTATTTGCTAACACAGAACAACAAATTCACTTCAGAAAGTGGATATCAGTACAGCTACATAGAAAACAACTTTGATTTACCTATAGAACTTTAAAAAAAAGCACTGCTATTTCAATTCCTATCCATGTTTCACTATTGATAATATAGTCCACATTAATACACATACATATATAAAGACACTATGCTTAATTTTCTTCACTTTTTTCTATTTCCTATTGCAAACACTTGGAAGGAATTCTGTTTAAATCACTGGTGAACAGATAATAACACCAAGTTACAACCAGATATGTTGTGCACACAATTATAATGCAAAGACATGGGTACTTCTGTGACTTAGAAGGCATTGAGCTTTACACAGAGAGGTCCACGAAAGTCAGGATTTCACAATAAGACTCTGGTTTAAAAAGAGTTAAAAAATTAAATAGAAAAAAAAAGAAAACAAGAAAAAAAGGAAAAACAGTGAGTCAAATTTATTACAATAAAGCAGCACTTAATGTACAGTAAGAAAGGAAAGATCTTAAAATATTTCAATGCATGCTATCAAACCTTTAAAAAATCAAGCATTGACAAAAATATATTCTTGTAGTTTTTTGCCAAAATGTTTTTAGTAATCTGTACAGGTATCTCTGATTTTTTTTTAAATAATGTTGCAAGGAAAGAAAAAAAGGAAAATTATTTTTATAATAAACAAGTATGAAAGCAAAAAAGAAATGAAAGATCTCTATATATTTTATGGGAATATATATATATATATATCATGGTAATATAAATATATGATATATAATATATATATAATGAGAAATTTATTTTTAATAAATTTTTCATAATAAGTTGAATCATGATTGAAGTTTATATGTTGAAGGCTCTAGGCCAAGTTCTTTCAGAATCTAATTATATTCAGAGAAAGGAGCTCTCAACGGCTAATTAAGAGAAAAGGAAGTTACATGAATACACATGAGTCCAGTGTGATTGCTGTTTATACATGAAAAGGTAATATGAAAATAGAACAAACATTCTGAATGGCACCACTGTGATAAGGACGTATCGAGACCTTAATCTGAAAGCAAAGAAAAACCTCTTCAAATGATACCAAGTGCTTTTAGTACTTGTACTTGGATTTTTAACCACCAGAACTGTGGTGACACAGATAACTGTTTTGTTAATGCCTGATATATATGTGGGGTGAGTTCTTATTGTGACTGTCAAACTAACATATGGCCTTTTATATGAACACTAAATTTATATATGTATGTGTTTCATTGAAAGTATTTTTTTCATTGAAAGTTTTTTTTAAGAAAAAACAACTATCTTGCAGGGTAGTTAAGCAGTTTGAATGTGGTGGTACCCTTTCCAGCCTAGAGAGAGAGTCAGGACACTACCATCAGGACTTAGGACCTGCTCACAGAGAGCTGAGCACCAGGAAGATGCTCACAAGCACTCTTCTACCCAAGCCCATGGAGACAGAATCTAGTTATTGCCATTAGAACTTACTGCCTGCCCACAAAGAGCCAAACACCCAGGAGCAATCTCTCTCCTGAGCCCACTGGCCCTCAGACTTAGAGCAGAGACAAGCTCCAATCAGAGACAAAATGATCACCTATAATCCCAGATAACATGATAGAACTAACCTAAGCAATGGAAATGAAGACAACCTGGAACATCAGAACCCAGTTCTCCCACCACAACAAGTAGTGGATTTCCCAACACCCCATAAAAACAAGATGTAGACTTAAAATCATATGTCATGATGATGGTGGAGGTCTTTGTGAAGCACCGTTATAACTTCCTTAAACAATTACAGGAGAACCAGAGGAACACAGGCAAACAAGTAGAAACAAGCCCTTAAAGAAGAAACACAAAAATCACTCAAAGAGCTACAGGACCACAAAACCAAACAGGTGAAGGAATTTAAAATGGTAACTGAAACAATGAAGAAATCACAAAAAAGAGACAACCCTGGAGGTAGAAAACCTAGGAAAGAAATCAGGAGCCATAGATGCAAGCATCACCAACAAACTACAAGAGATGGAAGAGAGTATCTCAGGGGTAGAAGACAACAGAAAACATTGACACAATAGTCAGAGAAAATGCAAAAATTAAAAAGCTCCTAACCCAAAACATCCAGGACATCCAGGACAAAATGAGGAGAACAAACCTAAGGATAATAGGTATAGAAGAGGGCAGAGACTCCCAACTAAAAGCCCCAGTAAATATCTTCAGTTAAATCATAGAAGAAAACTTCCCTAACCTTAAGAGCAAGATTACCATGAACATACACAAAGACTACATAACTCCAAATAGGTTGGACCAGAAAAGAGACTCCTCCTGACACATAATAGTCAAAACACTGAATGTTCAATACTAAAAGCAGGAAGAGAAAAAAGATAAGTAACATATAAAGGCAGACCAATCAGAATTACACAAGACTTCTCAACAGAGACTATGAAAGCTAAAAGATCCTGGATAGACATCATACAGACCCTAAAGGTGTGGCAGTATCTCTGGTTAGAAAGAATACTGTGTTGTTAATGAAAAGATGAGAGTAAGATGTCTGGAACGAGAAACATCCTTGAAACCAGAAAGTCTTCAGAAGCATCCTGGGTCTGTTTCTTGATGTGTAAGCTAGATATAAGACTAACTATGCCAGGAACCATAGAACACCTCATCTAGAGACCCAAATTGCAATGTGAAAAGCAAATGATATCTTAGTCACTAAAAATGAGCACATGTAACTTTTATATGTTTGAGGCTTACTTACATAAAAGTGATAAAAATTGGGAATATGAGAACATCTTTACCTAACCAAATGATCAGTACTATACCATAAAGACTATGTTCAAAAGATACTGAAGCTACAAGCATATTAGCTTTGTTCTGAGCAAGGGAATACAGCTAAGCTGTAATTCTATTGATTGTGAGCAGATGGTATAAAGTTAGCAAACATGGAAAGAGAAGTAACAGGAATCTTCTATTTTATTTCTGTCTTCCCTGTCAAAGAGAATGATCTTCAGACTGGAAAGAGAAGAAAATACATTGTGTGTGGGGAATTGAAACTGAAAGGTAAGTGAAGAGATTGCAAGAGTGTGTCCAGCTACTAAAAATGAATCTGATTTTCATTGGATTCTACAGCGAATTCTAAGGTACTGGGAGAACTGGTATCTGCACTCCCTTGGTTAATCATTAGGGTATGTTAGGGAAGAAGAAAGATTGTCTTGGCCTCAAAACCGTGTATAAATGTCCCCTCTATAAAACATAAATGAGTGTTTCTTTTCCTTCTATTCCTTTGTTTCTCAGGCTGGTTATGCGATTTAAGAATTTTAAGGCAGTACTCTGTACAAAATAATTGATTGAGATGCATGTGTGTGTGTGTGTGTGTGTGTGGAGGGGTGAATCTTATAGCAAAAGATTAATAATAACAAACTGCATTGTGGCAATGGGGAATAAATGACAGACTGGGAGTCAGGTTGGCACATTGCTTTTCTCTGCTAGATTGCTCTGCCCCATGTCTTTTCTTTTTATTTATTAATTTTTATATTAGTGAAATTTCATAGATTATAGACATACTCAGAAAAAGTACAAATCAGCTAATATTGCTGAGCATGGTGCTAGTATTTTATTACAGATTAAAGGGTAAATAAGGGGGCCTCCACCTTAGTATGCAATAGCTCCATCTCAGCCAAGGCAGCAGATAAATATGTTTGAAGCAGTTGGTGACTGCTGGACCTTTTCTATTGGGATTTTATATCAGTGATCTTGTGGAAGGTTGCCTATAAGGTTTCTTGAGCTGCTTTCATACACAGGAACATGTCTGATTTCTAGAATGCTGTGTAGTATGAACTGATAAGATTCTTGACAGTGTGTCCCATGCCAGAAAGCATAAAGAATTCAAAAGTTATACAGTGGAAGACCTTACCTAATCTACATTATGGAGCACATGATTTGATCTGGTAAAAGTGACAACATCTTGCTTAAGCTCTGAAGATGAGGAAAGGAACAGGTGGAAAAAATATTGAAGATAGAACAACCAGGTGACCAAGTTCTAGAGGTAAGATTCAGGTTCAAGAAATGTCCTGACTATACAGCACAGGTTGAGAATGAAGGAGTATGGCATGATGCAACATCAGAGGCTAATGATACTATGTGCCTTCAGGGAATGGCATAAATGCCATGCAATTACCAAGTAACATTCTGTGCTTTATTCATTGAATAATGGAAGTAAATATAGATTCTTAGTGCGAGAGTGGAACATAATCATTTCTAAATTTATTTTTAGTAAGACTTTTTAGGCTGGAGAAAGAATGGGAGGGACTCCATCTGGAGGCAGGAAGCATCCATGGTAAGAATATTGGTGCTTTTCTGAGTAGGAATGCAGGAGGGATGGTGGCTATGGACTGTTTTAAATGTCATATTGATAGAAGCCTGAGATCTATAGCATGAGGAAGATAATGAAGAAACATGCATGAGAAATGTCTGGGCTTCTAGCTTGCAACACTGTATGGTGTTCACAACGTTTACTGAACAGAAGCACTGGGTCCTTGGCAAGTCTGAAGTTTTGAGAGTAGAGAAGGAGCTCACTGTTGTGTTCAGGAGAGGGCAAGCAAAATTATGCAAATGAATCCTTTGTATGCTTTTCTATAAGCAGTATATGGATAATTTAATCCAAAATAAACACTTTCATGACCACTTTTACTGTTGTGGTTGGAGCTTCAAATGATCTTCATTGCCTTCCTCTTGCAAGACTCCACCTATATTAGGGCCTTATTAGCTTTCCAAATAGTGTCTCCAGCTGTCAGGCATGTGTCTTGCAAGAGGAAGTACTTAAATCATTAAATCATGGCCGACTTTGAGATTTCTTATAGCCTGCTCCAAAGGCCGATCTGTGGGCCTTCTGACTGTGGGTCACAAGAGTCTCATGCTCCTATATCACATTTTTTTTCTACCATTATGGAACTACAAACCAAAACAAACAATTTCTTCCTTAAGTTGCTTTGGTCATAGTATTCTATCACCACAGCCAATACAACTAAACACTCGCAAACCAGTTTTAATCCAATCCGTTCTACCTTACAAATCCTAAATTAATAAACCTTAACGTAGATGAATAGAATCGCATTGGCAGGACATGCAGATTAGTAATGGACCCTATGGAGCAACAGCACTAAACAGGGAAGAGTGACCCAGCAGGATGACTGAAATAATAAAAGCCAATTAAAGAGGAAAAAAATAAAATAATATAGTATGCTAAAGAAATAGAGTGAAAGACTTTTTAAGTATGAAGATTTTGTTCATATTGAGAGATGCAGGGGTGAGAGTCCACATACTGAAGGCATAAATGACAATGTAGAAATTTATCAAGCAGCCGGAATAATAATGCACCATTATCCACAAAATAATAATTATTGTGAAATGCAAAATTCTACACCTTTGCTCAATTAGTTACCTGGAAAATGGTAGCATAAAATGTGTGTGTGTGTTTGTGTGTGTGTGTGTGTGTGTGCGTGCGTGTTGGTAATACACTAGAGCTTTGTTGAAGTTCAGCCTTGCACACATTGGATACATGCCCTACCAATGAGACATATCGCTAGTCTATGGGCAATTTCTGTTTAATCAAAAGACACAACAGATGGCAGAGTTTATGTCACCCACAGCACTATGTCTGTAGATTGGGGAGTCAGTAGTGGTCTCACTGCTGGACTGGGCAGCTGAAACGGTTAGGAGCTATTATTGAAAATTGGAGAGCTTAGAAAATATTCATGCTAATTAAAATGTAAAATGAACCTAATCTTACTCAGTAATTAAAAATAACATTAATGGTACCAAAAATATACATTCCCTCAGTAAATCAGAGAACAATTTCCAAGAGAATACTCCTGAACAAAGGACTGTATTGGGACTTTTATCAGAAATATTCAAAGAGTTCCAGTTAATGGTGGATTGTCAAACACTGACTATGAAGAGACTGACTATTCAGACAAGGGATGGGCATCAAAGCAGAGTGGCCTAAAAGCTTTATACTAATTTTAATTTCTAAGATTTGATCTTTTTCTATTATATTAAAAAGAGAAGCATCAATTAGTTCTGAAAAAGTGGTTTGTTGTAATTGTTTTAGGATTCTGGAATTCTATAAGATTTATTTAGTTTTATTTCTATGTTCTATTCATTTTATTTTGTAATCCTAAAAGCTATCAACAAGAACTTGTATTATGGCCATTTATGTGTTGAAAGTAATGGTAGGTATGTAGAGAGATAATAGGTAGATAGATAAATAGATAATAAATAAATGACAGATAAGTAGATAATATATGGATAGACAGACATAATTTATAGATGGATAGGTAGATGAGGAATAGAATAGAGACAGAGGAAGATATACACACAGGGAGAAATGAGAGAGAAAGAATTACAAAAATAAATTATAGATCAACAGTGATGTGCTGTATTATGAAAGACACTCAGACATATAGGTATGCTTGAAATAATAAAACTTAATAACTTAGGTATTATAAAACAAAATAAAAGATGAGCTATTAAAGCAAATGCTGATAATACCAAAATGTAAATTATTGGTGTTACATTATCATTGAAATATGGAGTGGGGGTATTTATGTGTAAGTACATGTTACAGTAATATTCAACAATAAAATCTTTGGGATGTCCAAAAGTGTCATTCAGAAGACCTCATATTTATAAAGAACTATAGGCCTCTCCACTCTTAGGGGCCTCAAATCACTCAAAGCTTAGGTTCATCTTCTCTGACTGAGTCCAGACCTGGCAGTTTGGGAAGAGGAACATGTGTGTGTGTGTGTGTGTGTGTGTGTGTGTGTGTGTGTGTGTGTGTGTGTATAACTTCGCAAAGCTGGAAGCAGGAGAGTGGTTTTGCCCCAGGGAAGGACACACCAATTTGTGATCCAGTGCCAAAGGGTCAGCACTAACAAATAGATACAAGTAACATTATATAGACTAAATATGTCATTCATATATATACATATATTTATATATATATATGCAATAATTATTAATGAAAAGGCCATAAATTTGAAGGAGACAGGGGAGGGGTATTTGGGAAGGTTTGAAGGGAAGAAATGTAAGGGATACATATAATTAAATTATAATCTCTAGACTAAAATTAAAAAATAAACTAATTATAAAAACTTTTCTTAGATTCAGAATCATACAACAATACTTTCTATTGATTAGATTCTCAATAATTTTATCTTATCATGATTTTGAAAACTCTTCTTAAAATAGATATACAATTCCTTTAACTCAAAAAAATGCTCCTGTTAAAACTAGAAAGACTCTTATTATAAATGAAAAAATATTTTGCAATAATGTACGCAATTTTATAAAACCACTAAGAAATAATACCTTAAAGAGAAAAGATATAAAATTCTAATAATTGACTGTCTGTACAAAGTAATCGCTTCTTTTATGTGATGCTGTTTATATTTGACAGTAATGAGATATTCTAGGCTTGTTTCTCTTCACAGCTGCCAGAGAAGAGGAAGCTGTCTCTGTACTGGAACTAGCTTCAGGACATCTACCCACAACATTTTATTCCAGTCAAACTCCTAGTGCCTTTTGATTCTGCCAGGAAAATGAAGGAATGAGGCTGAAGATGAGTGTTTGAGTTCAGCTAAACAAGGTTCTGTGTTTTCTATGGCCCTCTGTCATTCAGGTTCAAAATAACACACTACTCTTAAGCAAGGATAAGCTTTAAAAATTAGCCCATTTTCCCCTACTTCAGGATTTAATGTACCTAACAGCCAAACCAAGCAAAAAGTGTGGTTTGAAAGAAACCCTACAACAGACTGCAAATCCCAAACACAAAAGGTCCATTTATGAAAAGATTATCACCAAGGTAACTTGTGGTTCCATATTTTATGACTAAGAACAAAATTCATAAGAGCCAGAATTCAACACATTTTTTGGAAAAACTATGTGCAGAAAAGCTTCCAGTAAATTATTTTATATGTAAGAAAAACGGCTAAGTAGAAAAAAAAACTAGCTATAATGCATGAGTATCACAAATCATAACTGTGTGTTTTATACACAGAAAGCATTAATTGCACATGAACCACAGGTCATGATTACTAATACCATATATCCACACCAGAAGAATGAACAGACTACTAATTATAAGACATAGGGCGTCATTATTAATGCTAGAAAATAAATAGTACTTAAAAATGATATGGAGGGACTATCACAAAACACTCTCTTATGCAAATTATGTGATTGTTGTGGTCATGAATGGATGAAGTGATTACACACACAAAAGCAGACCTGGAAGGGAGAAGGGCTGGGTGACTGGAATCAGGAGGCCAGGATAAGCATGGATAATTGAGGAATTGGATGCAATCACAACACTTCGTACGCATCTGAAAAACTGAACAAAGGCCCTTATCCTGCCCTTGACCAGTGCAGGCACCAGGTAGAAGACATAGCGACTAGGCAAGCTATTCAATCCTATGATTACCTGTATTCTATCAGGCCATGCTCTGGTGGGGACCAAGATAATGTCTGTGGCACATGTTACCATGGAGGGTAATACAGATAGATTGTGTGGTCTGTGTTCATGGAACCTGAAGCTACATCAATGTCTATAGGTCATGTTGACTCTTGGGGCCATATTGTGAGTGGCCTATCCTATTGCCTGAGGTCATGGTTGTATCTGGGTCCATACCACTAGACCTTTACTGGAACTGTGATCCTACTGCAGCAGGGCTGTGTCTGATGTCCACGGCCCTGAAGGCCATGCTGGTGACTGTGATTTGTGGTACAGCTGAAACCCATGTGTATATCAGTAGGTTGTGCTTTTGATGGGGGCCATATTGATGTGTGTGACCTACAATGACACCTGAGGCTGTGTTGATGTCTCTGGTCCAGGCAGGCTCCAAGTGTTTTTTTTTTTTTTTTTTTTTTTTGTTTTTTTGGGTTTTTTTGTTTGTTTTTTGTTTTGTTTTGTTTTGTTTTTGTTTTGTTTTGTTTTTGTGACCATGGTCCTACTGATGAAAGGGTGGGGGCTTGTGCTGTAGAAACAGTGCAAAGCCCCATGATCTATACTCCTGTGAAGAGCAAAGACAATACTTTTGCTGTGATGTGGATGACTACAGACACACAGTTGAGAAGAAGAAACAAGGAAGGCTTAAGTGACAGCACCATTGTCCTCCTTCAAAACAAACCAAACAAAACAAAAAGTAGGATCTTCAGAGAACTCTTAAAAAGAAGTGTGAGAGAAATGGTGAAGATGGCTCTCCATAGTTGATGGCTTCAGGTGGAAGTGAGTGAATGAAAGATCTCAGTTCTATTTTAGGGGCAGACTGCAAAAGAATTTGACCATGCTCTAGTAAGTATATAGATAACACAAAGTGAAATTTTTTACTATTATTGTTTTCATTTTTTACTTCTCTTGGGGAAGACACCAAGAGGGTGTAGACATAGAAGGATGGAAACGGAATAGTGATTGGTGTTTAATGCAATTCAGTAAAAATGAGGTAACCCAGTCACAGAAGAACACACATGGTATGCACCAAAGATAAGTGATTCTAAGTCCATAAGCTAGTAATATCCAGGAAAATGATCATAGACCCTATGAAGCTCAAGAAAAGTGAAGACCAAAATGTGGGTGCTTCAGTCCTTCTTAGAAGGGAGAAAATGCAGGGATGACAGTGAAGCAGGGAATGAAGAAAAGCTCATCAAGACACTGCCTCACCTGGGATCCATCCCATATACAGCCTCCAAACCCAATCACTACTGCTGATGCCAAGAAGTGTTTGCTCACAGGAACCTGATATGGATGTCTCTTCAGAGGCTCTGCCAGAGCCTTACTGATACCGATGAGGATGCTTTCAGCTAAACATCAGACTGAGCACCAGGGACCCTAGTAGAGGAGCTAGAGAAAGGACTGAAGAAGCTGAAGAAGTTTGCAACACCATAGGAAAAACAATGTCTACCAACTAACCCCTGGAGAGTTCCCAGGGAATAAAACACCAACCAATGAGTACACATGGAGGGACCCATGGCTCCAGCCTCATAAGTAACAAAGGATGGCACTGTCTGGCATCAATAGGAAGAGAAACCCTTGGTCCTCTAAGGGCTCATTTCCCCAGTGCAGCAGGGGCCATGATGTGGGAGTAGGTAGGTTGGAGTGGAAACATCTTCATAGCATCAAGGGGAGGGGGAGGAGACATGGGACGGGGGGGATAACATTTGAAATTTAAACATGTAATATATCTAATAAAAAAGGAAAAAAGAAAGATGTTAGATATATAAAAATTGTCTAGAAAATTAAAAAATAGAGAGAGAATATTATAAAGATACAGGAGACAAAATGACAAGTCTCCTCTAGTAAGATTAAATAGAATTTGAGCACCTCACACATTATGAATAAGGAAGACCTTAGAATCTTTCTGCCTCCTCTTCCTCAACTTTTGCAGATATTCAGATAAGGTTGGGCATATGTTCATATAATCAAAGTGAAATAAATATAGTATTTTAACTCATGAGGAGAAAGAATAATCTATTAGTTTTCACCAATAATCTGTAATCATGGAGGAAATAATATATATGTGATAGATAGATGTACTGTCTGGTTTGATGTCAACTTGACACAAGCTGGAGTTATCGCGGAGAAAGGAGCCACAGTTGAGGATTTTGCCTCATGAGATCTAGCTGTAAGGCATTTTCTCAACTAGTGATCAAGTGGGGAGGTCCCAGTCCATTGTGGGTGGAGCCATCCCTGGCCCAGCCCATTGTGGGCGGTGCCATCCCTGGGCTGGTAGACCTGGGTTCTATAAGAAAGCAGGCTGAGAAAGCCAGGGGAAGCAAGCCAGTAAGTAACATCCCTCCATGGCCTCTGCTTCAGCTCCTGCTTCTTGACCTGCTTGAGTTCCAGTCCTGACTTCCTTTGGTGATGAACAGCAATGTGGACGTGTAAGCTGAATAAACCCTTTCCTCCCCAACTTGCTTCTTGGTCATGATGTTTTGTACAGGAATAGAAACCCAGACTAAGACAACAGATAATTAGATAATAAACTGATTGGTAGACAAGATGATAGTTCAAATGTTAAACATAAAGAGACTGACAGAGTTGGAAAATCCCACTTTTAAATTATCATAGCAAAAGTTGCATCAACCAAGAACTATTAATAAGTAATTTAGGAAAAAAAACGTTTTGACTTTATTTTGATTTGTTAAATTTTCTAGGAGGTATTTTACATGGACAAAGCAGAAAGATACAAACAGGTTTTTATCAACACAGCAGGTTGCTGTTTATCAACTGCATAATACAAAAAAAAAAACAAAAAACTGTCATTGCATATTGGCTTCCATCAAAATCAACATCAGCAAGGATCAGGTAGATGAAGAGCCAGTAGAGACCATGCGTCTCCTGATGGGCTAACCCAAGAAGAGTGCTCTGTCAGTCTGGATCACCTTAGGTACAGTCATGAGACAACCATTGACCAAATAAAAGAGCAAAATGATCTGTTTGAAAAGGCAGAGTCCTCAATCATTAACAGACTGTGTAAGTCAACCAAGGTGGCTGTCACCTGCAATCCCAGTACTTTGAGGTTGAAGCAGGAGTAATGATACAGGCTTCAAAAGGATGCTCTGAGCATGATAGTGAATTCTAGACTATCTACCCATGTTAGATGGTTCAGTTAAGTAGTTAGTGTAAGGCCCCATCTCAAAACAACAACAAAGTTAATGTCAGACCACAACAAAATGGCAAAGTAGAAGTCTTTAACTTTTAAAAAGATGAGAGATACAACAACTAAATACAATTCATCGTACACTGGATTCTCTAAGGGGAAAATATGTATTAACAGGATTGAAATGGGAATATAACAGCACATGATTCAAAAGTATTCCAAAACATGATTTTAGAAGATTATGTAACAATATTCCTGTTCATAGGAAATATGTATTATAGTTCTTAAGAGAAAAGAATGTTTTTCAAATGATGCAAACAATGAATTTCTCTCTGTCTCTCTCTCTCTCTCTCTCTCTCTCTTACACACACACACACACACACACACACACACACACACACACACACACACCAAAGTGAGTAGAGAAAGCTTTAGGTGGGTAAAAGATATTTGAGTATTCTTTGTACGGTTTGTATCTTCATCATTGAACTACAATGTTGGTATTTTTTTCTGTAAGTATGAAAATTACTTCTAAGATGAAATGATTTTTCTCTGAAACTCTATCCTAAAATTATAAATGCAAGGAAAAATGCAATCCCAGTTTATACTCTTCGAAAGTAAATTCTAATTGGTATTGGGGTTGTAAGATGAATAGGCCAACAAGCATTTTCAAAAGGATCATAAAATAACTTCAATAAAACAGCTACATCTTACCTCTTTGAATATAGACTATCTTAACTGTTTTAGGCTTCAAAATAAAATAGTCAAAACTGATGATGTTAGCTTAAATTATTTTTTCTGCTAAATACTTTTATATTCAATCTGCTTGATTCTCATATAAAAAATGCCTTACACAACGCAAAATAGAAAAATTTCTCCCTTCCCTATGATGGTCTAAACAACTCAATATTTATCTTAAATTCAATAATTTACCTTACGGAAGAAACATTAAGAATCTATGAACTGTTGGAAAATAAAATCTTGAAGGGTGAAGGGCAGAAAGCAGCAGAAAGTAACCCACCCATTGCAAGGATGAGCTTCAGCCCTCACTCAGAAGAAAGACTTTATTCTGAAGAATTCATGTTACTATGGAAACATAAAATGGTAATCCACATGTGCAAGACAACAATAAGGGAGTCAAGACTTACAGGAGGAGAGTGATCACTGCACACACACACACACACACACACACACACACACACACACACACACACACACTGAGAGAGAGAGAGAGAGAGAGAGAGACCCACACATGCCCAAAGATGGACACACACATGCACTCATGCACATACACACACACACACACACAATACACATGTATGTGCATGCACACACACATAAACATTCATACAATGGCATACACATGCACCCACACAGGCACACTAGCACACTCATGCTTGCGCATGCGTGTACACATGCATACACATTCACAGACACACACCACACACAGAGGCAAAACATATGTGTGAGCATGCACACTAACACTCACACACACACACAAACACACACACACACACACACACACACACACTTGTGCACGTGCATGTGCGCACATCAGCATCATATGCTACACAGAAGAGGAGCAGGAAGAAAGCTGTAAGAAGGCTAAGACCTTGGACCTGAAATGTTTCTGAAGGATAAAGAGCAAATACATCAAGGAAAGCCATGATGTCTGTGGTCTTGGCTATACTTGGTAAAAGGCCTCATTCTGCCATTGTTTTGAGTACTGGCACAGTCAGACATCTCTCTGTGAGGTGATGAAAAGAGGTGATATGTTCCTTAGGGTTGCCAATCACTACATGCCATGCCCTGATGCTGTATGTCTCTTCTCCCTTAAACATTTGGTAATCCTGGGCACATGGCAGAGCCATTGTCGATCACCCAGGAAGGCCTATGACTCTATCACACTGCACTGAGTGAGTGAAATGGCAAATCCATTAGAATCGTGGGATTTGTAGCATCTTTTTGGAACGTCTTTCCTTCTCAAGGCCCACAACAATAAGTGGTACCTGAATTTAGGGCAAATGAGTGTATATTCTAATCATTTTGAACCTTAAAAACAGCTTAGTACAAAGGCTATGAGAAAATAAAAAAGTAAAGCAAATTGAGTTAATTAATTAGCAGGCACTGTATCAATTTTCTGAGCATATTTCTCTCACCCAAACCCCGTGCCCCAGGTTTTCAATCAGTCTCTCAGTAGGCACTACCTTCTTGATTCAGAATTTGTTTTCATTCTTAGAAATAAAAGAAAATTGTACTGCAAAGCTAATTACTAATCTGTAAGGACCACACACACACACACACACACACACACCAGGCTGCAGACCCAAATGTATATTAATTCTATCCTTGTTGAAGATACATTTATTCATGACAATGTGTAGAGTGGAGGAATTTGGAGGTTTTCTTCACAGAAGGAAAAGTGACCTTGAGCTCCATCTAAACATCTAACCAAGAAGCTCTTTGCAAATGACATGCTGACAAAGAAAGCATGAGTTTTCTTCAATGGAGTGTCACAGGATAGACCAACCACACCTCAAAGAAAGGCCACATACTAGGGGGAGCTTGACAACATAAAATAAATTCAGAGTTTTTATTGTGGATATTTTGGTTTATTTTAATTTGCTTGGCATTTTTTCTTATGGTTTTCATTTTTTTTTATTTTTGTTTTGTGGTATTTATATTTTGAAAGAGGAGAGATTATAAATTTTGATAGGTAGGTAGCTGGGAGAAGTTCTGGCGGGCATCAGGTAGGTGAAAAATATGACCAAAATATATTGTTTGAAAAACATTTCTAAATAATAAATAAAGGGAAAAACTGATACAATATGGAGATACATGAGAAAGTTTTTATCTATATTTGATTTCCTACTTTCCCTTTGTTATACTAGCTTCCTATCACTGTTAAAAATACATACAACCTATTATATATACATATGTGTAGGTACATATGTCCATATAATTACCTATGAAATGTGTATGCATTTATGTCATTTTTAGAACTCTGCATGGATTGACCTTTAATAATGCATGTATGCATTTATACTACAAGTGTGCATCTTATTATATATAATACAGTTTAAGATGTGTAATTACAAATTAATATGCAATTATAGACTGGACAATACAGTTCACGGAGGATCATCTACTGCTCTTGTTCTTACTTGTACACTCTAATATACAGATGGATAAAATATTTTTTTTTAACTTTTCAATTGTTTGACTACTGATTTTGGACTGAGCAACTGTCTTGATCCTGAGTTTGGCTCTGGGTTTATGAGCTACCATTTAAGCCTGTCATTTGCCTTCTTTGAAACTAAAAACTTGGCACTGAGACTCAAATCTAGAGTCCCTCACATTCAAAGCAACACTCCATCACTAATTTGTGACCCCAGCTTTTCAGTGATCACAAAGGTTTTGATTAAGTAATTAAATCTTAAGCTGTTATCCCCCTGCAATGGTTAACTCAAGGTGTGGTTCCTGGAAACTACAGTTTTGAGAATCCAGGAGCCAAGCATAACCTTAATCTGAAAACAGATGAAAGGAATGAAAAGAGCACAGCAAAATGGGAAGGGCTAGCGAAGAAGTATCCTGAATTTGCAGCAGCCATCTTTGTGATCTGGCTGTGTTGTTTTTCTCCACCATTACTATAGCTGTCATTTGCCATTCATAATGATGTCTTCATCCCAGTGAGTCGCCTGCAATTCCAGTCTTATAGTTTTTTGCTATCTTGGCCTGCAAGAGTTTGTTCTTCTTGAACCTTTCAAGTGTTTGCTCTCAACTGGGGACATTGCCATTCTTAGTAATGTTGCCTCTAGTTCACACATTGATTTCTCAGTTCTCTAGACACTGACTTCAGCCCACTGTCCTCCTTTGCATCAGGCCATGTAACTACCTTGTAACAGGACACCTCTAAAACCCCTTGCTTCTTTACTCCTTCAACTCAAATAGGTATCTGGCCTTCATCTCATCTTAAATTACTTGTGCATTTGGGCACAGTGCACTTCTGACCACAATGAGGATTACACGTGTTCATTATTCATTCTCTTTTTGATCAATGAATACATTTTTACAGCTGCTACACAATCATTCCCACTCGCATAGGCCCTCCTTCCCACTCCTCTTCAAATGTTTCTTGCTACTGAATTATTGTCCGCTGCACAAATGCCTGCAACGCTGGAAATCAAAACCAGGCTAGAACACACTCCACTATGCCACACAGATCTATTTCAATTGCTTTCACTCTGACAACTCTGAAAGTCCTGGTTTATATATGGTTAGATTCTCCGCTGTCTTCACATCCTCTCCATCTTTCTTCTATGTTTTGTCCCCTTTGCTCATCTGGAAATGTTATCGAGGACAGAGAAACAGATCATTGTGTTTACAAATCATCTCTTATGTCTTGCTTGATTTATCACATTATGCACCATTGGTCACTCTTCTGCTATTATTGACTCATGCAGTCATATGCTTGAAAACCACATTCCCGGAGTCCATCTTTCATTGAACAGTCTCTCCTTTTTAACCACTTCTTTGGCTTTTTTTTAATTTTTCTTTTTTATTTAATTTTGAAGTTCTCAGTGCTCAGTTCCACCCAGTGTAATTCATGATTCGCATGCTGATCTATCAAATAGTGGCCTCAGCCAAGACTTTTCCCTGAAACACATTTGTTTCTAACACCCACTTCTATAGTTCTAATAAATAGTCCACATTGTCAGAAATATTTTATCTCATCTATCCACAAATTGCTTTATTTTCAGCAAATGGCACATGTGGCTATTGATACATTTTCAGAGTGAAAACCCTTCTGGTCTCTTTCTCTCTTACTCCCTGATCTATCCGATTTTTAATCTCTGTTTAACATATCTATAATTACCACTACAGCCTGATCTCTTTCTATTATAGTGACTGACCTCACTGGGTTCTCTAATCCTGTATCTGCCTGTCATTGGTACTCTGTGTAAAACACTAATTCATTTTCTCCATACAAAATTCCGATATTGTTCCATTCAAAATCTTTCAAAAGTATGCCATCAGATGCAGGCAGAATAAAAGTAAAAACCATTTTGAGGCCTGTGAAGACCTTTGTCTTGGCCTTGTCTCCTACCTGTTTGTCTTTTCACATTCAGGTGGCATTGATACCATACTATTCACAATGTTTTTTTTTTCTATTTCTAGATTTCCCTTCTATATTCTGTACCTAGAAAAAAATATTTCCATGGGTGAGATTTTCATAAGAGAATGTATAACTGTTTTAAGTGGATACATGACATACAGTATTTTGATTAATGTCATTGTTTTTACTTTTCTAATGCTGTCATAAAACACTATGACAAGATCTTTAATATGGAGGGGTGTTGAGTTTTGTCAAATGCTTTTCCAGCATCTAGAAAGATGACCATATGATTTTTTTTCTCTGAGTTTGTTTATATAGTGGATTACATTGATAGATTTTCTTTTATTGAACCATCCTTGCATCCCTGGGATGGAGCCTACTTGGTCATGGTGAATGATCATATTGATGTGTTCTTTCATTCAGTTATCAAAAAATTTATTGAGTATTTTTGCATCAATCTTCATGAAGGAAATTGGTCTGAAGTTCTTTTTCTTTGTAGGGTCTTTGTATGGTTTAGGAATGAGTGTGATTGTGGCTTCAGAGAATGAGTTGGGTAGTAATCCCTCTGTTTCTATTTTGCTTGGAGAGTATTGGTATTAGGTCTTCTAAGAAGGTCTGATAGAATTCTGCACTAAATCCATCTGGTCCTGGGCTTTTGTAATTTGGGAGGCTTTTGGTGACTGCATTTATTTCTTTATGGGATATAGGGCTGTTTAGATGGTTGATCTGAAACTGATTTAACTTTGGTACTGGGTTTCTCTCTAGAAAATTACCCATTTCCTCTAGATTTTCCAGTTTTGTTGAGTATAGGCTTTTGTAGTAGGACCTGACGATTTCTTGAATTTCCGTAGTTTCTGTTATGTCTCCCCTTTCATGTTTGACTTGTTAATTTGGATACTCTCTCTTTGCCCTCTAGTTAGTCTGGGTAAGGGTTAGTCAATCTTGTTGATTTTCTCAAAGAACCAGCTTTTGGCTTTGTTGATTCATTGTATAGTTCTTTTTGTTTCTATTTGGTTGATTTCAGCTCTGAGTTTGATTATTTCCTACAGTCTACTTCCCTTGAGTGTATCTGCTTCTTTTTGTTCTAGAGCTTTCAAGCATTTTGTTCTAATGCTGTCAAGCTATTAGTGTATGCTCTCTCTAGTTTTTTTGGAGGCACTCAGAGCTATGAGTTTTTCTCTTAGCACTGCTTTCATTGTATCCCATAAGTTTGGGTATGTTGTACATTCATTTTCTTTACATTCTAAAATGTCTTTGATTTCTTTCTTTATTTCTTCTTTGACCAAGCTATCATTGGGTACAGCATTGTTTAGCTTCCATGTGTATGTAGGCTTTTTGTTGTTTTTGTTGCTATTGAAGACCGGCCTTAGTCCATGGTGATCTGATGGGATTATTTAGATGTTCTTGCATCTGCTGAGGCCTGCTTTGTGACCAATTATATGGTCAATTTTGGAGAGGGTCCAGTGAGGTGCTGAGAAGAAGCTATATTATTTTATTTTAGGATGAAATATTCTATAGATGTCTGTTAAATCCATTTGGTTCATAACTTCTGTTAGTTTCACTGTGGCTCTGTTAATTTTCTGTTACCATGATCTGTACATTGATTGTAGTGGGGAGGTGAAGTCTCTCACTATTATTGTCTGTGGTGCAACTCAGCTATTAAAAACGATGACTTTATGAAATTACTAGGCAAATAGATTGAACTAGAAGCTATTATCCTGAGTGAGGTAACACAGTCACAAAAAACACTCATGGTATGCACACACTGATAAGCAGATACTAGCCCCAGAAAGCTCAGAATATACAAGAATCCACAGAACTTATGAAGCTCAAAGAGAAGAAAGGCCAGAAGGTGGATGCCTCAGTCCTTCTTAGAAGAAAGAACAAACGTTCACGGTAGGAAATAATGGGACAAATAGAGAAACAGGGATTGGAGAAAAGATCACCCAGAGAATGCCTCACCTGGGGATCCATCCCATATGCAGCCAATAAACCCAAGCATTATTGGTGACACCAAGTGGTACTTACTGGAAATAACCTAATATGGATGTCTCCTTAGAGACTCTGCCAGAGCCATAGTAATACAGAGGAGGAAGCTTACTGGTAACCATCATACAGAGCACAAGGACCCCAATTAAGGGGCTAGAGAAAGGACTGAAGGAGCTGAAAGGGTCTGCAACCCCATAGGAAGAACAAAATGCTCAACTAACCAAACTCACCACAGCTCCCAGGCACTAAAACACCAACCAATGAGTTTGCATGGAGAGACCTATGGCCCCAGGTACATATGCAGCACAGGATAGCAGTTTATGACATCAATGAGAGAAGAGGCCGTTGGTCCAGTGAAGGCTCATTTTCCCAGTGTAGCAAAACACCAAGTTGCTCAGATGGGAGAATGTTGTTGGGAATGGGAGCACCTTCATGGAAGCAATGGGAGGGGGAGGGGGTTGGAATTGGAGGAATGGGATGACATCTGAAGTGTAAATGCAGAGAATATCCAATAAAAAGTTGAAAAAAACACCCACTATGAAAACAAATAACTTATAGAAAAAAGAATTTATTTTGGGCTTCCTGTTTCAGAAGATTCGAGTCCAGAGTCTATTAGACTCACGGCATGGAGCTTGGCAGCAGGAGGGAAGAAATGGTGCTTCAGGTATAGTTGAGAACTCACTTATTTTTAAGATTTACTAATTTAATATATATGGGAATGCACGGTCACTATCTTTCTGTCACAATAGAAGAGGGCAACAAATTCCATTACAGATTGTTGTCAACTACCATGTAGTTGCTGGGAATTGAACTCAGAACCTCTGGAAGAGCCATCAGTGCTTTTAACCACTGAGACATCTCTCAACTCACATATTAAGACAGCAATCACCACAAGGCAAATAAAGTGTACCGAGAATGGCATCGAATTTGGAAACCTTGAAGACTATCTCTAGTAGCGTATCTCTTCAAACAAGGGCACAACTACTTGTTCTACAAACTGGGGACCAAGTATTCAAGCATATGAACCCATAAAAGCTTTTCTCATTCAAACCAACATAGTTATCATGAAAAACCATTTTAATTGCATATTATATGTACTAGATTACTTACCCCCATAATAAAATTTTGGCCCTAAATATTTTTTCACTTTGTAATAAATGGTAGGCGTATTAAAAATTATGGGCACTTCTTTAACCTATGAGATATTATTTATTGGTGCAATTTGCTATTTTCAATGTCTGATGGCCATAGTGTTCAGAGCAACACAATTTTTCCATTATGAACTTCTTAAGAATTACTTTTAAGATAGGTACTTTTAGCCTTAATGTAAAACCCAAAATGAGGTCCATAAAGAATTTCTAAGAAACATCTTATGTTTGAGACAAATCAAACCCATGGTTCATACCACCATATCATTCCTTTCATCCTGTACTTACTTCAACTTTGTACAGAAAGAGTTCCATCGAAATAGAAGAGACTAAAAGCAGTGTAGCATACTATGAATAGATTGAGTGATTGGTAGAGCAATGAACTCAGAATATCCACTTCAGGTTAGTGAGAAGAGTAAAAGAAATTGCCAAGATCAGTTTTTAAAGGATTACTTAATAGCATGTCTGGATTTCAAACAAGGGTGACAGTGTGTGCTTGTGACATAGCAGGAGGACCGTGTGGCTGCTGCTATGACAGTAGCAATAGGAAGGATGGAAGGATATGAATAAGATAGTCCTGATTTCCCAGGGAAAACTTATACATCATAAATGGTAACCTCAAAGTCTCAGTGACATCTGGACGCTCTGGTGTTCATAAGGTTGCTTGCAGGTTATTCTGACTTTGGACTAGCAAGGCTGGATAATACTGAAATACTGAGCCAATGATGATCATAAACATGCATCCCATTCCATGATTCATTGGCTCAGACTGTGTTATTCTTAGACTAGGTCTCAGGGTAGTAGACTATGAAGGTTATGATGCCCTATGGACACTGGGCTTAGGATTGCCTGACACAGCCTCATTTCTGCCCCACCTATTACTACCATAAGTCATTTAGGAAAGCCCATACTGCAAGGAACTGCAGAGACCTTTGGCAGGAGTTTATAACTTGTAAATAACAGTCATATAAAATTCATATTTACAGGTTAAAAATATCTTAACCTGTTATAACTTGGTCAAGGCAGCAACAAAACTAGATGAGGTAAGACTAGGATAAACAAGAATCCAACAGCCTAATGGGAAAATTTTGTAGCACTGGTGAATAGGTGGGCAAAATTCTTGACTAATGCAGTCACAGTGGTAAAAGAAAAAACAGAGATCAGAAGAGGAAAGATTATTGTACAGTATATCATGACAGAACCATGAGGCTGGGTCACAGTCTGGATGGAAGAAAAGAAGGAATAAATTCAAGATGGCACTAAGAACCTGTCGAGGGAAAATTAAAAGAGAAATAAACATGGAATGGAGATGATGAGGATGTATCTTGCTCGGCCATGAGCTTTGCTCTCATTTTAAAGAACCATCTTTCCTTCTTGAGCCAACCTAGGCTGCCTGAGATGCCTTGCATGTGACACATGGCAAGAACTTACTCTGTGCTTAACATGGGGGATAGCACATGCTATACTCCTGGAGCCCTATGTTTAAGCTCCCTCTTCCTCATGCTCTGCCATGTGGTGGTATTTCACCGCTTGGCCTCTCACTTGCGCCTATTTCTTTGCTATGTGTCCTCGGGGCTCATATATATTTTCCACCCTTCCCCTTGGAGTCATGAGAGAGGATGCTAACTGTAGCCAGTCCTGACGAGCCAACTCCAACCCTCACTACACTTAATAGTCACCAAATGCAAAGCTTTCACTTTATTTTAATTAATTCAGGTTTTTGTTGTTGTTAAGTCTTTTGACTTAGTAATTTAAGAGAATGGCTGGGTCTGGGGAAAAGTTCAAAGACTGGAAGTCAAATATTTGGTATTTAAAATGAAAAGAAAAAGTAATCTTTACAGATAACACTGTTGAGTAATGAAAACAATTTTAAGGGCAGAGAAAGAAAAGAGACTTGCTAAGATCATTCCCAATCACTAGGAAAAAAGAAGAGCTTCGGCAAAGGGAATAGGAAACTGACGAGAAGCCAGGTTTATTTTTAGTGTGTCTTTTCTGCAGGAGGAAATGAGGACATTTTTTATAACAAAGGCCATTTTATAAGAGATTGGATTGTGTCCTTTCTGAAGTTATAGAACCACTTGAGAAAATAAAGTGTTGGAAGTCACTGAAAAAATATAATACTCAGTGAAGAGTTCTAAAATAAAATGTGAAAAAAGTAAGGATACATATCCTAGAGTATTTTTTGACAAATGCTCTGTGGAAAACCAATTTAAGTCACCCTCACACGGAGCATCAGTGTTTATGTATGCTGAGCTTAGATTGCTTTCTTGAAAACCGAGCACACAAGTCAAAATATGTACATTTTCAAATATATTAGAATTTTTTTTAAAACAAATACATTTAGATTCTTTCTTCAAGCACTGTCCAAACATCATTTTTATGTGGGTGATTAACAATGACAAAGGTAAAATCAACAACTATAATCAAGATTTCTTTAACATGTCCTTATTGCTGTGTATTTTACAGTGCTGTTTTTTTTTTTCTCCATCCTTTTAACTGATAGTGGAAATGCAATGATTTGACATGTGCGTTAAAAGAAAAAAGTGTTGCTGGCGGTCATACAGCACTAAGAACAGGATAATAGAAGATGGTAGACAGTTCCCAACCAGCCCGGGGGAGGTAAAAAATTCTTTCATGACTCAAAATCAACCATCCAACCAAACAAGACTTCTCATTTATTTCTAGTATCTTTTAGCAGCTCAGGCTTATGGTCTGAGTTATCTATTGGGAGGGCATCTAGAATCCCTTCAGAAGAACCCATGTAATTGCTGTTACATAGACATGCTCATTATAGGTGAAACATGCCGAACTGCACAGTGAATGTGAGACTAAATAGACCGAGCTGTTTGCTTACATAGAGGTTGGGAGAATATTCATAAATCATGTGCCAGACAAATGGCATGCCTCAGGCTGACACGTAAAGAGGAGGCTTTTGCTAATCATGGCCCACACCTGTTTCCTGCAAACCTTTACCATTCCTGTGGAACACAGAGTGATTTCCATGAGTTTTGCCCCTCTACCTTTGTGCTGACGCTAATTCCAACACTTGAAGATGTGTTCAAAGGAGAAAAAAAATAATTAATGCCAAACCCCTGAGCTATTTTGACACCACAGCCCTTATGAATGAAGCAGAGAAGGAAGCTCAGCAATTGCTTAAATGTGTGTTTTTTTTATGCCACAGTTCTCATTTATTCATGTATGACTAGCTAACCATTAAATATAAAGCAAACATATAAAGCCAAGTGTTCTGTACTTTTGCTTATATTTGACTTGATAAAAGAATAGGTGGGAGATTTATTAATTTCACTCAGTATATTAAGTTTTTCTCTGTGCCAAGGTTCAAATGATTTGACTCAAAAGACTTGGTCCTACTTTCAGTAAAGTATGCACGGTTGATCAAAAACTATAAAATCACACTGCAAGAGTAGTCCAGTGATATAGAGCTTGGCTACCATGCCTAAAGCACTCATTCAAACTCTAGCATCCAAAATATAAGATATCATAATGCCATCAGTGCCACTGCATAGTGTGTGTGTGTGTGTGTGTGTGTGTGTGTGTCCTTTGTTCCTATGTGGGTTGTCCCTTGTCTCCCTATCTTATAAACTCATGACTGCTTCCCAGCGTGCTTCACATCCTTCCTCAACCCTGGCACACACACCAGCTCTAGGAGTGACTTACACTTGACAATCACAAAGATTTGTTGATTTGATTCTAAGCGATTTGTGATTCTTTCATTAAACCGTGCTGTGGTTGTTTCTCCAGATTTTCAGTTTCTGTATTTCTTCTTGAGTGGGCCTTTAGTACTTCTATATAGCTCAATGAATTTGCTCTTTACAATACAGGAAAATAGTTTCCTTTTTATATTATTTTCTTGTTATCCTTTTACTTTAAAAAATAATACTGTAATCTCTACATATTGTTGTTTATAATTTTTATCTCTTCATTATTTTTGCCTATATGTGTGTTCCTATAGGTACATGGTTGTTTGCATCCAATTGTTCATTAAGACCTGTACCACTCTCTCTTTTTTAGTCTGGCTTATTGATTATACAAATGTTTTCAAATAAACATATTTTTACACCTTTGATTTTTACACTTCTCTTTATCTATTTCACTGACTACATCTGACCTGGGTGATCATTTATTCAATCCATTTGATTTAATTTGCGTGACTTTCTATAGTGTGAGTACAATAGGCATCTGGGTTTAAGGTAAACCATCCCAGAAAAACAAAACAGAACAAAAATGTTGCTTTCAATTTATCTTGTGCTTTTATTTTTTACTTAATTCAAAATACTTTAAAGCATATATGTAGCCATTGATGAACTATTGTGTGAGAGAGCAGAGTGGTGGCGGCTTGTAAGCCATGATGTGGTAGTGGAGATCAGAGGACAGCTCCAGAGACTTGATTCCTAGGGATCAAACTCAGAGCACTCGACAGCAGTAAGTGCATTCGTGCACTAAGCCATCTTACAGGTCTTCATTAATAATATTTTTATACTGTAATTTCTCTCTTGATGCAGCTATTATGTTAAGTTCTATTATCTTGGTTCTATACACAGAGAGACACACACTATCATACAATATATAATTAATATCTATTATATAATATGTAGTATATAGTATATAACAGGTGCCACTGACATATGACACAATGTAACATGTAATACATAACATATAACATATAATATATAATCTGTAACATAGAATACATACATATACACATATGCATCATATACATATGTACATGCATATCTATTATTTCATGTACACATGATGGCCTAAAATAATTCTGCTATAACTTGATTTATCATTTTCTTCTTATATTTTAATCTTTCATTTTCTGTCATTTGATCTGGAAATAGCCGTTATTTTAAGTGATGAGTTCTTTAGCCTACGAGATATCTTTTGCTATATAATCAACATTGTCATATTTTACTTTAGTAATTCCACTATCCTTTGAGTCCCTCAAGCATGTTGTCTTCTTACTTTACAAAAGAAAATTAAAGGCAATTGTGCTGAAAACTGGATGGTACTGGTACAGAGATAGGCACGTGGATCAACGGAATAGAATAGAAGATCCAGAAATGAGCCCTCACATATATGGTCACTTGATTTTTTGACAAAAAAGCTGTAAACATACAATGGACAAAGGACAGCCTCTTCAACAAATAGTGCTGGTCCAACTGGCACTCAGCATGCAGAAGAATGAAAATAGACCCTTTCTTATCTCCTTGTACAAAGCTCAAGTGCAAGTGGATCAAAGATCTCCACATTAAGCCAGGTACACTGAAACTATTAGAAGAGAAAGTAGTGAAAACCTTAGAACACATAGGCACAGGAGAAAATTTCCTGAACAGAACACCAATGGCTCATGCTCTAAGGTCAAAGATTGACAAATGGGACTTAATGAGATTGCAAAGTTTCTGTAAGGCTAAGGACACTGTCAAGAAAACAAAACAGAGGCCAACAGAGTGGGAAAAGATTTTTACCAACCCCACATCAGATCTAGGCCTAATATACAAGGTATACAAAGAACTCAAAAAGCTATACATCAGAGAATCAAACAACCCTATTAAACAATGAGGTACAGAACTAAAAAAAAAAGTTCTCAGTTGAGGAATATCGAATGGCTGAGAAGCATCTAAGGAAGTGCTTGACATCATTAGCCATCAGGGAAATGCAAATCAAAACAACCCTGAGATTCCACCTCACACCAGTCAGAATGGCTAAGATCAAAAATTCAGATGACAGTAGATACTGGCAAAGTTTCAGAGAAAGAAGCACTTCTCCACTGTTGGTGGGGTTGTAAACTGATACAACCACTCTTGAAATCAGTCTGGCGATTCCTCAGAAAATTGGACATAGTACTACCTGAAGACCCAGTTATTCCACTTCTGGGCATATACCCCAGAGAAGCTCCAACATATATCAAAGACACGTGCACCACAATGTTCATAGCAGCCCTATTTATAATAGCCAGAAGCTGGAAAAAACTCAGATGTCCTTCAGTAGATGAATGGATACAAAAATTGTGGTACATTTACACAATGGAGTACTACTCAGCTATCAGAATCAATGACTTTATGAAATTCTTTTTTTTTTTTTGAACAACTTTATTTTAAAAAACAAAGATAAATGTACAAATTTTAAACATTTTTGTATAAAAGTATACAAATACATTTTTGTTAGTGTTTGGCTTTTTCCCCCCAAAGGTTTGATAGTGTGCATTAAGGTCTTACTAGTTTCAATGAGCATAAAGTTCAACAATAGTGTCTGGTTTGGTGTCAGTAGATGAGATGGATCCCTAGGTGGGGCAGTCTCTAGATGGCCTTTCCTTCAGTTTCTGCTCTGCCCTTTGTCACCTACATACTAAGTAAATAAACAAACAAACTAACATTTAGAAAAAGGATAAAATTTGTATATTCAGTTGAAACACTACAATCCATAAGAGAGTACAATTCAAACTTTACCAATTTAATTAGAGTCGAAGAATGCTGTAGAGACTATACCTTTTCTATAATTAAAAGAAATGCTTTTTTATGAGCAGAAAATTTGGGTTGACAACATGGCATAAGAGGCAAATACCTTTGTCACAAACACCTAATGACCTGAGTTGGATCCTGAATACCCAAATGCTTGAAGCAGGAAACTGAGTCCTGCAAGTTGTCTCTGGCTTCCACAAAAGCATGCCCACACCTAAATAGATAAATAAATATACTAACATTAATGAAAGGATAAAAATTTGTATATAGAATTAAAACAAACAAAGTCCTTAAACCTGAGGTTTTTCAAGAACTGTGATCTTTAGCCGTATGCAGTGTGATGGTGTGCACAGTACACAGTCTACATGTTCCCAATGTGGAGGTTTACACAGTGCACAGTCTATATGTTTATACTGTCATGATGTGCCCTGTCCACAGTCTACATGCTCATAGTCTCATGATGTGCACAGTCTACATGTTCACGGTGTGATGGTTTATATGCTGCATGTTCAGAAACCAACTCTACAGCAAAGTCACTTACTGCTTTCAGGTGAGAATGCAAATTCATCACACATTTATCCCTGGGTTAGTTTTTTATCAGTGTGCATGTAGAAACTGTTTACAGATTCTGATTCTTTTGTGAGTCCCACAGTCAGATAAAGCATGATGCTTTATCATGTCTCACTGTTTAGAAAGCTGATTCTATTCAGTGTCCTGTGAATTGAGAAACTTCCAGTTTGTCTGGAAAATGATTCCATCTTTTTTTTTTCTTTGCTCAATTTTCTTAATACTTATTTTATCTTGTTTTTGGAAACAAACCTTCTACCAGTCAAGATGATTAACAAAATTGATTTTGGATTCCTTATAGTTCAACATTTGGAACTTTCTTGATACTAAATTATGGTCTAAACCTTAAAATCCTTTCCTAGAGAAGTAAAGCAGATAAAAACTCTTTTAATATATTAAAACATAAATATTTTCCATTGATATTTTTAATTTTTAATGGAAACTAATAATTATATACATTCATGTTGCTCAGTTTGTTTGCTTGTTTGATGAATGTATGCATTATATAATGATTAAAATCAAGATGAAATTGTTTATTTTTATTGATTGTCTGAGCCCGTCTATTAGTTGGATACTTAGAAAGGGCTGGTGAAGTACTAGAACTTTATCTGAATGATCGAGCAGTTTCCTTGCCTGCAGTGTACTGTGGAATTGCAGCATTTGAGCTCTTAACTGAGGAAAATTAACTTTTGAGACCCTCAAAAGTCTGTTGGTCTCGAAAGAAACTGGTCCTGGTTAAGTCACATGACCACTGGAAAACCATGGTTTCTGGCTGGATATCAGCTAGAGATGAGGTCAATTCCCTATAGCAATTTTGTTAAAAATAGGTTAGCTTCATTCTCTAAATACATATCCTTTCAAGAATTTTCTAAATTACATTTTTTTTTACAAAATTAGTATTTTCTGTTTAATTGCTTGATTAGGTTCTTTGTTTGAGTCTTGTGTTGAAAATTTGGAGAAACAGTGTAAATAGCATGGACAGAGATTGGAAAATACTGACCACCAATAAAGGAAAAAGAATTTTGCGTAGCTTAATCATCCTTTTAATTTCAAAATCAAAAGCCAGGATATAAAATGGTGAGGAAGGGATCGGCCTTATAATGGACTTATAAAGATGTGTGGGGACAAGTTGCTTCATGAGGGAGACCAGGATGTGTGGAAAGAATAAGTTTTATTTTCATGAAAAAAAATTTAGATGTGTGAGTCTTTTGTTAAATTGCCTGCCTTTAAAAATTGTATTGAATACCTTTTTTTTCTCTTCAGATTATATAAATCTTTTGCCTTTTAAAAAAGCAATGAACCAATCCAAGTTAAATGCAGTCATAATATATTCTTTAGTAAAACACTGATACAGGATAATGAGAAATGAAGTATCTGTGAAATAAAAAATGGCAAAAATAAAGTTAAACATCTATTTTCTCTATAATTTTCAAAGCTTATATAAAAACTAGGAGCTATGTGAATGGCTGCCTTCAATCTAAGAAAAATTCAAGGAGAATACTTTAGACATTTAAATAAAATAGCTTAAAATGGTGTGAATAGCTTTTTCTATTTATATTATTACTGCACACTTCAGTGCTAGGAGGCAGAAATCATTTTCTATCTCTCCTCTATGAAATGTAGATTCATATCTAAAGGCCAATGTATGACACTAAAGGAATGTAATAAAGTTTGATAGGAACCTGATTACCTTCCATCTAAAAAATAGAGCTGCAAGTACTTCTAACGTTGTGCTAGAAATAGAAATTAGAAACTGAAGTTGGTTCTAAAATCTTCTACCTAAGGAGAAATTATCCCAAGCTCTGGATCCCAAGGACAAAAATGAACTATATAAGAAATTCGATTTTTCTAAAGAGTGTAATAGCTTTCTCAGCCAGGCAAGAAGCCATGCTTAGAAACAAATATAGTGTCACTATACTAAATTACATATGGCTTATTTTTTTACATACTATATTATAATACCTGCACACATAGCTTGTCCTATTCTTCTTTTGGTTAAGTACTTGTGCATTTCTATTCATTCGGTCATTTTAGAGAATAAGTTACAAAGATGTGGAAATTCTTCATGTGGAATTTACACTCATTTCTGAGGCTGCATGTACCTTACTATTTAAAAATTTCATGCAAGCGCGCACACAAATTCATGCATATGCACACACATCATACTCACGAATGCACAAGCACATATGCATAAACACACACATACACTCTCTCTCTATAGTATATGCAAAATACTTCTTCCAACGAGCAAGACTAAAAGTATCAAAGAAGTAAATTCAGAACTTTCATAAGTTGCCTCCCTCCAATGCTACGTCTGTTCTTTCTACTCATTCCAAATCAATAATGATACAAAAAAATAATAATAGAGGAGCACAGAAACATAAAATCAATCTCAACACATTTGTTTGGATTTCAGGTTTCAGATTCTTTCATTGCAGACTCATGCCTTAGCCAACACACAGAAATTGAAAACAGTGAGAGTGGTTCATAAAGTAGATAATTCTTTAAATCAGGCTGTTTCTCTGTGTGTGAAGAGGGAAAGGGGACTGACAGAAGTCAGTAGAAAGCAGACAGGTAGTTATATCTGGAAGTTTGTTCAGGTCCTAGAGTGGTCATGTAGACTCTTGATACTTAAGGCCATAGTAATAGCTGTAGTTCCCATAAAACCACAAAGTCACACAGGGAACAAGGGGAAGCATAATGTATTTTGCTGCTAAACAGTGACATTCCTTAATTTTTACTTGAGTTACACTGGATATAAATAAACCCACTGCAATCCAGAGGCATCAGAAATCTGGTTGGGATTATCAAATTATTAGATTTAGCTTAGAGCTCTAATGAGTTTAGGGATTATGGCATCTGTTTTTGTTGGACATTCTGATCAACAATCCTTGCAATAGCAATTTAAAGCAAATCATTTGTTTTGTTTGGGACTAAGTAGGTCTGTATGTCTCCAGATAATTTCTAACTCATTCTATTTGGAATAAAGTTTAATTCCTCTTAGATACTCAGTCATATTTTGCTTGTGGCTTAAGATTCATGTTTTTATATACTGGTTGCTAAATATTAAATTATAGCTTGTCCACATATAAGAAAATAATATTTTACAGATTTAAAATTTTTATCCTGGAGCTAAGACTAAGCTCTAATAAAAATAGAACATTTAGTTCTTAGGATGTAATTACAGGATTTTTTTTCTTGTGTTCCAAAATCGTAATACTGATTTTTTTCAGCTGATACAGACTTTGATATTGATCATTTCTGAGAATATGAACTACTTAGTAGACATAAATATAGTAAATATGTAGAATATATAGACAGATAATAAGTAGATGGAAGGATGGATGGATAGATAAATAGATAGATAGATAGATAGATGGATAGATAGATATGTAGGTAGATAGATGATAGATAGACTGACAGATAGATGGTAGATAGATTCTTGTATAAATCAGCATAAGATTGAATCTTAAGGAGGTTTTTTCTTCTGGATGCCTAATATTTGGTTCTTGATAAGTAAAATGAAAAGTTTACCTGCTATATGAAATGTAGTTTGCTAATAGTCTGATATAGTTTTAGTGTAATACAAGACTGTAGCATTTACATATGCTTTATTCATAAGAACTTTTTTCTGTATAAATATGGTGATTTATGACAAATTGATCTTTGATGTTTCTAAAATATTCTATGTTCCATGCTTGGCTAGTTACCTGATAATTTCTGTTTCTGGTGCTTTATAAACTAAAGTAATTAGTTTATTGAAATTATATGAAAGTAATTCTAGCTTCAGGTTAAATAGTAAAGAAAACTGATCTGTTAAATTACCACCAAATATTTTAAATAAAATATATCAAAAATCTGTCATTACTATATAATATGGCTTAAATATTTTGTGTGGAATCTGAGAAGGTCATAAGTAAAAATAACTACCACATAATGTGTCATGGAACAAAAGAGGCTCTCAGAACTAGAGAACAGAGACTGAGACAGAGCAAGCATTGTGGTACATGACTCAAATCTCACTCAGGAGGCAGAACTATGTAAGTTCAGGTACAGCAAGGTCTACATATCTCTAGACCAACCAAGGCAACATGATGATACATTTTCTAAGCAAATAATAAACATTTAAATATTAGACACAGAAAGAAACTGCAACAGACTACAAAATGACAAAAGCAATACACAATCCCAATATTTTTTTAAAAAGCATCTTGATGAGTTCATACTAAAATATAATATATAAAAGAACTAGAAATGTGTGTTTTGATTTAAAAGAAAGAACAATAGAGTTTTGCTTTCAAGTTCTGAGAAAACCACGGACAACTGCAATAGCCTATATTATTTTGAGAAACTCTTGGACTTCCCTGACTAACACCTCAAAGAGAGGTTTCTTATGCTTGGCCCTGTTTATTGTTTTGTATTGTTTTGTTGTTTTTTTTAATATAGATTGTCTGTGGCTCTTTAGAGTAGTATTATCACCCCAAGTAGTGTAACTAATGTATGTGGGTTTGTGTGTGTGTGTGTGTGTGTGTGTGTGATTTTAAGTAAATATAAACTAGTATGTTTCATTATGTTTTTGCTCTTTCTTCCCTTTTCCCTATATTATTCTCCTTATCCCCAGTTCTCCATGTCCCTTTCAAAGCACCCTTTGAGTTTCATTATCACCCTTGCTCTCCCTGTGGGATTTTTCACCACACTTATTATAATCTTTTCATCCTTTCTTGTATTTTGATGTTATTCTTTGTGCTAGAAAACACACAGACACACACACACACACACAAACACACCCACACACACACCCACACACACACACAAAGAAAAAAGAAAAAAGAGAAAGAAAGAAAGAAAGAAAGAAAGAAAGAAAGAAAGAAAGAAAGAAAGAAAGAAAGAAAGCTATATCTGTCTTATTGGTGTCTGTCTTTCTGGTGCTGGCTTTTATCACCCAGTGTAATTATATCTAGGTCCACCTATTGACCTTTACATTCCATGAGTTCATTTTATTTGCAGCTGAATATGTTCCATTTTCATTATTCATTAATCACCTGAAGGACATTTAGGTTGTTTCCATTTCCAACATTGTGAATAGAACTGCAGTGAACATGACTGGGCTAGCATCTGCGAAAAATGTCAAATCCTTTGGACATCGGCCAACAAATTGTATACCTGACCAAATGGTATATCTATATTTAGATTTTCAGATACTATTAGCTAAACACACCACATACCTGGGACACAAGACTTTAAGGAATTAAGCTGGAAATAATCTAGAAACTTTCTCCCTGAAGACTGGCTCTCACAGTATCTGAAAGTGCTATGCATGTTGCCAAAAGAAAAATAAAAGCAATCAATAGTTGTACCCAACTGTAAAACCCATAAACTTCAACAATGATTAGCCTTCCAAGATATCTCTAGAGGTACAACAGTGGCACTTACACCTTTAAGGTAACCAACCATTGTCTATCAGATGGAATTCACAGCTGATACTATTAATCTAGCCAACTCCTTATGGGTAGGGAGGTCAAGGATCCTAGTGGAAACGCTCTAATGCTATTTTTCTAAAGCAGAACAATGTCTGCCTGTATGCTATACACTTCTCCTTATACCTACATGATAAACTTATGTCTCACCCCTCATCAAAGAAACTCCTTTTTACAGTAGATAGAAACCATTACAGAAATCCACAACAAATTAAAATGCATAGAGCAACAGAATGTGAGACCCTCATCCCTAATTTATATATCTACAGTGTAATCGCCACACTTAAGACTCAGACACCATTGTGTGTTCAAGGGAAGAAAGACTGTAAGAGCTCAGCACTTGCTTGGGGATAGTGTCTTCTATAATATAACAGAGAATAAGTATCCATGAAGTCTGAACAACATTGTCACAAATCCTGCATCATGAAAGCAACAGTTGACATACCAATATAATTGAAAGACATGTAATGAAGCCTTTTCCATGTACGAAAAGCTACAGATAATTAATGACATCTGAGAAACTGAAAATAAGTGCTTTTCAAGGACAAGTATCCTGATATGTTATCCAATCCCAAGTAATCATCCCAAAACACATGTACATAAAAGTGACCATAAATGGATTCATCTTAGAGTGTGTGGGTGTGGGTGTGGGTGTGGGTGTGTGTGTGTGCGTGCGCACGCACACACACACACTAGCTAGAATCTTCTTCTCAGGTCCAGTGCCTGTCATGCCCATGCTACCTTATCTGTGCTTTTCTGACCCTCTGCTTCCCTCCAACTGAGACCAGAAAAAAGTCCAGTCCATGGGCCTTCCTCCACTTTTATCAATTTCTCAACTTATAAATTTACAGTTACTCACATGGCATATTATTACACGGAGACTTATAAAAAACAATGTACATCTGATCTCTGACAGCTATAGGTTCAACATGTGTCCTATTTCAATCAATATTTTATCAGAAGGACGTTTTAAATTGCCTCTCTACTGGGCATATACAGATATTCCTTTCTTATCATTATTCTCTGAATAACCCAGAAAAACTATTCACACTGCATTAAAGCAAAGCCAGCACTATTAGTGAAGCAGTAGTGCTTTCAAGTCTATGTGAGCATCATGAAGTTTGTTCGCAAGTGATATAGCATTTTGAGTTGCGGGCTTGTGCATTAGGTCTTGGTAGCCTTGAGAACTCTTATATCAACCTTTCTATAAATAATAATTAATTATTATAATAAAAAATCTTTGGTCAATTTTTTGAGCACCAAGTATTGCTTTTGCGATCAAGAATAAATTCCTTAACTTCTGTGAAACTTGCTTCGTTTGATTCATTAAATTTGGAATACTGATGCTTTCATATGTTACTGAAAATGAATTTTAGTATTAATGTATGCACCACAAACTGATTCTAGTTAAGATAATTATTTGTTCTAAAACTTTATGCCTCATGAAAGAGGGCTTCTCTTCTTACTCTTACATTTTACATTAAGTATTTTTTGTTGCTATGATAAAACATGATGATCGAGGCACTTACATAAGGACAGTCTAATTTGGAGATCCAGACATAAGAGTCAATCATGGTGGGTTGGCATGGCAGCAGGCAGCTGACATGTTGGCTACAGCAGCAACATGGAGTTCACATCTTAGTCTGCCATCAGGGAGCAGAGACCACACTAGGAATGGCACAAGTCTTGCAAAAACCTCAAACCTTGCTCCCAGTGGTACTTATTTTCAACAAGACCACTGCTGTGTCCAGCATCCCTGGTTGAAATTACATTTTAAGCTGAATTCTCAACCTTCCTTCCTCTCACATTTCCCAGTTTCTTCGCTTGCCTGACCACTAAGAAGTCATGTCTCTGACCAGACCTAATGCTGTCTGCAGGAGAACAGGGGTAGGCTTCCACAGATAAAATGTGGCATTGATAGAAATAAATCTTCTTGCTTGGCCGAATGGCATCTTTTAAACTGAAGGGACATGTCTTCCACTATAAAGCAGGCAAATTCAATATTATTTCCCCCCAGTAAAAACAGATTGACTTTTAAGACACTGAGAAATGTATAAATAACTTTGTTTAACCTGGAACCATTTATATTGCATGAAATAACTATGTGCTGGGCATAGAACTATGGGTAGTTTTTGAAAATTCAAGTGTGATGCCAATGGTGAAAAACATTTAGGCACAGAATGGGAAGGTATTATTTAAAACAAGGCAGCATGGTTTCAACTTGCTTAAAATGAGTTTTAGTTGTATGGGGATCAATACCCCTTCCATTAGATAAACACTACTTGGCATTGATAATCATTGTTGTGGAATTCTTTTAAAAACATCCTTCAGAAATAAGTATGTTATCACTTATTTCACATTGGCAAACTTTCAACTGATTGCAAACAAGTGAACCACTAAATTCCAGAGATTACTGTGGGCAGCAACTATCTTTCTAAACAATTGTGTCTGTTCTGCCTACCCATTCCTTTCATCTAGCATACTTTACAGCTGAATTATCATCTGAAAAATTAATTTGTAGAATGTGTCTGAAAATTTATATTTATTGAGTGCATACTCATGAATATCTTAATATGTCAGAATAATTAGCATATCTATAAGCTTAGATACCATCTATTCGAGTAGGGACATGTAGGAAGATGTGTCTGCTCTCCCAGAGACTCAGGAACCTCTGCAGTCTAAGGTAGTGAAATATAGTAAGAGCAAGAGTTCAATAAGGACCAAAGACCAGTGTCTTCTGGACTTGACAAAATTATCATGGCAGCTGTGGCTGCCTAGACAAGACCACACAAGATCAAGCATCAGCATCCTGGGCCAGACAAAACTAGAATAAATAGGTTATTAATTTTAAGAAAGAGGACAGGAAATTGGGCAGTTGTGGGAAGTAGGGGTTGATCTGGGAACAATAGGTAAAGAACTGGAAGGTACAAGATCATTGTACACAGATATAATAATCATAAAAGTTTCAAAACATATTTTATCCCACCATGCTATAGGAAACTGGCCTAAGCCAAATGTAGCCTCATATCCCATAACCATCCTCTCTCTAGCCAACTGCCCACTATCTTCAAAATCAGACATTTATGGGAGCGTAATTTAAAGTTCATCCTGAAGTCTCTGTTCTCTAGAAGAGATTTTGATCCCTAATGTGTACACAAGCACACAATGCAAGCCATGCCAGTATGTTGCGTGACTATCCTTCATTAAAACATTTCCTTCCATAGACTTCATAAGGAAGTATTTGTTTTTCTTTTTGCATTTGTTTTCTGACTGTCTCTAATATTTTTTTTATCTCCTTGGATTCCACTGAGTGCTTTATACTTTAATCATCATACATGATATTCTAGAGTGTGTGCTTGCAGAATCTCTTCCAACTGGGTAATAGTCAGACATTCTTGCCAAGTGTAACTTATCATTAAAAGAACAAGATTAATCTATCAAGATCAAAGAGGCCAAAGAGAGCAGAAAAACAAATTTTACACACTGTGATGTGGCATGCTTTATCTCTGTAAATAGGAAACAGGAGAGGGTTAAAACTTCTGGAAACCCTATGCCTCTGGGGGGGGGGGGAACAAAGGAAGCTTACAGGAAAGTCATTTTCTTCTAAAGGCAAGGATGTTGACAATGTAATCTTTCAGTCTTCCAGAACACAGCCAAGCTGGAAGCTAATTCACCACTGGCTGCTGTCAGAAGCAATCTAACTTGTCCGCAGAGAAGCTCCACAAAGAACATTGTTCATAACTAAACTACCTTGATAAGAAGCCGCCCTCCTAGTGTAATTAGAAAATACAATGGCCAGAACCAGAGCTGAGGTTGGAATAATAAAAGACAGTAAATCCTCTTTATAACTTTCATGACATAAAAGCAAACTAAAAAGGGGAATTTGGGTGGCTATTCCAAACTGATGTTACCTCACAGCACTTACAAACAGCAAATTATTGTTCTCCACTGAAAGAAGTGACAGTATCTTCTGAATGTCAAATTTCTTTCATTAAAACTCCAGTGGAATGCCATTTGGGATTAATTAATTCAGAAGAAATTATTAAACAGGATAGATGCTAATAATTCTTCCAGACTATTTGTAGACATTTATTATTTCACTTTGGCCACTATTTGTGAGGAAAGCCAGTATTCACCTTGACCTGAAGTTTGCTGTGATTACCAGCATAGCCACAAGGTTGCAGAAGTCTGTGTCGTTTGAGCTCTGCTTTTCCAACACAGCACTCTTTATGCCTAATGGTTAGTTCAAAAAAGAACTTTTTCACTGGCAGGTTCTAAATGTTTTATTTGACTAGGACCTCTGTTTATTTCTGTCTGTTGTTCACAGGCACTCACTGGGAAAACATTTTTTAGCCATTTCAAAGATGCTGGTGTGTGTGTGTGTGTGTGTGTGTGTGTGTGAGAGAGAGAGAGAGAGAGAGAGAGAGAGAGAGAGAGAGAGAGAGAGATGTGTGAAAGTACACATACCCATAGAGAGCAGAAGCAGACATCAGGTGTCTTGTTCGAACCTTCTTCATCTTAGCCTTCTGTACTTGAGACAGTACAGAACCTTGAACTTGGGTAACTGAGCAGCAAGACCTCCAGTAGTCTCCTGCTTCACCCACACTGTGCCGGAGTTATAGGCTTTTATGTAGCTTCTCAGATCCAAAACTTACACTGATGTCTTTCATGTTACATTTTCTATCAAAGGCTGTACCTGATCCAAAGCCTTACAATCTACTCAAAAGTTACTGAATTTTTATACATAGTCTGTTTGCTACAGTTACATCTTTTGGTGACTGTCACTTCTTTGCATCAAATATTTTTTTGTGAATATATGAGGAATATATATGTTTTAAAATTCAATGATAATAATAAAACCTGTGGAGGAATAGTAAAATTGATCTGACAAATCATAAAAGACTGGTTTTTATATGTCATCTCCCTTCACCTTCTTGGCATGCAATCTAGAGCAATGAGAGACGGGCTGTGGGGGGAGAAAGACAATTTGTTTAAAAAACAGTCATGTTTAGTACTTTTCAACTTGACAAAAACCTAGAATGTTCTCGAAAGAGGGAAGCCTGTCTCAGGAATTGTCACCATTGGATGGGCTGTGGGCATGTCTGGCTATTTTCTTGACTAATGATTGATGTGGGAGAGCGTAGTCCACTTTGGGTGGTAACATCCTAGGTAGGAGTCCTGGGTTGTATGAGAAAATAGGCATTATCTTTGTCCCTGTATTCTTTGTAGGTAGAACAAATTTTTGAGTGAAAAGTTTTGTGGGTGGGTTGGTGTCCTTATCTCTCCACTGCCTGGCGACATGAGGTAGTCACATGAGGTTTTATATCACCCACTGCTAGGAGTCTCAGCTAGAGTCACCCCATAGACCCAGGGAAGTTCCCCCATCCGAGGTCTCTGGCATTTTCTAAAGATGTTCTATCAACCTCTGACAGCAGCTGATGATTTCTAGTTGCTGTCCCAGACCTCTGTCCTGTCTGCTCCCACACCTGATCCTAAACTCTGACTCTTAGTAAAGTACTCTATTGCTTAGGTGGACACACTTTGCCTGTATCATTCCTAAATCCGCCTGTCATCACAATACTCTACCTACTGTCATTTGTTATTTCTCTGGGCAGTATGAAGCTCTTGTGGGAATATTTGTTCTTTCATTGTTCTTTCTACCTGAGATGTGTATTCTCTACTATTGAACAGCACAGTGATGGAAAACTTAGAAGTAGGGTCCCTGATTCTTCTTTTCCTTGTTTGTTTCATGGCTTATAATGCAAGAGGTTTTCTACATTATACTCCTACAAGGATCACAGTCTCCAGAACTGTGAATCAAAACAACCCCCTTTCTCTTTATAACTTGATTTTCTCTTCTATTTTGTTAGAACATTAGAAATGCACTTAGTTCCATTTTCACCATTAGAGAGCTGCTCACCACAAAGATGCTCTCCTGAACATGAACAGCGTGAGAACCACCTGACCTTCTGGATATTGAACACGATATAAGCACAAGAGTACAAAATGCTCTCCAGTTTTAGTTAACCTATCTAAAATGTGGCTCATTCATAGGTAGCTAAGTATTCATTCAGAAGAGGAGCTGGGCATGTTGAAAGGAAATACGACATTGTCTACATGTTGTCTGAAGCTGGAGTTATTATTTAAATAAGGTTTCTCAATGCTCATCTGTTTTTTCCTCTCTAAAGAAAAAAAAAAAGACTATGTAGATATTCTTACTGACCTCCACAGACCAAGAAAGGCAGTCCCTTAAAAGTAAATCCCACTATGTAACATAAATTGTTTTAAAATTTTATTTGTATGTGAAATGTTCTTGGAAAAAACCTGTTCCCCAATATCCTCTCTTAGCTTCTTTCATCTTACACTAAATCTTTTCTTCGCCAGGCTCCCTCCTAACTTCACATTTCTTTTCTTTGTGACTTCCTACACCTAGCATTATCTGTGTGGGTGCTGTTTGGGGTCATTTTCTTGAGTAAGGGCAAATATAAGTAGTTACATGAGGAATATGGCTCACCTTTCAACATTCATCTGTTTATAGTTTCATTGGGAGAGATGGGGCTTATGAGCATTATCCCTTCTGTAAAGGTGGTGACCCTAATCTTTTTTATACCTTGCATAAGCAGTGTCACCTGTAAGTACACTGAATTCATGGAAGTAATAGTCCAGAAGGAAAAATTTTACATCACTTCTTCCTATCTTCCAGCCTTTACCTTCTTTTTTCCCTTCTTTGCTGACGTCCCTTGTACCTTGTATGGGGAACTTGCATGGGTAATACAAACATCCAATTTATACCTGAGTACTCACTAATATACTGGCCAAATATGAATCTGAGCATTGCTTGTTGTCCACTACAAACAGAAGCTTCTCTGGATACAACTGAGAGTAGCTGTGAGCTTTATGTTTAAATATAAATATTTAGTGGGTGGTTTGACAAAACATCCATTTAGCAAGTAGTAGTCGTAGGTTTCTCTCTAGGGCATATGTCCTCCACATGTACCTAGCTATGGTTAGGTATTCAGTACCAATTATGAATCCCCTATGTCATGGTGTAAGAAAGTAGCTTGTCACCCCGACAATCATGTCACTATTTTACATTCTTGCCTGGCAAAACTGAAATTGAGGCTCACAGGGTTCACAAGTTGTTAAGATCGTTAATAATTTATACCCTGTGGTCTACATAGCATCTTCCTGTACTGTGAAAGTAGTCACCATGGTGAAAGCTTCCAGTTCAGTCCCAGCTTCCTTTCCTTGTATCTAGTGCCCACCTAGCATGTTGTCTTCAACAATGGGGTCTTCATATGTAGTTCTTGTGGGCAATCCAAATGAACAATAAGAGCCTATATTATTTGGTGTAGAGCTGGTCAGGAGCATTTCTGACCAATTACTCATAAGAAGATAACACACACATGGCACTGAAATTATTGTTTAATAACGCATAGTTTCTAGGAACAGCAGGAGCAAAGGATATCTTCCGCTAAATTATTTTAGCATATTATTTAAAAGTAGCTTCAAAGTACTAGTTTTTCATACTGTTTTTTATTCAACGACTGATTATTTTGGATAACTCTTCCCACAATACTCTAGTCTTCTCCAACCTCTCACTTTTACCCCCACATAAGCCTTTCTACCATAGGGTTTACCTTACCATATATAACTTTGTTAAACTATGATCCAATACCCCCTTTCTAGTTTCTAGGCACTCAAAAACTCTAAATCAAACAAGTTGGAAAATATTAACCTAGAAGTCATATATGAGACAGAACATGTAACACTTTAAACTTGGCCTGAGTTATTCTACTCAGTACACAATTTCCCAGGTCTACCCATTCACCTTCAAATTTCACAATTTTATTTTTTTACAGTTTAATAAAATCACCATGATTATGTTTATATAGTATATTCATTAGTTTAAGAAATGAAGGGCCAAACTAGATATAACACATCTATTTTATAATCAGTTAAAGAATGACTTGTGCTCTCCTATGGATAAACCCACTGGCTTGAAAATGGCCTATTAGGAAAACCCTTGCATATTTATTATCTGGAACTACCTAGAAAGCAGTTTAGCCAAAGATAATCCTAAAAATAACCCAACTCAGTTTTTGCTTGACAATATTCGGCTTATCTTTAATATCAGGAAAGTATAACTAACCAAAGACTGTCACGGCTATTATTAAAACATAACTAGCCCAGTAGTTCATGGCAAATATTTTTAATACCCTTAGAAAGAAGAGGCTGGTGGATCTCTGAGTTCAAGGACAGCCTAGTCTACAGAGTGAGTTCCAGGACTGCCATGGCTACCTAGAGATATTCTGCCTAGAAAAAAAAAGGTACACAAATAAAAAAAACCAGAACCAATTACTCCAAAGTTAGTAGCTCAAATTATCTCTTTAATCTTGGATATTGTAGTCTGTGATGACTTGTCTTTGCAGCATGTGGCATTCTCTCTGGATGTCACAAAGTCCCAGGACAGTTCAATAACAAGGCTTGGCAAGATGATGTAAAGTCTTTACTCGGTTACACAGTTGACAGTAATTTCAGATGGGATCTCTGCTGGGGCTCAGTGTGAGCCCCATAGGTCACATTTGACCTGTGCATCCTCACAGTATACTAGCTCCACACATAAGAGTAACATAGAAAATAGGGATCATGCATCACAATTTTTCATCCAAGGTCAGGTCATCACCTACGCTAGAGTCAGTGTCACAGCAATACAGATTCAAAGAGGAGCATTGAAATTTCCATTTTTTTCTTACAGGTAGTGTTAAGAATGTGTTTAGACTACCACAGATCCAAAATATCCCCCATAGCAACACATTTCCAGGCATCTCAGGCTCATCTCAGCCTCCATGAGCAATAAAGACAGCGGACACATTCTCTGCCTGGAATCACAGTGGAAGCTGACTTAAACTCCTTGCTTAGCCAGACCTTGAAAAATCTATAGAACCCTCTATTTCTTCATCTGTAGCAACATTTCAGTATTATTTAAACAATAATTGTCACATACCCTTCCAAATTCAGGGCTCTGAATTCATGATAAAAAAATGCAGAAGAGAAGCCTTTCTCTTCTATGTATATGGGGAACAAAGGGACAGAGTATGGTAGATGAGGGAGACAGCAGCTTGGGGGAGGGGGGAGTCTTACCAAAATTCAAAGATTGTTTAGTTTGTTAGTCACAAGACCCATCAGTGTTGATAATTTACTTACATAAAAATGACAAATAAAATACCCTTTATTCTGATGTTTTCAACTGCATCAGGTAAGAGTCAAAGGTCTTCTACCTGGGGACTGTGTAAGATGAACTTTGAAAAGAAAGGGAAGGTTGCATTTATACATACAAGGGCATGTAAACAAATTGATAACATCTGTTCCCATGACAAAAGCCTTCAGTCAAACTTCTGTGCAAAAAGTAACATAACAATTTATGAAAGGATCCATTTTTATCCACAATAAAGGGAATACTTTTAGTATTCAGTCTCCTTTGAAGGACCATGCTCCCTATTGTCACCATTTCCATCTATGAACTGTCTGAAACCAAATGAAGGAGAAACACACAATAAAGACAGGATCACAGCAACTACCTAGTGTTCCATAGAAATGAGAAATACAGAAACGTCAGAACCACACTGGCTAGTATGGTAAAGATAGCTTGTAATAATCCACATTGGTTTTCTACGCACAATTTGTTCTCTCTCTCTCTCTCTCTCTCTCTCTCTCTCTCTCTCTCTCTCTCTCTCTCTCTCTCTCCTATCTATCTATCTATCTATCTATCTATCTATCTATCTATCCTTCATCTATCAATCTGTAAAGCATAGTGTATGTGTGTGTATGTGTGTGTGTGTGTGTGTGTGTGTGTGTGTGTGTGATGCACACATGTAGATATCATAGTAAGCTTTCAGGAATCAGTTCTTTTCTTCCTTCATATTGGCTCTAAAACTTGAACTCAGACCAAAAGTTTAGACAACAATCACCTTTATGGGAAGAGTCTTTTTTGTTGTTGTTGTTGTTGTTGTTTTTTAATTTTCATCAAAGACTTCTTAACTGGGTATTAAGAAACATTTTGGGTGCCCAGAGCTGACCCTGTGCCACAGCTCTCTGTACCCAAAAGAAGTCAATATATCAATATTTGCAGATGATATGATGGTATATTTAAGTGGCCCAAAAAGTATGCCAAAAAACTCCTACAGAAAATACAACTTCAGCAAGATTATTGGATATAAAATTAACTCAAACAATTCAGGAGCCTTCCTCCACTCAAATGATAAACAGGCTGAGAAATAAATTAGGGAAATGACACATTTCACAACTGCCACAAATAATATGAAATACCTGAGTGTGACTCTAACCAAGCAAGTGAAAGATGTATATGACAAAACTTTCAAGTCTCCGAAGAAAGAAACTGAAGAAGATCTGGAAGATGGAAAGATCTCCCATGCTCAGGGATTGAAAGGAAACAATGTTGCTGAAAGCAATCTACAGATTCAATGCAGTCACCAACAAAATTCCAACTCAGTTCTTCATAGAGTTAGAAACAACAATTTGCAAATTTATCAGGAAAAACAAACAAACTAACTAACAAACAAAACATGACAGTGAAAACTAGTCTTAATAATAAAAGAACTTCTGGGGGAAATCACAATTCCTGACCTCTAGATATATTACAGAGCAATATTGATACAAACTGTATGGTACTGATACAGAGACAGGCAGATAGATGAATGGAATAGAATTGAAGGCCCTGAAATGAACACATACACCTATGGTTACGTGATCTTTGACAAAGGAACTAAGACCATCCAGTGGAAAAAAAGACTGCACTTTCAACAAATGGTGCTGGTTCCACTGGCAGTCAGCATGTAGAAGAATGCAAATTTATCCATTCTTATTGTCCTGAATAAAGCTCAGGATCCCATATACATATGAGAAACATTAAAGGCTAATTAGGTACATTCTAAAATGTTACAACCCATATAATATATTGTAAATCTACTCACAAAAATATCAATGCTTTCATATAATGCACTTGCCTTCCAGGATAATTTTCAGAGATTGAACAACCAACAAAAGAGCAAGCATGGGCTAGACCTAGGAACACCACACACATTGTACTGGCTGATTTTGTGTCAACTTGACACAAGCTGGAGTTATCAGAGGGGAATGAACCTTAGTTGAGGAAATGCCTCCATGAGATCCAGCTCTAAGGCATTCATTCTCTCAACTAGTGATCAAGTGGGGAGGACCCAGACCATTGTGGGTGGTGCCATCCCTGGGCTGGTAGACCTGGGTTCTATAAGAAAGCAAAATGAGCAAGGCTGGGGAAGCAAGCCAGTAAGTAACTCTATGGCCTGTGCATCAGCTCCTGCTTCCTGACCTCCTTGAGTTCTAGTCCTGACTGTCTTTGGTGATGGATGAAAAGTGATATGGAAGTGTAAGACACATAAACCTCCTTTTCCCAACTTGAATCTTGGTCATGATGTATGTACAGGACTAGAAAACCTGACTAAGACAAACATATAGCAGATGTGCAGCTTGGTCTTCATGCAAGCCCCAAAAAATCTGGAGTAGAGGCTGTTTCTGAATGTTGCTTGCCTGCCTGTGGATTATGTCCCATTGACTAGACCACCGTGGCTGGTCTCAATGTGAGAGAATGCACATACTTCTAAAGAGACTATGTGGGGTGGGCGAGGGTTTGGGGATTAAACCTAGAGGGATGCTCCCCATTCTTAGAGGAGAAAGGGAGAGAGTTATTGGAGCACAATCTGTGTGTGTGGGGGGGGTGCTGAGATGATATAGGGGATGATACAGCAATATTCCCTTCCCCCACCCCTTTCCCACCCAGATCCCTCCCTCCCTCTTACCCCATCTTCCATGATGGTTTTCTTCTCCCTCCCAAGTGGGATTAAAGCATCCTCGCTTAGACCCTGTGGCTTCTTAACATTCTTGAGTTGTATGGATTTTATTCTGGATATTCCATACTTTTTTGTCAAATATCCATTTATTATGGATTACATAAAACACATGTCATTTTGGGGTCTGAGTTACTTCACTCAGATTAATATTTTTGAGTCCCATCTATTTGCATGCAAAACTCATGATGTCCTCATTCTTGATGGCTGAGTAGTATTCCATTGTGTAAATGAACCACATTTACTGTATCTATTCTTCCATTGTGGCACACCTGGTTATTGGGGGTGTGTTGCAGCAGTGAAACACTGGGGGCTAGCAGAATGAAAGGAAACAGGCAACCTTGAGAGGTGAGAGGTGGGGGGCTCTAGAAAGTACCAGAGACCTGGGAGTAGAGAGACACCCAGGAGTCAAAGGGGAGGACATTATAGAAAATGCCCAATAATGGGGAAAGAGAACTTGTAGAGTCTACTTTCAGTAGAAGACAGGACATAAAATGGAGGGATGGGGTTGCTATCCCACAGTTAAGAACTCTGACCCAGAATAGTTCTCAGCTAAAAGAACTAGAGAGAGAGAGAGAGAGAGAGAGAGAGAGAGAGAGAGAGAGAGAGAGGGAGGGAGGGAGGGAGGGAGGGAGAGAGAGAAAGAGAGAGAGAGAAGCAACTAAAGGATAGGAGGTCCAGTGACCAGCACAAGTTGGGATCCATTTCAATGGGGTGATGCTAGTGTATACTTACAGACAGGAACCTAGCATGGCTGCCCTCTGAGAAGCTCAGCAAGCAGCTAAGACAGACACAGATACTTATACCCAACCAATGAACTGAAGTCAGGGACCCCTGTGGTTGAATTGGGGAAAGGCTGGAAGAAGTTGAGGAGGAGGGTGACCTGACAGGAAGGCCAGCAGTCTCAACTAACCTAGACTCCTGAGATCCCTGAGACACTGAGACATCAACAAGGAAGTATACAGGAACTGATTCGAGGCCCTGATCTATATACAGCATCGGGCTGCCCAGTCCGGCTTCAGTAAGAGAAGATGCACCTAACCCTCAAGACATGGGAGGCATGCTTGGGTGAAGTGTGGTGGGCTGGGGTAGAGGTGGGGACATCCTCTTGGAGATGGGGGAGGGGTAATGGGATAGAAATGGTCAAAAAGTGGACTTGGAGGAGGATAATGACTTGACTGCAGAAAAAGATTAAATATAATTTAAAAATTAAAAATAAAAGATATTTAAGATCTATATCTATTTAAAAGTTCAAAATCTCAAATGATGTGCTTTGAATGAATACTACCAGGTTGAATCTCATAAGCATAAAAACAAAACATAGAGTGTAAAATGAAGAAGGAATACGGGTAAGCAAAGTAGCTTCAGAACTTGCTCAAATGTTTGGATTGAAAGGTAGGAAAAAGATTTTCTACATGATAACAATGGATAGTTACAAAGACAAACCCTATCAATGAAAGCACTGTGACAACATAGTAGGAATTTTCTAGGGAAAAATTATCATTTTTATGCATTAATCACTACAGGTATTTTCAAGAAAAATTACCAAATACCAGAATAAAAAGGAATGTTTCAATATTCCCTAAACTGACCAATATTCCCTAAATTGAATATTACAAGCAAACCTATGGAAAGTATCCACACATGCCTTTGTGGACATTATAAGCCAATTGTAATGGTAATATAAAAACCTATTAAATTTAACATGAGTTTGTCAAGAATAAAGGTTGGAAAACTTAGGTTATCTTACTTCAAGACATATAGAAATAGCATGAAATATATGATATTATCATAGAAGAGGAAATATATATATGAATCAAAAATAGACAATCCAGAAATTACAAATCAAGGCATATAATACTCACAACTTATCTTGTGATATTACAAATGAAAATGAAGATCTTTTATTCTGAGTTGAGGTGAACAGCTGCTTACCTGGGAGCAGAAAAAAATAATTTATACCTTAGACCATGTATATAGGTTTATGTTTAGATGATACATGATTGGGCAATAGAGCGGTAGGTATGGAAAGGTCTAGGAAAGTGGAAGAGGAGGCAGTAGGCAAAGATTGACCAAGAAAGAGATGGAGGCAGATGCGTATGTTTCTCTCGGCATATCTCTAGTTTGAAGATGATGCCATGATCACTTTTAAGGGTTTTTTATGGGTCTAATTGATCTCAAAAAATGGGCAGTTTCTATCTTTGCCTATTGGTTGTAAGCTTATTATATAGAGAGTTTGTGGGTTGAGAATTTAACATGTAAACCTGTTTGATACATTGATGGTTATGAGGCATGTTTGTACCAGGCTGTGGAGGACAGTGTGTATAAGTTATGGCTGAGATGGACAGGCAAAATAAACCACCTGTCAAGTAAACTGAGTGCAGCAGGCGGCTTGTGGATCCTGTGATTGTGTCCAGGTGCCTGGATACACTAGGGAGGCTCCTGCAGAGTGAGACCATAGTGCCAATAACAACAGAAACCTTTTAATGTATACTGCAACACATGTGTATGGTTTCTAGTGCTGTGGTAAAACACAAGAACCAAAACTGAAGGAGGAAAGGGCACATCCACATCACTGTTGATCACTGAAGGAAGTCAGGGTAAGAAGACAATGCAGGAAAATGTATGCAGAGTGTGATTCAGAGGCCAATGTAAGGTGCTGCTTAC